>NW_020290254.1:0-290735 GCF_003144295.1 Acaromyces ingoldii | reverse complement strand
TTGTCCTCGAACGGAGCTTCCCATTGTCCTCGAACGGAGCTTCCCATTGTCCTCGAACGAAGCTACCCTTTGTCCTCGAACAGAGAGTGTCCCATTGTCCTCGAACAGAGAGTCCCTTTGTCCTCGAACAAAGAGTCCCTTTGCCTTGGTGGGGTCCGGAAGAAGAAGAATACCACTGATCTGAGCGGCTGCATCAATTTTCAACGAATATTTAACTTTTAGTCTAACATTTAAGAAGCTGAGAATACTAATAATGAAGGGATGTCGCTCTGTTGTGATGACGGGACATCTCCATCATTGTTCTTGCCTTATGGGTTTCGGACCAGGGGTCCACCAGCACTTTCCCAATCCTGTCTCGTCACGGGATCCCGCCGCGAGATACCGGTAGTAGCGGTTGTGATCAGACTTGGGACGGCCACTTCTGTTTCGAAACTCCCTCCCCCCCCTTTTCATATTGATTCCGGATCATGTTGCTGCCTCGTGCATCATTCGAAAGGCTTACCTTTTTCTTCTCTGAAGTAGCAAGTATTGGTATATTTAAACTGCTATCCTACTCCTTATAAATACACTTCCACAACACTGCAACTCTGATGATACCACGACTCCAACACCCGATTATTAACATTGAAAGAAGCGAGCATTAATATAAATCGAGTCCGAAAACTGTAAGATGTCGCAGAGGGGTGGCAAAGATCTCACTTCCGCTCGCACGGACGCCGCCAGCAGTAGTACCTCACAAGAGTCGACATGGAGATGGACATCTCTGGTGCGGTAGAGCTCTACAAGGCGCTGGCAGAGATTCCGACCGTGTCGTCTGCCGAAATAGTCGCCGACGATGAGGATGAGAAAAGTAAGAGTGCGTATTGCTTGCGTCCTCGCTTCTGTCTCGGGACGATGCGCTGACTTCAGGGATGCTACCTCTCCAGCCGTCAGCCTCGTCTTGTCGCAGCGCTCCCATTCGACACTCTCTCGCTATACAGCCCGTCAGCAGCTTCTCCTCTACTTACCCTCTCCTGCCTCGGGCCGCAGCATAGACGATCATGGACGTGTCGACGAATCTGGCGAAGGCGTACAAGTGCGCGCCGTCCCCCCGGGCCCCTCCGTGCAGGCTGGCGACGACACGATCAAGGCCATCTTTTCGGCATTTATCCCTAGCCTCAAACAGACCCGGACGGCTTTGCTTCGCGAAGACCAAGGCGACAAGGACAAGGGAACAAAGCGGCGGAGCGTCGAGCTGTGGCACCGCGAGACGAAGCTGAGCGCGATCGACGTGACCGAAATCCATGCCGCCTTTATCGTCGATGGTTGGTCCTGCCTGCTATCGCTGCCACGCGGTCGTATGCTGATCAGTGAGGTATCGTCACAGACACATTTGGTTCTTTGTCCCTCTGCCCCGTCACTGGGCAGCGAATTCTCTACGCAGCCGAGGCAAGGGCGCCAGAAAAGAGAAAGAAGATGGACAACCAAGAAAACAGTCATGAAGAGCCCGGCTTGGATGGCCTCGAAGCCTTTGAATACCGACCCGGTCTAGGCGAGAAGATGGGAGGAAGGACCCGGCCGACGGTCTGGATGGCCACATTTCCATCGAATACGATGAGAGGGGGCGGCAGCAGCAGCAAGGCAGGTCATGTTGCTCGCCTCGCCGTCGACGGAGATGAGCTGAAGGCTGCCGGCCAAGACATTAGGGACCCTCTGCTGGGCCAGGCAGTATTTGATGCCAAGGGTGAGAGCATCATTACCACGGCCTACTCGCTCCTGGCGGACGGGCGCAGGTTGGGCATCATCTACTGCACCAACCGTCCTGCGGCCATTCTGCGCGCATACCTGGATAATTCAAGAGACGATGAGAATCGGCCGACAAACAAACACACTTGTATTGCCGTTGGCAAGTGGACTCGTCTCTCGGCTGAGGGCGTCAGCGCGCGCTCCCCTCGCATTTTTGCCAATGCCAATTCGCCTTCGACTGCCATCGTTTGGCTTCAAAATCAGGAAGCGGGTGCCCACAACGACTGCGCAGCCCTGGCCTCGTACGACGACGACGGCAAAGACGACAATTGCCGCGAGATACGCATGCAGATCCCAATTCAAAGTCGTCCGCCCGATAACGGCAGCGGCTGGCCGGGCCTGTACCTCGACCAGCTACCGCGCACTTGCCAAGTCGATGGAGGTCTCGTCACCTCAACCATCTGGGGTTGCCGCAAGACGATCATCTTAAGACGCCTCGCACCTGCTTCTGCATTTTCATCTTCGGCACATAGAGACGCCGAAGAACCCGTTCAGGATCTGACCCCACCCTCGGCGAGCGACGAGCAGCCCTGGTCATACACTGTCCTGTGCACTGACGGAAAGCACCTCATCGTTGCCGTCCGCTCCAGCCCGCTCAGACCCCAGCAGCTGCTCGTGGGTCAGCTATTCACTCCCACCAATGGGCCGAACCTTGTCCCAGCAAAGGTTTCTTGGACCATGGCGAGAGACCTCGGGGGGCCGTATCAGCATAAAAACGGTGAGACCACCTCAGATGGCAAGCTCCACAGGCGTGCTGACAGACGCATTTTTGTATGTCACATGGAAAGGTCTCGATGTGCTCTCGAGCCTCGAAGCTAGTGTCGTGGAGCAGAGGCCGTCAACGGATGAAAGCGAGATAGCCGGAAGACCAGACAACGATAGCCACGTTGGAGTCCAGTCTATTGTTCTGCGCCCCTCGTCGCTAGCGAACAGAGAGAGGGCCCCAGCTGGCATTTTGGTGCGTCTCCAGTATCGCGGCGGTCCCAGCGACTCTGCATGCATGCATTGAATTTGGCTAATGTGGGTCCCTTTGCCCACCTCCTGCTTTCCACCACGCTATCTCCTTCTCCTTCTCTTCATGACGCGGCTACAGTTCCCACATGGCGGACCGCATGGAGGCACCACCACCGACTGGAACCCTGCGTTGGCTGCACTAGCCGCCTGCGACTGTGAGTTGCCCTTCTTTGCCCTATTCCCTTTCGGGGTCTCACCCAGGGACCCGCACGCACCTAATTAACTGCTCCCCGCCGTCGCACTTTGCCGCAGATTCGATTGTCTTGCCAAACTTTCGAGGCTCGCTTGGGAGGGGCCAGGACTTTGCACATGCCCTACTGGGCAGGTGCGGCGATATCGATGTCAAGGACTGCCTCGGTGCCCTGAAGCAACACCTTGTCGAGCCAGGTCTCGTCGATTCGAGCAGGCTCATCGTCATGGGAGGCTCTCACGGCGGCTTCCTCTCGGCTCATCTCATCGGTCAGCATCCGGACGTTTTCAAAGCAGCTGTGATGAGAAATCCCGTCGTCAGCATCGGCACAATGGAGCCCTCGACGGACATTCCCGACTGGTGAGTCTCAGCAGGTCCAAAACCCATGGCCTCAGGGCTTTGATCGCCGGCCTCTTTTGCACCGCTCTCTTGCAACAAAAGCATCCTGACCTTATGCTAACCACGAAGTATTCTCCCTCCGCCCCCTTCTTCCCCTCTTTGCTTCCTCGTGCTCAGGTGCTACTCAGAACTTGGCTTGGATTTCCGCTTCGAGCATCCACCCAGCTTTCTTCGACGCTATGGACCCAATCTAGAGTCTGCGTACGAAGTGCTTCAGTCCAAGTCGCCAATTCAGCACGTTGACCGCGTCAAAGCGGCCGTGCTCTTGCTCGTCGGTCTTGACGACCAGCGCGTGCCACCGACACAGAGCAAGCTCTACTATCACGCCCTCATCGGCCGACGTCGAGCGACGCGGGCCGAGCACTCTGATGGGCCAGCCGTCAGGATGCTGTGCTTTGATGGTGCCGATCACGCCTTGGATACAGTTGAGGCCGAGGTCATTGGCTGGGAGGCCTCTCTCAGGTGGATAGATCGCCACACCTAGTCGCAAGTGAAGCGCAACGTACGTGAACGCGAAATCATAATGATTCGATGATGAACAGAAGAAGGCGAAAAGACGAGAGATAGACCCAGAATGAGAATCGCAAAGGAAAATTGTAAAAGAATGACCGATTTGAAGCGAAAGGAGGAGATGATTTCAATCAAGAACACCATCACCAGGATGACGAGTCTTGTTGAAGAGCGAGGGGAGTGTTATGTCCAATTGCACTCAATCCCTGGCCGAGAAGCGCTCGACAAAAACCTCGACACGAGACGACATCGACGTCGACGACGGGATTCTCTCCACGCCAGTACACAAAGTCTCTCCGCGGTGAGTCGCAGTCCAGTTGTAGTCGTTGCTGTTGTATCGTTGAAAAGCAGTCATGTTCTGCGGTGACGTCGGGTCAATAGTCGATGACGGTCTCTGGGGTAGCGTATCTGGATTTTTTAAGTCTTCCCGCAGCTCGATGTCGTCCTGCGCCGCAAATGTGGAAGAGTTGACGATGGGAGCCTCGCGAATGTCCGGTAGGACATGCCTTCCTCCACAGACGTCGGTGGTGAGCTTTCTCTATGCTGTCCCCAGAAAGCGGTTGGGCATTAATGTTGCCGCATGATAAACACGTTTCAGCTGCTAGGAAAGCTGTACATGAGAGACCAAAGAAGGCGGGCAGCCAAAGAAGTTCGCGTGGAAAGGGTTCCTGGACAGCCCTTTGGCCATGAGACCACCATGCGACTTACCGGCTGCCCGCCTCTTCAATAGAAAGCCAAAGAGGACGATGAAAAAAAAGAGGGATCCCACATTCTCCGATGCCAAGTTAATGTCTGAGTTCGTCAGCTTGTACAATACTGTACAGAACAGAACAGAAAGAAGGTGCGCGGCGCGTTTTTGGTGGACTTCTATCTGTCTTGCTCCAAACGGCCTAGCTTGTGCAAAATGGCCTCCAAAATGTACCGGCGCAACAAGATCACCTCTCTGCATGTGCTACATAAGTCAGCGGTTCTGTCAGTCATCTCACTACTGCTGACGATGCCGAAGGAGATCGTTAAGATTCGTTCGATCTTCAATTTGATGCTTTTTCGCGTTCGGATCGCGCGGCCGGTCTGTCGTTTCACCATAGATTGACCGACATTGCCGAGGTACACTTTTCAAGTCTTCTGAGATCACCATACTTCGCACCGCACGCGTATTAGGAAGAACACGTATCGATAACGACCGGCGAGAGCTTCATGGTGAGTGTAAGTGTAGGGTGTGACAGCCAGAAGTGGTTTCTAGGACTTGAATAGAGCTATGGAAATTAAAGTAGTAAACTCGTCGCGTTTTGAACATATTTAAAGTCGAGCATTCTTTCTCGTTTTACTCACACCACAACCAAGCTAGAGACCTGATACCTGGCGTGAGCCCTCCATTTAATCTAGACAACATCCGTTGAAAATTAGAGAGCCTGGGAATGACATTAAGAAGAGTTATTGCGGAAAGAAGACAGGGGATTAGAAAAGTAGTCAAGACGCAACGTGGGTACTCTTTTTTTTTTTTCCTTTTGCTGTAACAAGCGCCTTAAAAAAGTCCTACTTCTCCGAAAAGTTGCAGCTTCTTCAAGCGTAGATACCCGCTGACAAAAGCAGCTGCCTTGTACCATCTTCCGTGAAGACACTTCCTGCAAGCGCGAGCATTCGACGGTCTGTCGCCGCCTTCTTAACACTCTTCTCGCGCTTGCGAGGTCTGAAGGCTGTCGGACTGCTCCAAATACTTAATTCATTAAGGCGAGAGGCCAGGAACTCTAAGACTCACAGCAATTTGCAATGGTACACGGCAGTATTGGTGAAAGTTCTGGAGACTCTTGTTGATTGAGACGATTGACGCTCCTGGAAGTAGAAGCTCCGACAGGCGGGACATTCCTGGAAGGTCGTCAAGTTGCATGTTGATGTGAATACCGCACCCCTGTGAGGGATCCGTAACGTAGTTGCGATAAGATCTTTGATGTAGGACGTGAATTGTCGGCACCTCCTTACGAGTCGCTGGAAGGTGTCCAAAATTGTACGAACGGGTTTGCAGATACTCGAATTGAGAATGCGTAATACGTTGCAACTCGTGCAGACATGACCAAGTGTTGCGATCGAGGTCATTTTCTTGAGGTGACGGTATGGTGAAGAGGTTGTGAAGGCTCGCCGGGACGATAAATAGGCTTGCGACCTCTCCCTTTGTAATTCTTTATCCCTCGGAGCTGAGCGGTTTCGCGCCCGAGACCGAATTATACTGAAGATTCGAAAGGAACAAAGGGGATATTTATTTAGGATGGCGCGGAGGACAAAGGAAGAGGCGTCCTATGCACAAACTTGTAGTAAGTCTGTGACCACATATGCACGTCATTGGTGGCTGCACATCAGTCGAAATGGTTGAGAATGGCTCTTCTTGGACCGCCAAGAGCGCAGCGAGCAATATGTGCCAAAGATGCTTGCTCTTATCCACTAGACCCGCATCTACGCTAAAGAAGGGCCCCGAGATAGAAATTGAACATCGGCTGGTAGAAGTCGCGGTGATGAGGTTCTGACAGCTTGGCTCGTCGAGACACGACGATGGTGAGAGGGATTCTTCTTTTCTAACATCAGTCCTGTGAATTTGCGTAGACGTTCATACGATCTGATGGCGACGACAGATCCCACCTGTTGTAGGATCGCTAAGAGAGCGAAACTATGTTACTGCGAAAGAAATAAAGAGTTGATGATGAGATTTTGACATGTTCGGCAAAGTGCGATGAGGGGAGTGCAGCCACTTGACAAAAAGATCGAGGCGACGAGAGGTCAATGCTCCGTTTGATCAGACCCTACAGTGGTGTGGGAAGGGTTGGGCTTTGCGTGATTACATATGGACAGCCTTTTGCTTGTCGCCTGAGGCGGAAAAAACGTCGTAAATTCGAGGACTTTGTGATGAGGGTCTGACATGGCCATGAAGGTATAAGAAAGGCACTTTTCGGTGGGACAGCTCCTTTCTCCTCCGCACATCATCTCATTTTTCTCCACCTCCTTCTTCCCTCTTTCCTCACCAGTCATCTCACCAGTCTTCTAACCAGCCTACTCTACAATGTCCAGCATGTTCCAAGGTGTCATCCGCTGCCTCCGGAAGCCTAATGGCCTGATCAGTATCGAGAATGTCTTCCCCGCGATCAGCGCCGGCGTTTCTTCCGCCGGAACCCAGAAGCCTTCCTTGATGGCCAAGCCCACCGCTGGTGAGTCACCACCTGGCGTGGACCAAACATGAAAGAAAAGCGCTGAGAGTTTTTATCAATTACAGAAAATATCTTGAAGCAGAGCCTTCAGGGTCAAGAGATTTTCAATGCGACTCAATTCAGCGAAGATGCTCGAAAGGTCATGATGGCGATTCCGGAGGGCATTGACGCTGTGGACGTCACGATGGTCAATGGCGAGATTACCAAGGTCAAGACGGTCGTCAAGCGCAAGACCTCGACAGACGAGCAAAAGCCGAGCAACAAGACGGAAGATTCTGTCGGTAAGAAGATCAACCAGCGCAACAGCATCGATAGGACGCAGTATCCTCCCTTTGGCATCAAGAAGCCCGTCAAGGAGGAAGCAACGATCTTCCCTGGTCGCAAGACCGTTGGTCGCTCTTAGTCTGCAGATACTCAGGTATTCATCGATATGATGGATGTCTAAGTGCTAGCTACATAGCGTCAACTTCTTCACCTAGAAGACTGTCTCTTAAATCTCTCCCAAGTCATTAACCGAATCACATCCCCTACCGTGGCTCGACATTCGTTCAATCCTCTTCAGAAGCCTTATATGCAAGATGCCAACGTCGAATCGCTCCCTCTGCTCCTTCTTCTTTCTGCTTGTTTCCCTTAGCTACTCCCCTTCTAAAGCTTTGGCGAATAGTATCATTTAAATAACCCCCTACACGCTCTTTCCCAGCTTTCTGACTGCAAGAGACGCACGCACGATACGCCGTGCGACATGGCTTTCTTTTGATCCTTTTTTTTCGACATGCCTCTCGAGATAATGTTGTTGCCACGCGAGACACCCAGATTATTTTGTTGCGTGGCCTGGCTCCATTGTTTTAGTTTCCCATTGTCCTTCCCTTTGTCCTCATCGAGAGGACGACTAATGGATTTTGTGTTATAAGAGGCCATCTTTCCTGCCATCTTTATCTCTGCCCACTCCAACTCTTGTCGTGAACATGTCTGAAGGCTCAACGATCGCGTTCATCACATTCTCCTACATTTCCTTTATCGTCCTACTGCTGCCGGCGAAATGGCATCTGAGAGCTGGAAATTACGGTGAGCAACTCAGGCGACGCTTTAGATGAACGCTGGAGCTCAAGCAACTAAATCACTTTTCAGGGATCCTTCTTGTAAGTCGGCAAATCATATATGACGAGATGGTTGACCTGCACGTCTTACAGTAAATGCGCAAGCGCTTCAGGGCTGACGGTAATCTGTGTTTATAGATGGTATTCTGGGGCGCCCTCGGCTCCTTGACTCAGGGCACGACCGCGCTGCTTTTCAGAAACCGTGCAGACAACTTCTGTCCAGGATGGTGCGACTTCTCGGGTGCGGTGCAGTACGTCTACCCAGTCGGCTTTCTCGCAGGATCGCTGAGACTGCTGATGAAGCTCGAGTCGATCGCGTGTGAGTAGCGCGTCGTGTAAAGCGGAATGAGCACGTCGTTTGGAGTGTGTTACGGTCTGACCATGTTCGAATGATCGCAGCCACGAGGCAGGTATCGCAGTCGCATGCCGACCGGCGACACACTCTGGTCCTTGACATTGCCCTTGGCCTGGGTCTTCCGCTGCTGATGATTCCCTTGCGCCTCGTCGTGCAGGGCCATCGCATGGGTGAGTCGCGCATCGAAGACCATTACCAGCCTTAATAGGCTCACGAAAATTGTATCGCCGACCCTAGACATTGTTGAGGGCTTTGGATGCGAGCCTCCAATCTACCCCAGCGTCGCCGCCGTTTTGTTGTACCAGATCTGGCCTCTCGTGCTGGATCTGTGCTGCCTAGGCTATGCCCGTGAGTCGCCGATTGATTGTGCAGCAGGACACGACCTCCAAGTGGGCTTCATATGTACTCACGCATCTCCCTTTTGCCCTTTCAGTCGCCACGATCCGATGGTTCCTGCTGCGCCGTCGCCAATTTGCCGCCGTAGTTGCCTCGTCGGACAGCGGGCTCAACTTCAACAAGTATCTGCGTCTGCTCGTCATGTCGGGTCTCCAGGTTGTCGTCTGGACGCCCGTCTCCATCTATCTCTTTGTCCGTAATCAGACGACGCTCCCGCACAAGCCTTACGACAGCTGGAATAGTGTGAGTGGAAAAAGACGTGGGGTTTTTGCCTCTCCGCGTTGCCTCTCTGGCCCTGCCGTTTTCTCTACCTTCCCCGTTTTGTTCCTTTGGAAGCTGACCAGATTGGAGTGGTGGATTTACAGGTCCATCGGCACTTTGACATGACGTACAGCTACACCAAGTCCAGCGGCCTCCTGACGCCAGCGCTGCTGGAGGACCTCGAAATGGGCCGGTGGATCGGCGTGTGTGGCGCGCTGGTTCTCTTCCTCTTTCTCGGCACCAATATCGAATCAATGAACGAATACCGGCGGTGGGCCTCTGTGGTCGCCTCGCCTTTCTCGACGCGTTCGAGAGCGGCGGCAAAGGCGGCCGTTGGCCACCCAGTCGTTCGTCGCCACGAGAGCAGCGTCCAGGCTCCGGCCGAGGAGGAAGAAGGGCAGCTTAGGTGAATGAGCCGCGCCCAGTCTCTCTGCATGACACACTTTGTAATGAGGACCTCTTTGCTGACCGGCGTCTCGCTCCCCTGTGCAGCAAGAAGCACATCGAAAGCTTCAGTATGCCAACACTCGACCAGGCCTATCTGACAAACACCGTCCCACTGACGCCCATCACTCCATCGGCGTCGGCCGACGGCGACGACAAGGCGTGGCCGGGAGCGACGGGTCGCTTCGACAGCTTTCGCCGGCCTGCAAACGAGGTTCGCCACCATGAGTATGGACGAGACAGCAGCCGTGGAGAGCGGCAGGAGACCGTCGACGGTATCTTTCTCGAGCTCGGCATCCCAAGCGACACTGTCATCGTCCACACGGAACGCGTCATCCAGCGTTGAAGCGTTGTCCATGTCCTGTGTTTCTTCTGTTCTAAAGGAAGCTGGTCTCTCCTTTTCACCAATCTCCTCTTCACCACTCTCGCCTCGGCTCTTTTGGTCGTTCTGATGCTTCGCTTCTTCCTCAAGCCCTTTTGCGCGTCTCTTGGTTTTCTCTCTTTCTTCATTCACGATACGATTAGCACCAAACGAAACCCTCTTCTTCTACTACATACGAAAACGACCTCTTTTGTTGGTTGGAATGACGATTTAGTCTTTGTCAAGATTGGGTCTTGCAAGGAGAGTATCGAGTTAAAAGGTAACGAAAAGGCAAAAAGAAGCAAGAGTGTGCTGTGCGTGCGTCATCTTCAGCTGCTGCCCCCTTCGAGGAGCCTGACGATGATCCACGAGCTGCCGGCCGCGGCGGCGCCGACAAAGAGCGTCGAGGTGGCGCCATAGATGAGTCCCTTTGCATCCGTCTTGCCTCCGGTCCAGTACTGCTTGACGAGGCCAAAGGCGAGCAGGATGGCGCCCGTGACACCGATAGACCAGAGCAGGGCAACGTGGACGCTGTCGACGAGAATGTAGGGCAGGAGAGGGATGAAGCCGCCGAGGAAGTACGAGGCGCCAATGACAATGGCCGAGATCCAGACGCGCGACTCTTCGACCTTTTCCATGCCCTGGCCCACGCGGAGCAAAAAGGGCGTGAGGCCCCTCTCTGGCCCCGTGAGGCCGTCGGTGCGCATCCACCTCGGCGACGTGGCCGGTGGCGGCAACAGCCGGTCGTCACCGTCCTGTCCGCCGCTCTGCACGAGCCTCGAGCGCTCGGACCCTTCGACGCCCTGCAGTTTTCTTGCAATCTCCGTGGCCAGGCTCTCGTCGACGCCAAACGGCTCGAGAATCTCACGAACTTCGCGCTCCATCTCGCCAAAGCAGCTCCTCGCCACGCGGTCCTGCGTCTGGGCCAGCTGGAACTTGTAGTGTTGCACCTCTGCCTGCGCCGAGAGGAGGCCGCCGACGCCCATTGAGATTGCCCCCGAAACCTGTTGGTTAAGCGCCCTTGTCAGTGACAGTCTCCAGCTGGGCGAGAACAAAAGAGGGAAGAGAGAGACACCCACCAGCTCGGCCAGACCGGCGAGGACGACGATTCTGCTGCTTCCCACGCCCGACAGGCCTGCCGTGAGGGCAAAGGGCACCGTCAGGCCGTCCGAGAGGCCGATGATGACGTCGCGCACAATATCGGGATCGATGAGCGACCGCGAGTCGTCTGGCTTGAGGTCTCGGCAGCAGACGCCGCGCACGCCGTTGTGCTTTTCGCACTTGGACCGTGCCGGCGACGACGACGATGATGATGATGACGACGACGACGAGGGACCTGCCTCTTCGGGAGTGGCTGCCGCCGTCGCCGAGGAGGATGAGGATGAGGGCGCGTCAGTGGCGCCATAGGTAGTCTCTGTCTTTGTCGGCCACAGTCGAGTGTTCTCCGCCGACGACGAGGCGCGAGGCTGCTGATGCTTGTTCTTAGACAGTAGCGAGACCGAGGCGCCCGAGCAGCCACCCGCGCCCCGTCCGCAGTCGCAATTGTCACAGGCCATGTCTGCTTTGCTGGATGAGAAGGAGAGGAACCAGAAGGAAGAATGTGAGAGAGAGGGAGAAAGGGAGAGAGGGAGAGAGGAGAGAGGAGAGAGGAGAGAGGAGAGAGGAGAGAGGGAAGATGGCAACGTCAAGGAGAGTGCTTAAATCCTTGACAATGGGCCGAGGCACTCTAATCTGCACCAAAAAAAAAAACCCAAAAGCACAAAAAATTCCTCTTGCTTGGAAATGGATAGAGGCCCGCGCACCGGGCTTGGAGGAGATTTTTGTTTTAGACTCGGGCCAATGAGGTCCAGTGTATTTCGAATGGATATGGGAGGGCGTAAAAAAGAGAATTCAGGACGATGACGGATCCTCAATGACAAATTGCTGCTCTTCTTCTTCTTCTTCTTGATGTCCGTTTCGCGCCTCGTGGGCGTCGGCGTCGGCGTCGGCGTCGTCGGCGTCTGACGGTGAATCCTCGAACGGTTGGCCCCGGCCTCGATCCTCTTGGATGGTTGCGTGAGGATGCTCCGTGACCCCTCCCGGTCTGTCACGGAGCGGGATCCAGTCGGGGCCTCGTTCCTGAGCGCGCGCAAATTTGGCATCATCGTCAGCGTGGGCCCAGGATAATTTACCCAGAACGCGAAGGATTGACAGACTGACCTACTGCTCCTCGCTCTCCACTGCCTGGTAGTCTGTCCGGCCCCGTGCCGATGGTGCACCGGCCGAGGACCCTGATCCCGCGCCAAAGAGCCTGCTGGCCCATCCCGGCGGTCTCGATTTTCGTTTCTCCTCGGCGGCCACCTTTGCCGCGGCAGCCCTGGCGATGCGCTCCTCCTCGGACATGAATCTCGGGTGGCTCGAGATGGACCGTCTTAGCGTCCGTTGCCTTTCTGTGCCGTCGGCCGCGCTCGTCCCCGTCTCAGATGAGATCGACGTCCGCTCGGGTCTGAGCCGCTGGCGTTCGTCTGCGTCGTCGTCGTCATCGTCATCGTCGTCGTCCTGCGGGATCGGTCCAGCAGCGTCCTTGAATAGCACATCCATTTCCTGCGTTGCCCGCATTCGCCAGTTCAGCACTTTCTTCTTCTTGACAGCAGCGGGAGCCAGAATGCATGACTCACCTCGAGCGGCACACCCATGGTCTCAGGATAGCAAAAGTAGACGAGAAAGAAGCTGACGAGGCAGAAAAAGGCGTGCATAAAGTAGAGGCGCCACTTGATCTTTTCCTGAAGGATGGGCGTAGCCTCGCCGACAATGTAGTTGAAGGCCCAATTGGTGGCCGTGCTGAAGCTGGTCCCCTTGGCCCGAAAGGCCAGCGGCATAATCTCGGGCGGGTATCTGCCCACCTTCCATTCAGCCCCAGCATCCGGCAAGCCATTTCTACCGACCACACTCACAGCCATGGAATGGGACCCCAGCTGGCACCAAAGGCAGCATTGAAGATGATGACGCAGCCCACAACGGCCTGAGGCGTGTAGCTGACATCGATGTAGAGAAAGTACCCACAGGCACTGAGCGCCAGGGCGGTGGCGACGGAGCCCGAGAGGAGGATAACGCGCCTGCCGAGTATGTCGATGAGCCACCAGATGGGTACTGTGCTGCCGACGTAGATGATGCCGTTGACTGCAAGGAGGTGTGGCGTGAGCCAGAATTGGGAACGGCCAAGGACCGAAGAGGAGAGCAGGAAAAGCGCAATGACTTACTTCCAGCCATGAGAATAGCATCGCGTCCGATCCAGCCAGCGCTCTCAAAGACCAGCGGCGCATAGTAGGAGATGACGTTGATGCCATTGAGCTGGGCAAACATCTGGCTCGAGCATGCGATCAACGTCCGGTATCTGTGTTGGTTCCGCTCCCTCAGTTTAGTAAACGCGCATATAGCGATGCTCGTCCAGACCTACCGATATCGCTTCCACATGGCTGTGTAGCTCCGGTCGCCCTGGCTGCGCATAAAGTAGACGTTTTCCTTGATCTCGCGGTACTCGAGTCTGGCCCGTGGCTCCTTGGGGTCTCCCCCACCGTGCAGGTCGGCGAGTACGCGCATGCCGTCCTCGTCGCGGTCGTGGTCGAGTAGCCACCGGGGCGACTCGGGAAGCATGAGCGAGCCAGCGGCCAACACGAGGCCAATGATGACCTGGAGCGAGAGGGGAAGTCGCCAGGAGTAGTGTCCAGGCAAGAAGCTGCAAAAGTAGTCGACCCAGACGCTGAATGCATAGCCCACAATGTTGCCCGTGTACTCGATGCAGGCCAGCTTGCCCCTATTCTCGGCGGGAGAGATCTCGGACTGGTAAGTGGGAACAATCATACTGAGAGCACCAACCCCAAAGCCGGCAATGATGCGTCCCAGCACCATCATCGGGTAGCCATTGGTGGCCGTCTGGATGGTGCCGCCAGTGGTGAAGACGACGGCGCCCCAGAAGAGGACCTTTTTGCGGCCAAAGATGTCGGCAAGGGTGCCGCAGGCCAGGCTGGTGATGAGGGCGCCAATCTCGAGGATGGCAACCATGGTGCCGATCTCGTACGACGTCGGGTTGTGAAAGTAGGCCTTGAAGTATGGCCCGGTGATGACGCCCGACTGCACGATTGGGCGGGATGGGTCGGTCGTCCGTCAGTTCCTGTTGCTTTTCAAGCAGAGGCCACAGAGATGCTCACCATGACACCCTGGTCGTACCCAAAGAGAAAGACACCGAGTGAGGCAAAGCAGGTGATGAAGAGCATCAGTCCATCGCCCTTGATGCCGGCCCTGGCGAGGGGCGAGGTGCCGGAGCTGTGCCTCAGGTTGGGCGGGCGCAGGCGCGGATTGCTCATCTGGCTCGACGCCGTCGACTCGGACGACGTCCTCATCTGCTCTGCTGCTGCTGCTGCTGCTGCTGTCGTCCCGGCGCCATCTTCCAGGTTCGACTCTCGGCTCGCCATGTCCGAAGTATTCTGCGGGGGTTGAGCGCGAGAGAGGAGTGTTTCACGTCTCGCACGGCCTCTCTCTGTGTGTGTTTGCCTCTGGCTCCTGTCAGGCACGCGCGTGATCCTGCCCACTTTTTCGACTTTCGACCTTCGTCGCTCATTTCAGCGTCTTCCCTTCCTCATTCAGAAGAAGGGGACGAAAGTGGAAAGCAGAAAGACGAGACGCGTAGAGACGCAGCAAATGACGGCGGACAGCGCTGCGACGCTCTCGCAGGCCGACATCCTCTCGGACCTCGCCCTCCTCTCGTCGTCTTCGTCGTCGTCGTCGTCGCCGTCGTTTCTCGAGCTCGGCCGCAGCCTCCTGCCGCCAGAGCAGCTCGCGTCAAAACACTCGCAGGATGACAAAGCCCGACAGCTCGTCCGCGACTACCTCGCCCTCTCGCGAAGCGCACCGGCCGGTGGCGAGGCAAGCGGAGCTGACGTCGACGAACTGCAACGGCGCGTGGCTGCCTTGCAGTCGAACCTCGAATCAATCGGCAAGAAGCTCGATGAGGCGAGGGGAAGCGTCGCCGGGCCATCAGAGGACCCCGCACAATAGACACACTCTCGCACCCAAGAGAGCATACACCACTGTATAGTATTACTGTCCCATGCCATTGAGCCCACACAGAACCAGTTCTTCCATCCTCTCTCTTGATCAATCAGCACACGTTGCGAGACACACGGCCTTGGAGAGAATGCTAATATCACTACTCCTCCTCGCCGCTGCCCTCGAGAGGCAGGTCGGGCGCGAGCGAGTTTTGAATGTAGACGGCCAAGAGGGCAAGACAGATGGCGAGGATAAGTGTGGCGAGTTTGCCTGCAGAAGAGTGACACAAGTGGTCTCGTCAGCCGAGGGGGGAAATGCAGAGAAGAAGAGAGGAGGATCAGAAGAAGAGACTTGAAGATTCTCACCGTTGAGCCACCCATTGAGGAGCCGCGACTCGGCATTCTTGTCGACGGTGACGACGCGCAGACTCATGTCTGCACTCCCGCTCACGATGCGGTCCCCTCTCGGGCTGAAGGCCAGACAGGTCGAAGGAAAGGCGTGGGCGTCGCTGAGCGTCCACACGGGCTGCAGCGTCCGTGTACTGAGGAGATGAAGCGAGAGGTCCGAAGTCGACACGGCGACATGTCGGCCCGTCGGGCTCATCTCGACGGCCGTTGCAGGCCTCTCTGCAATCTGCCTCGTCCGAAGCAGGTCCCACGAACCTGTGTCCCATGCTGAGATGAAGCTGCAGACAGACTATGCATGAGCTGGGTGCCAAAACAGAGGGAAAGAGACAATTATACTGGACGCACCACTTGCGGATCCTCGCCCGTTCCCGATCCCTTTTGCTGCTCCCCAGTCCTTGCTCAGGGCTCGAATTGACGACGGTATAGAGGCGATCGCTGCGCCCGCCGCCATTGTTCCTGCCAAAGCGAGCACCGCGGAAGGTGCAGGCAGCAGCGCCCTTGAGCGATGGATTCCGGATCGTCTGGTGCACCTTGGGCGTCGAGCCGCTCTCCTTCTTCGACGACGATGTCGACTCTGCTGCCGTCGAGCTGGACGTGGGATAAATTTGGACGACGTCAGCGAGGACAAAGGCGACGAGCGAAGAATCGGCGCTAAAGTCGGCGTCTACAACCTCTGTCGATGCCGTCGGATTGATGGACCAAAGCTTGTTGAGGCCAGGAAAGGTATGTAGCGCAAACTGACAGAGTCGATAGCAAATGTGTGAGCAAGGGAAAGCGAGCCTGGGCTGCACACACATACCTGGCCATCCGTGGCACCGACGGCGAGAAAGTTCCCGTCTGGCGAAATCCTTGCCACTTTCTGAATTGTGCAGGATCGTCAGCTTTGGTAGCCAAGTCGACCCAGTGAATGAAGGACACTCACAATGTACTGCTCTGGATCGCGGATCGACAATGACTCGTGGCTCTGCAGCTGGCCAAGACTGTGCTGCACCTCTTCTTCCTTCACCTGCGCCTCTTTTGCCGCCGTCTCAATGACCTTTTCGGCCTTTTCCTCTGCCTTTGCCTGTGAGGGACCGGTCCGCTTCCACTCGAACATGCGCACGTTGTCGTTCACGCCGTTGGCCAGGCTCGCCTCGCTCGAGTTGATTCCGCACACAATCTAGTTGGTCAAGGATGTGTCAGATGGTCACAAAGGTTGAGACTTGACACAGAACTCACTTTTCTTTGACTGGCTCCTACTTCGGACCGTTTCACCGATTCCTCGCCTTCGTCGTCTGCGTCGTCCCAGTCGTTGAACTCGTCGGGCGCGAGCGTCATGCACATCGGCGCGTCCTCGTCACGGCTCAGCTTCATCTCTGCCTTGTCAACCACAATCTTTTCGGCGTTGACGACCTCGACAGCGCGCTGGGAACATCGCAAGCTCAGTCAGCTCCTCTCCGACCTCGACAGCAACGGGTAAGAGAGGAAGAGACCTACAATGGCATTTGTTACGCCGCTCCTGCCCCGGCCTCCTCCCCCAGCATACAGGATCACCTCGCTGCGGGGCAAGGCGACTGCATAGACGGGGATTGGGCTCTTGGCAGTAAAGTTTGGTGGCGCCATCTCGTTGCTCCTTTTCCTCCTCTTCCTCTTCTTCTCGTTCTTCGTCTGGAGAGCTGCGCGGCAAACACGAAGAATCTGGGATTTAGGGTCCGTGCTGGTGGAGGGTAGAGCCACTTTCTTCGAACACGTGGCCCGCCAGTCGCGCGCGGGCGCGCTCTCTCTTCTCGCACCGGCGTTTAGGAAAAAAAAGTGGCGAAGCGTCCGTCGGCCAGTGCGCAATCCATCTATTCAAACTACCACCACTGCACTCAGCATCCAGCAAGGGGCCAACTCTCTACACATGACGGACACCGAAGCGTCGTCGTCGTCTCTCGCTGGTGGAGGCGACGCGCTTTTCAAAAAGAAGAAGAAGGGCGCTGCTGGCCGGACAGGTGTGCGCCCTTCCTCCCTGCAACAGCAACAGCAGCACGAGGCCGAGGTGGCGGCTGAAGAACAGGAAACATCGACGGTCGTGCACAAGAAAAGAGCCGTGAATCTCGGTGGGGGGCTGGCTCAACGGACAGGCTTCGCATCGGCGAAGCGAATGAAGCTGGACGAGGACGATGACTCGGAAGCAAGGCTGGATCGGTACGGTGATTCCACAGTGGGCAGCGTCGTGCGATCCGCGTCAAATGGCGCGACGGGGATAAGGAATGCAAAGGACGATGCGACGAGAGTCGACACCTGGTACGACGATGAAGAGAATGCTCCCAGCAGCAAAAGCAGAGAAGCTCCGGGAGACGGCGACAAGCAGACAAACGACGACGGCATCTACCGCGGCGCATCGTCCTACTCTGCCTACACGGCCACGCCGCGCGAGGGCACAAAGCCCACGACAAAGGGTCCACTCAAGACGACGACAAATGTGCGCACCGTCACGGCCGTTGACTACCAGCCGGACGTGTGCAAGGACTACAAGGAGACGGGGTACTGTGGCTTTGGCGATACATGCAAGTTCCTCCACGACCGGTCCGACTACCTCGCTGGGTGGCAGCTCGACCTGCTGCCCAACTCGGCCGCTCGGCAGGCCTCGGACGACGAAGGGGAGGATGATGACGAGGAGGAGGTGCCGTTTGCCTGCCTCATCTGCCGGCAGCCGTTTACGGACCCGGTGGTGACGAGGTGCGGCCACTACTTTTGCCAGCGGTGCGCCATCAAGCGCTACGCAAAGAGCCCAAAGTGCTTTGCATGTGGCGCACAGACGCAGGGCATCTTCAACAGTGCGACCAAGATCCTGGACCGCATGGCACGGGCACGCAAGAGGCGCGAAGAGGAGCGCGAGGAGCGGAGGTGGAACAAGAGAAAGAATCTGGAAGAAGAGGAGGGTGGCGACGCCGAGGACGGCGAAGCCGGGGAGATTCTTGACGGTGTCGAGGTGGGAGGAGGAGAGGGCGATGAAGAGGAGTGACGTGGACTCTGCACTGCAGCCAATGTACTGTATTTATATTCCCATACGTAACATGACAATCCGCCTTATTTTTTATGACAGCGACAGGCCCCTCACGACAGGCCAGCTTCGCGTCTTAAACCCCCGAATGTTCCACGGCGACTCCCTTTCCTGCATGACGCCCGCCTGTGTAGCTGCAGGAAACGTGCACGGTTTTGTCAGTGAATCGAAGCGTATACCCAAGAGGGAACGAGGTGACTCACTGGCCCGGACGATTAGCGCATATCGATTGACGCCCTCGTCGCCCATCGCTGAGCGCAACGAACAGGGCAAGTCTGTATGCCAGATGGACCATGCCCAGCTGAAGCGAGCCGCCAGCTGTTCATCACCATCGGGCTGATTCGACATCTGGACCGTCGTTGCCCTGGCCCATGCTTCGGCGCCTTTTGAATCCGCCGCGTTGCGGAGATCGGCCACCGAAGCCAGCTTCCGGCCCGGATCGGCGACAAAGATGTACTCGACGACGGACACTGGCGATCCGTCCTGTCCGACAGCATAGCCTCTGGCACACGCACTGCTGCCTCCTCCTCCTCTTCCTCCTCCTCCTCCCAGCTGCAGTGCCTGGCCCTCGACTGGCTCGTCGATGGCCGAGCCGATGCCCAGCCTCTGCAGCGGCTCGGCGGCTTCGAGGATCTCCTTTCGCCTCTGTGGCACACCCATCACCTCGTCCCTCCATGCCTTCTCACCCTCGCTCGGCGGCTCGATGATCTTGTAGTCGAGTCTCATTGGCGGGCTGTCGTTGGCCAGCTTGCTCACGCGCATCCCGCTGAGCCACTTGACCCAGCGCGCGCCCGCGTGGCCGGGCACCACGGCACGTAGGGGAAAGCCATGGGCGCACGAGAGGGCGGTGCCGTTGTGTTTCCACGCCAGCAAGCAAGCCTGATTCGGATGCATGGCCGTCGCCAGAGGGACCGAAGCGCCAAAGTGCTCGCCTGCCGGCCTGTCGGACTCCGATGAGGGCTGCGACGAAAGGAGGTGCAGATGCAGGTCCCGCGACCAGGCTGCCGCATCGTGCGCGATGCTCTCCTCGGACGGTACGAGCCGGGTTGCGTCGGCGTGGAGGGCGTACGGATCGGCCACGCCTAAGCGGAGCAGCATGGAGCGCACCGAGGCACCTGGTCGGACCGTCTGTCAGTCAGTAGGAAGCGCGAATAGCCATCATCATGATCATGATCACGCGCACAGACGCACCCGACCACACGGCATTGGAGATGACGCCAGCCTTCCACTGTATGCCCTCTGCCTTGCCATGCTCGCTTTCGACCAGCTCCTCGCGCCGGTTCCCTGCGCACTCCAGCACCGCCGTCACGTCCACCTCGTCCTCGTTGCCCATTAGATCGACGAGCTTGACTGTCGTCTGGCTGGCACCGAGTGGCCAGCCCTGCTCTCTGATCACAGCCTCGTCCACACCCAGGCTCACGCTCCACTCGTCGTACGTCGCCGGTGTGGACGGCTCATAGATGATGTCATCGTGATTGCGGTGGAAGAGGTGAGGGATGGGCGTAATGAAGGACGACGAAGCCTCCTTGTCCTCTGCATTCAGAGGTTCGCCGTGCCTCTGCGCTCGGCCGGTCAGCTTGCAACCAAGCAGGTGTCTTCCCCCCTTCTATTCCCTCACTCACTCCTCGTTGATGCACGGTCAGATGGTCATGGCTGCTCATCGTGCTAAGCTATCCCATATCTTTGGTTCGTACATTACAGCTCCGTGCCTCCTCCCCTCGCTCCTCAGCGACGAAGCCCAAGGGTTCCCGCGTCGGATGGTACAGTAGAAAAAATGAAACTGGCTCGTGCACGCACAGTGAAGTCATCGATCGCTTCTCCACGTAGCTAGCGAGCGAGCGAACGCGCACGCGCCCGCCGAAAAAGGGCAAGGCCAAAGCAGAATGGCTGTGTTCAGAACGCTACTCTTCTCACCTTCTTGACAGCGCAGCCCACTTCTTCGTTTCTTCTTCCTCTGAACAACCAGCAGCCACCTCTCTGCACCGCAACGACACAAGTCAGCCAAAGATGACTGTCCACTACACCCTCACATTCATGCTCCTCTGCGTGGAGGCGTTTGTCTTCCTCGCTCTGTGAGTTGTTTCTCTCCCTCTCCCTGTGCTATCTTTGTAGCTGACGTTGGCTCGACAAAACAGAATTGTGCCCCTCCCCTTCAAGGCCCGTCGCGCCCTCTTCCAGTTCTTCGGCACGGTACGTAAGCCATTTGCCATTCCTTCTTTACTACTTCTCACCCTTTGAGTTCTTATTCCCACTGCCAACAGAACCCAATCGTCGGCAAGATCCTGTACGGCGTCAAGATCAGCATCATCTTCGTCAGCGTCCTCCTCGTCGATGCCGTCCAGCGCCTCTTCCGCGTCATGGCCGACCGGCAGGCGGCCAAGGACCAGCTCGGCGTGCGCGACACGGCGCACCACGACCTGCTCATCAAGCTCGCCTTTGCGCAGCGCAACTGCTACCTCTGCGGCTTCACCCTCTTCTGCAGCCTCATCCTCAGCAGGACCTACAGCCTCGTCAATGAGCTCATCGAGGCCCAGACGCGCCTCGAGCAGATCCAGGGCTCCGCAAGCGCAAAGGGTGGTGCGCCCTCGACCGACATTGGTGCGTCATTTTGACCTGTGTTTTTGCATCACAGAGAGAGAAAAGGCTGACCCTCTCTTGTTCTCTCTCTTCTCTCTCAGCCACGATGAAGAAGCAGATGGAGCAGCAGCAGAAGGAGTACCAGCGACTCGCAGACGAGCTTGCCCAGGCAAAGGGCCAGACCCCATCGACCAAGAAGGACTAGAGAATTCTGGACACGCTCCTCACTCTCTGCCTTCCTCGCGCGCAAAGGAAAAGGAAAGCACACACCCCTTCCTCATCGACGACTAGGGCAAGCAAGACCGGTAGAAAAAGTACTTGTCAGATTATCATTCTGCACCGGATGAAAAGATGTTGTGTAAAAGTACAGATGAATTGGGGTTTTTGATTAGATCTACTTGTTCAAGCCCACCAGGCGCCTCCGCAGAGGCACTTGTCCCTAGCAATGCTGCCGCTCAGCGCTGTTTGGCCTCCACAGCGAATGCAGGTGAGCCGCTGCTCATAGTCGAGCAGGGGCGCCTTTGAGATGATGTCCCGCCTGCTCGTCGCGTCCTGTGCTGCTGCGCTCCATAGTCGCCCGCCTTCATCGTCAAACCAGCTCGGCTTAGGCACGCCGCCGGCCGCTGATCCGAGCCGCTCCTCTTCCTCGTCGCCAACAAAGAGCAAGAGCAAGTCCTTGATGACAGTGCCCTTGCTTTGCACGATTCGCTTGCCAAGGGCTTCCTCGGCCCGCCTACCCCTCGAAAGCCTCTTCCGCCCATACCAAGCTTCTTTCTCCTCTTCCCCACTCTGTCCCTTCTCTTCCCCTTCGAGCAGCAGCGCGAGTCCATCGAGGCTGACTTGACTCCTCGCTTCTATCTCGCACAGCTGCGCCCTCGCCAGCGCAACGACATCATCAATCGTCGGCGGCTGTCTCTTGAGGTTCTCCTCGTCTTCCAGCAGCGGCCGCAGGCCCTCGGCCGTCGTCGTCACTTCGAGGAGCCAGTTTCGGAAGGCCCGGACGCGCCGAGTGAGATCCACAACGACTTTGCGCGGAATGGAAAGCGTGAGCAGACCAAGCAGCAATCGGCCCGAGGTGGCCGTTGCGTCCTCTTCCTCTTCCCTCGTGTCATTTTCTCCATCGTTGCGGCCATCATCGGCTCCCGCATCGGTCGAGCTCCCATTCGCAATTGACGGTAGATCGCACAGGAGGTACGCAGTCCGAGCGAGATCCTCGACGAGTGCGTGCAACCAAGCTATGCTGGCCAAGAGAGCCGGTACCGACCCTGGATCAAAAAATTTCATCAGATGAGCAAAATGTAAGTTTTGTGTTGTGAAGCGGCACGACAACAGCAGCGACTCACCCAAGTCATAGTGGTTGCGCACCCTCGCCTCCCTTGACAGCCTAAAGAAGCGAGCTAGTTCCAAGAAGAGGCGGCTACGTCTGCATCCATCGACAGCAAGCCTGAGTTCCAGGAGTCTGAGTTGCTGTGAAGCCTTGGGTGGCTGGGCCATGCCAAAACATTTGACCGAGTCCTTGACGACATCGGCGCCTTGCAACACCATCGACAGATCGCCATAGTCGTTCTCCTGCAGAAACGAGAGGACCAAGAGCAGTCCTGTAGATCGAGGACCGAGCAGAGAATATTTTGCATGAGCCCGTATGGCCAGAGGTCGCGTGCACAGAGGGAGGACCAAAGAGCTTACCTTTGTTGTCCGACGCCCACATTCCCTTCGATGATCTAAACAGCGATGGCCGGCCCTCAGCGGTAATAGCAGCCACGAGGACATCGTTTGGTGACAGTGTCATTCCTGGATCGAAAGCTTTGATTTCAGTCTATTCGCCTGTACTGCAACGAAAGGGAGCACTTACGTGACTGCACGGCGGGCTTGCACTTGAGCGCCTCGTAGTCATCAGCGACTTCAAACGTGAGGCTATCAAGCACACAAGTCTGCTCTA
Source organism: Acaromyces ingoldii (assembly GCF_003144295.1). Classification (NCBI taxonomy): domain Eukaryota; kingdom Fungi; phylum Basidiomycota; class Exobasidiomycetes; order Exobasidiales; family Cryptobasidiaceae; genus Acaromyces; species Acaromyces ingoldii. Next base: position 267,753 of record NW_020290254.1, on the reverse strand, counting down.
CTGCCGTCGACGTCTGGTCACCGTTCAGAGGCCATTGTTGCCAGGGAACCGTAACGCAAAGAATGCGATCAGAGTGCGAAGCCACTACCACTTCGCAGAGCTTTCGCCTCTCCAATGCCCTGAACTTCGTCTGCTCGGCCATCCACTCTTCGTTGCTGTCATCTTCTTCGTCGGTGCTCGAGCCTGCCAGTGGCCTGGCTTTCGCAGCCTCGAGGCTAGCGAAGGCGTCGGAGAGCTTGTTGATCTGGCCTCGCTTGAGCTGCCAAGCTTTGAGGACCGAGCCCGTCGGCGAGTCAAAGGCGACGACGAGGTTGAGGGGCGACGTGCCAGTCCAGAACATTCGGAGAGGCTCTTGCCCAACAAAGATTGGCGCCAGTGGTCGAGCCGCAACAGTCGCTTCTGTTCAGCGAAGCAATTAGTCATTGTGCTTTGTAGGGAAAGAATTCAGATGGCAGAATCCTCACCTTGGCTATTAAAGTCGATCTTGAGTTCGAAGAGATGCACCTTCTCTTGGCCGTCCTCAAGGCGGAATGGCGTCGAAGCCACCTCGTCGCGAAAGAACATGCCAAGAGCGTCATCGGCCGGCGCAGAGCCCGACGGCATCGACTTGGACGTCCTTGCGACTCGGCAAGCTAGTACCGCCCTTGGCTCGTCCGGCACCAGTCCAACAGCAGCATGAGAGACCCGTTCGGAGCCCAACGGCGGAATTATGGGTACCGTATGCAAAGATAAGCGTTGGCTTTGGACATCGGCGTGAATGAGAGCGACGTGGCCATCTTCGCACATTGTGAGCAGGGCCACCTCGGTTGAAGATCCGCCAGCGGAGAACTGAGGTCCGCAGCTGTATGTTCTTCTGTAGTCTTTGCCTCTCTTGCGTTCCAGAAGAAAAAGAAAAGAGCTGTCAGCGGGCTTGACAAAAGCAGCAGCTTCTCCATGTGACTCACCCTTCTCGGTTGTGCGAGCCACTGTGCTTCAACAACCTTGCCTGGGAGTAGAAAGGGGGACGACATAGCCTTCCCGGACACGAGTCTCCAACGGTTGAGCGCTGCACCCCTTGTCCAGAGGTATGCGAGCCCGGACGGGAGGCAGGCAAAGAGAGCGTCTCCCCTCGGGCTAAAAGTAAGCACATTGGGACCCAAATCCCCGGCGCCGCCATCGCCCTTGCAAGCGAGCGAATGGACTCGTTGAGGCTTGGAGACATGAGCTAGGGCGATGTTGTTGCCGCTGGAGAGAGCAATGAGGTTGTCGGAGCTCCAGGCAACGGCATGGCGAGACTCGTCGTGCCTCTGTCTCGAAAGCCAAGACGAGATGCGACCGGCTGCTAGAAGAGTGGACCTTGCCTCTACGTCTTGATGCGCTAGGTCATCGTCAGGCACCGTCTCCGATTTCACCTTGGCCCGCTTTGCCGGGGGCGGCGGCACCGCATCATCTCCCTCCGAGGTCGTCATTGTTGGGCATCAGTCGTAGCTCGCGCAATGGAATCGAAGCCATCTCCACGGCCAGATGTTGCACGTGACTTGTCTTGTTCAAGTGCCAATTTAGCTCCTCGACGCGGCTGTAGGCCAAAAGGAAACGCCAAAAGCCGAAGCGCTCATTCTCGACGCTGTTGGCACCTGACCGTCTTTCGATGCAAAAATAGGACTATTTGGCCTGCACCAAGACATGCTGTCCTCCGCGAGCTGCGCTTATGCTTTGAGGTCAGGTGAGCGTGCGAGTAGGTTATTCAACCACCGAATTGCTCTGCACGCGCTCATTATGCTTTCTTTCGCGATATTGAGGCGCTCTGCCATGCACACTTATTGACACCACTAGGGACAACTCCAAACATTGCAGATCCCCATTCGACGAACTTTGATCGATGTCCGAGCAACGCGACAAACCCTGTTTTCGCGGGAGAAAGTCGCCGTTACCTGCTCCTTCCATCGCCACTTTTACTGTTTGCTTGCACACCTTGCTTTAGGTTTCGCCTTTGGGAATTTCTCTCTAGCAAGAGGACTGTGCACTCGGACATGCGCGTCCAAATAACTCCGGAGCACAAAGTAGGGTTAAACAATATAATGGGCCCTGTAGAAGACCTCATGGAGCATGAGGATGAGATGCCCGTCGTCCCAAGACAAACTTTGATCTGTTGTCCGATTTACATGGACAAATCGGACGACGGCCGCGGAAGAAAGATAGGATGCTGGAGGTGCTCCGATGGGGCAGCTTGTCTGTGCGGAAAATTAAGGTTCTCCCATTTCGGCTAAGGGTTGGATAATTTGGCATTAAAGCTGTGAGGTGGTGGTAGCGCTCGGAAAATGTAAAGAGCGAGAGAGCTTCATGACCAAGTCTGAATCACGTACAGCACCTTCTCAAATGCCGTCGAACATAGGCCGACGTGGGGGACGCCCGGTGGCGAAACAAACTGGCTAATGCTCAGGGTCCTCTAGGATGTGTGCCTGAGAGGTTCATGAAAACGAACACGTTCTATCGACGCAATCTTATGACTATTATTGCCAATTACTACAGCGGACGAGCAAACAAGGTTTCATGCTGACGGCCTTGTGTTTGGTCGCTCTTGTACGCGACCTCTCCAGGGTCGTCGTGTAGATGCTATTGAACAACAGAGCAGATTGTTGTCGCCGCTAATGATCAGCTAGCAAATTCGCCTTGCGCGGTGGTTTTCCCGGCTTTCGATCGTTGGTGAATGGAGACTTTTCCTGCTGTTTTGTCCCTTCTTTTGTAATCTAGGGACCGAAAGTTCTTGCCCTTTTACCTTGTTTATTCGTTCCCATGAACCTTGTCGGACGAGGACCATGGCATGAAGCCGAGCCGGCTTCATCCATCCGATTATTTGGCTCCCCCCACCTTGTTGAATAGTAAGGACATGCTTCCTGCTCCTGGTCCGATCGAGCATTCTAGCAATCTTTTCAACAATCTTATCGTGCGAGATTAGCCCCCGTGAGCAAAGGACACGTTCACGAAGAAGCGAGAGGAATCTCTGTTCTAATACTCCTCAACTACTACTACTTTACTACCCGACCTCGGAGGCGCGGAGATTGAATCTTTGCGTGGCTGCAGTGCGCATGAAATTCCTGCTTTCGCTCCCCTCGTCATGTGAATGGTCCCAGACGCGTCGCACGACGCGTCCCGTCCATCGCGCGACGTCGGCGTGAACATATGCCCACCCCGCTTTCGTGCTGGTCTTTGTAAGTCGCTTGCGAAAAAAAAAAATAACACTGGCATCTCAGGGTGGACAGGAAGTGTGGCAGACGGCCAATTAACTCCCGAGTGGGGAGTCGGGGTGTTTTCGCGCCCACACAGGCAGGGTCTGACCATCTCACTTTGTCCTGTTGGCGGGCCACATCAGTACAAATCTGGCGGATTATCAAAGTGACGGAGTACTAAGTGTAGGTGCTGCAGTCCGAAAGCGGCAGCGGGGGATAAGTTAGTTGCGCTTACGAACCGCGTTTTGCTGCAAGTGCGACTGACGTGGGAACCCTCAAACCGTGCGTCGCGTATGTCTTGCTATTCGGCGATGCAATTAAGAAGTAATCTCAACATTCAACTCATGCATGCCCTTAGAAATTTCGCATGCCCCCCTTACGACCTCCCTACATATCGATTTGCAGGCCCTGCCAATCTTGCTTCAACCCTCCAAGATTCTGGGACTATTTATTCGTAAAGTGTGCGAATTCAATAGAAAAATAAGCTCGACAACATTCTCAATTTTCGCTTTCGTCCCTTTGCGTGTGATCGTACCGTTGCCTTGACATGGCACATACGCTCGTGCGTTGCATCACAGCAGCAACTTTGAGCCTGCAGGTAGAGATACGAGGCCGGCATACACACAGTCTACACACGAAGGCCTGATGTGGACATGGGGCAATATGGCAAGGGCCGATGATCGGGCCTGCTACAGAATCAGTGAATTACTTGTGCCATATTGCCGATGGAGGAACACTATTGATTGCCGTTGCAAGCGATGGTTAGATGATATGCTTTCTAATCTGCACAGGGAAAACCATCCCAAAGCAAGCAAGCAAGCAGTTCTGATGATATGTTGTTCCCGGCTGCTCGCCGTGAGAAATAAGCACGCAAAAGACACTGGCAATCTCTCTTTCCCCTCTGCCTTTGCCCGGCCGTCGGGGACAGCTGAGGTTATTGTCCGTGCGTCCTCTGTGCTGCGTTTTATTTTTATATTTCGCGCCCTTCCCGCCCTGCTTGGCTGCCCTACCTGGCTGCACTACCCTGTCCGGCAGAGAGACAGACTTGCCTCTTTGAGAGCAAGTCCTCGTACAAAAGGCTTGTCAGTCCGCCCTGGCCTCTGCGACGCGACCCCTTCCTTCCTGGAGAACCTGCATCCCTTGCTCCTTCCCCTTTCGCCTCCCGCAACTTCCACCCTCCCTACCTATCTCACTCGTCACTGTGCCGTAGCAAGCGACGTCGTTGTCCAAACAACGACGAATCCCCTTGCCTTTTCGGTCGCTGCCGGTCCCCAGCACTAAGTCCCGGCGTGTTCGTTCCATTCAACGACGCCCACTCAGTCCCCTACTTGGTTCCTCTCGGCTGCCGAGAGTCGCTCAGTCGTTGAATTCAACAAACCCATATCGATTCGATTCAGCCATTTACTTTGTTGACTAAATCGGGTTCCGTCTCACTCATAAAGGATTTTGCGCAAGGATCCACCCCCCTACTTCCAGCACGTCAAGATGGACTTCTACGACCACTCGACATTCGTCCTTCAGCAGCCTCAGACATCGTCGTCGGCGACGTTCAACACTTTTCAGCACGGCGGCGGACAGACTCCTCACCTAGAAGACCAGGAGAAGTGGAAGTCGTCGACATCCTCACCATCACCGCCATTGCAGCTGCGACGGCCACCGTCATCTCTGCAACAGCAGCTTCAGCAGCAGCACAACCACAATCACAATTGCTCGACCTCCTCTTCCTCTTCATCGCCCTTCGACGCGGTCAACGACGCCGCCTTCTTCACTGCACCACCGTTGTCTGCCTCATCAAGCACGGGCAGCTTCGACAGCGTCGGCAGCTACACATCGAGCATCGTCAACAACGACGACGGTGAGACAGGAGTCGGTGCCACGGCATTCCTGAACAGCAATAGTCTAGGACTTCTCGGCGACCTCAGTCCACCGTCACCAGTCAGCCCAACGACCACCGTCAGCCAGCAATCATCTGGTCCCGTGTCTATGCCAATGCAGGCGCATGTGCTCCAGCGACAAGCGTCGATCTCAAATTTGTCCGACGCGTCTTCGTCGTCGTTCTTGGAGACAAACGGCGGGGGCTCTTCAGCCTCGTCGCATTCGCCGCGATCCATGACGCCGGCTCAATCCCCCCTGGGTAATCTTCACTTGTCTTCGTTGACGATCAACACGCCAGGCGGTCCGCACTCTAACAACAATGGCACTGCACCGCACGCTCTGCGGGCCTCTTTCGATTCGGCAACCGCAACTCAATTTCACATTTACCGTGAAACTCCCCAATTGATGCAGCCGCCGCCAGGAAAGAGACGCGCCCAGTCGCTCTCGGCCAACCATCCTCAACAACAGCAGCAACACCAGCACCAGCACCAGCCACATCACCAACACCAGCACCACGGAGTTGACGCACCGTCGCCTGACGACATGACACCCATGCCACCGCCTACGCAACAGTTCAACGGTCAAGCAGCCCAGGGCATTGCGGGCATGGTTAACGGTATTCCCAACACACCTATGCACAGCCGCCTGCAGCACCCGCACCAGCAGCTGCAAGCCACGCCTGGTCAGTCATTCTCCAACACCACAACGCCAGAGACGTACGGTGATGCGTCGCCGCTGACGGCGATGCACCGTCTGACGCGTATGGCCAGCTTCCACGACTTCAGCAACAGTCAGCAGCAACAGCAGCAGCATCATCATCAACACCACCATCATGATGGAAACAGCAACGACAGCACGCCTCCGCCAGCCGCCGGCCTGCAACAACACCACCAGCAACCGTTCATGTTTGGAGGTAAATGCCTCGAGGCGGCCTTCAATGAAGACGAGATGAAGCAGCAGCAGCAGCAGCAAAATCAGAGCTACTTTACGGCAGCCATGTCGCGTGTCTCGTCGGCACCGGCCCACTCGCTCGTTTCCGACGGCTCGTCGACGTCTGATCAAATGTCGATGCCCGCCACGCCTGGCTCTCGTACATCGCAGATGACTTTTCTTCAGGAGCACGATCAATACATGCGACAGCAACAGCAGCAACACTCAAAGGCAAATGGCATGACCATGATGCCATCGACTCCAATTCAGATGGGCAGCCTCCCATCGCCCAATTACAATGCCTCGTTTACGGCGCCTGCCATGACGCAATCGAGGAGCAGCATGGCTAATCTTGCATCGCCGCTCTCCGTGGTGTCGCCCATGTCGGTCATGGATCAGCAGGACCTCATGCGTTCGCCGTCGAGTGGCGCGACACGAAGTCGCTCGTCGTCGCTGGCCCAGCACCACCGTGGAAGTGCAGTGACATCGACTACAAGCCAGACGCCTCGAAGCCGGGGTGGTCGCACGTCTGCGCTTCCCCCGCTCATTGTTTCATCTGCCGACAAGCAGCATATCTGTGGCTTCGTCGGCTGCGAAAAGCGCTTCAAGCGCCTCGAACACCTCAAGCGTCACCACCGTACCCACACGCAGGAGCGACCTCATGAATGTCCAGTTCCTGAATGCAGGAAGCTGTTTGGACGGTCCGACAACCTGACGCAGCATCTCAAGACGCACTTCAAGGGAATCGGCGGCAGGAATGCGAATCTGCTCAACCTGACAAAGGGCCTTGACGAGGCTGCTGCTGCTGCCGCCGCTGCTTCATCCGGGTCTCCCATGGGCAAGAATGGTCACATTTCTTCGCCTCCCTCGTCCAAGGATCTTCGACACAACCCTCATGCGGCCGCTGAGCATGCCGCCCAGAAGGCCGTTCAGAAAAATCAAGCCAAGCGAAGAGTCGACGAAGCCAACGCGTCCGCACTTGGCGGTCCCATCTCGTTGAGCAAGCCTGGCCAGGCCCCGTCGCCTCCCCTCCACGCCGCCAACACCAACTCTTCGTCTTCACCTTCGACATCTACCTCGTCTCATTCGCATTCCTCTTCGCCCGATGCTGCTACTTCCTCTGGAATGCAGCTCTCTTGGCAGTAGATCCTTTTTCTTTCTTTCCAACGGACACTTTCTTTCTCATCTAACGAGCCACGGTCATGTCTCTCCGCGAGTTCTCCTCTCGGTTCCCTCGCTCTCTCTACGGGCCTGTATTCTATTACATCGTCGTACCTCGTTCTCTGGTCTGTTTTACTTCGTCATTCCTTTCCCTACCCTCTTCATCTTCCACACATACACACACACATTCATTCTCCTCTTTTCACAATTGGAATACCAACCGAGTCAAGACCGTACACGCAAGCGAGGCTCATGACTTGAAAGCCAGAATAAGTTAAACGCCCGAACGGGCACCAAGCACGTCACTTGTGCACCCCTTTTTTTCTTTTTTCTTTCGTTCGCCAGATAAACCTTGTTGCGATGTTGCTTCGGAGCTGGGAAGGAGGAGGTTGAATTTGCTTTGTGGCTGCTCAGAACAACAGCCGTCACCACCGCGTACGTGGGAAATAGGACACGAATACAAATCTTGGCGGTTCTGAGCAAATTCTCCAGTACGTGGTTTTGCCGATTCTTTTTTGGGTTGGGTCGGTCGACCGACGCGCTAGAGTAAATAAATTTCCCAGAGGCTGTACGCGGGAGCTCGGTCAGGCACAAACATATCGCGCATGCATTCTTACAGCGGCGCTCATCTGGTGGTGGGATTTATTTTTGTAGTGCAACGCGCATTGGCGTGGGATTGCCGCTTGGACTCGACTTGGGCTTTGTAAGCAAGCAAGCAAGTAGGGAAGATCGAAATCACTAGGCTGCATCAATATTATTGGCGTTTCTTCCGACGCTGTATGCTGCAATGCCGCCAAGCTGGAGATCAGTAGTAGCAAAGACAGCGTTGAAAGATTGGACCTGCCTTGCCAATTTCTTCCCGTGCTTGCTGTAGCTGCTGTAGCTGCTGTAGCTACTGTAGCTCCGACGTGGGGCTATGTACAGAGAACTTGATAAGGTGTCATTGTCGCTACCGCTTCGTCCCACCTCGTTAGTCTACTAGCCCGACTTCTCGGGCTTCTAGCATAATCAAATTCGCTGACATGTGCGTGTAAGTGACACTCCGATCGATGGGGACAATCATGCCCGCTGTGGATGCTCTATCTCGCTATCTCTGACGGGCATTTGAGGCATTTTTTGGTCAATTTATGTACCTCCCCCACCCGGCTCAGAAAGTGGGGAAGACGGGACAGGGACGGTGAGTGGTGGATTCTCAATTTGGTGAACGTGGCCCTTGGGTCAACCTCATCGTCTCCTCCAGGTAGAGAAGATTCGGATGTTGATTGGAATGGTGTGGAGAGGTGGGTCGCAGCTCGTTCTTAACGGCAGTCTTGCAGAGCCTGGCGCCTCTTTGGTGAAGTGACGAGGCGGTGTCCTCGGGTCAATTTGTGATGCCGAGATCGGCACGGTCTGTTGATGCACATGCCTTCGAAAGACGTCTTCTTTACATTGAGTCTTCAGCTATTCGCTGGAGGACAAGACATAGATGTGAAGGAATGGCGCGGTATGCTCTCGTCTGCATTTTGTGCAAGTGCTTGCTCATGCCTCTCAAGAGACAATGGGATCGCCTTATAGACAAATGACTGTGACAGATTTTGTTCTTGGGCCTTCAGGATCAGCAGAGAGGAGACTCCCAGCTTCGTTCTTGGAAATGGAGACGAGCACGCAGACCAGCTGCGGAATCCGAAGGCATTCATTCCAAAGCTCGGAAACGAAATGTTCCGTAAAACCAGCTGGGCCAAACGAGTGTAGCGGAGTCAGTGGGCTGGGACTGTTCCGAAGATCGGCTTCAGCCCCAAGGTCTGACCCGTCTTCGGTCCTCACTACTCTCTTTCACAGCGAAAGAATGGGCCTTGGGGCTAAATGTGAGCGACATTCGTGAGCGACATTCGTCACCATTCCGAAGTCAGGCAAAAGTGTCGAGGGCGACATATTCACGAATAAGAGCCTTGTGCTCGTCCAGGGTGCTTCTATCAGGCTAGGCGCACGAGCAATCTTAATGAACGGTGTCTCCTGCTTGCACCGCGTGGGTTGAGAGCCTGCCTCCCTTCGGCCGTAGGACCTGCCTGGTCTTGAAATTCCAACGCGTCCTGCGTCAGACAACGCCCTAAATTTTTCTCGCCGCCCGGGCTCACTAGCCGCTCGTCGACGCATTCCACGTCACCAGCTACGAAGCGCGCCACTCACTGCAACGACGACAGGTGAAAAGGAGTGGTTGCGCACACTCTTCATTCTCAAAGGCGCCCGGGCGCGATTGCTATTGATGCGGCCGCGACAGATGAGCTCGCCAAGAGGTGCAACTGGTGTCGATGGTGCTGCGCATCGACGTCGGGGCTCTCCACTCTCGTCGCTCTTTCTTGTCGTTGCTCTCCTCTTCCTCATCGCCCCGCTCTCGTGCCTGTCAAGCTCTTTGGCGTCGGCAGAACAGCGGAAAAGCAATGCAGCGGCTGCTGCACAGCTCTTCAACAGCCCGCTCCTGACTGGAGCCGGCGGCGCCTCTCCTTCGTCGTCTTCCTCCTCGTCGTCACTCCTCTCCGAGATGCTGAGCAGATCGCGCACAAGGGGAGGATCACCGCCGCCACGGGACATCTGCCGGCCCACTGGCCAGATTAGCGATGCGCACTGCGACTACGAGACTGTCGAGTCCGTCCTCAACTCTCCTAACTTCTTCGACACGCTGGACCAGTTGAGAAAGGCACCCTACTTTCGGTACTACAAGGTGGACCTGTATCGCGACTGCCCCTTTTGGGTCGAGAACGGGCTGTGTATGAGCAAGGACTGCACAGTGCAAAAGACGGACGAGGTGAGATGGCCTTCTTCTTCTTGATGCATGTCACAGTAGAAGAAGCTGTAGCTGAAGCTGAATGCGCCCTTGCTCCTGCAGACCGAGATTCCACAAGAGTACAGGAGCGCCCACCTGTCGCTGCTCAGCACTACGCCCGACGAGGAGGTACATGGCGGCGGAGGCTCGATGTCGTCCTCGTTGCATGCAGCAGACCCATCGCATCTCATGACGGACGCCGATGCATCGACTTGTACATGCGCCGAAACGGACTTTTGCCACTGGGAAGACGAGGAGTGGTCACCCGAGAGCCAGTGGGTGAACCTGCTCGAGAATCCCGAGAGATTCACGGGCTATGCTGGGCCATCTGCCAACCGAGTGTGGCGGGCCATCTACGAGGAGAATTGCTTTGGCGTCGGCACCCTCTCGTCGTCGTCGTCTTCATCGTCATCGGCATCCTCATCGTCGGCCTCTTCCTCGTCGTGGCTGGAACCGCCACGGGAAAAGGGGATGGGGCCTGGTGCGAGCGGATACGTGACGAGCAAGGATATCTTTGGCAAGGACAAGGCAGCCTCGAGCGAGGCGACGCTGAACCAGCTCCTGGGCAGCCTCGCCTCGCCCTTGGTCGATGCATCGTCGGAGCAATGCCTCGAGAAGCGTGTCTTCTACCGCCTCATCTCGGGCCTTCACGCCTCCATCTCCATCCACATCTGCCACGATCACCTGGACCAGCGCACGGGCAAGTGGGCGCCCAATCTCGAGTGCTTCATCTCGCGCATCGCCCACCACGCCGAGCGGCTGGAGAACGTGTACTTTGACTACCTCGTCCTAGTTCGCGCCCTCGCCAAGCTTACAGAGAGGCTCTCTCCCGCGGAGGAGAGCCAGGGCCAGGGCCAGGGCCACACCACAAAGGCGACCGCGGCGACGCCCGCGGAGATGGAGCGCGCCCTGCCGCTCCAGCTCGCCCGCGGCTTGCCCGACTCATCGATGGATGAGTCGACGCCGCTACTCGCCTCGCTGCTCGCCCAGGCGTCGCAGTCGCCGCCGACGTTTGACGAGCAGGCCATGTTTCACTCTGACGAGGCCGATGACGAGGATCTGCGCTACGAGTTCCGGCGCCGGTTCCGAAACGTGTCGCAGATCATGGACTGCGTCGGCTGCGACAAGTGCCGCCTGTGGGGCAAGCTCCAGGTGAATGGCCTGGGCACGGCCCTCAAGATTCTGTTTGGTGGCCGCCATGCCGGGCTGGCCGAGGGGGCGCGTGGCACGTCCAACGACGGCATGCTGCTCCAGCGCAGCGAGCTCGTCGCCCTCATCAACACCGTGCATAGATTTGGAGAGAGCCTGCGGGCGGTAGAGACGTTTCGGGAAATGTACCACGACGAGGTCAGTCGGCGGGAAAGAGAAGAGGAAGAGGAGGAGAAGGGCAAGGAGCAAGACCAAGAGCAATCACAGGAGCAGGAGAAGGTGAAAGGGGACAAGAGAAAGGAAGGAGACGAGGACCCAGAAAGGCGGAAGCAAAGCAAGCCCGTTCCTCCGCGCAAGACCAACGCGACCAAGGGGGTCAGCGAGAGTGGCAGCGACGGCCAAAAAGCACAGGAGGAGAAGACGTTCTGGTCACAGTGGATCAGCATCTGCGAGGCAAAGTGGGACCAGTGCGTTCGCTTCCTCATTGATCTCATCTCGCCCGCCACGTCTCCTCGACGGCGCCAAAGTGGCAAGCAAGAGCTGTGACATGTGTGTGTGTGTGTGTGTGCGTGCGTGCGCATTCTGTAATTGTATTTGATGGCATTGCTCCGGCTCTTTGAATGACGGACTGACAAAGAAAGAGCGCTACTTCTTCTGATCGGCCCCACCTTCGCCCTTGAGACTCATCTCGATGGCTCTTGCAATGGCTTCTTCCTCGTCCATGTCCTCATCCTCGTCTGCACCCGCCGCCGCCCCTGCACCCGCGGTGCCTGCTCCACTCGCCATCTCGACGTCCTCGTCTTGACCGGAGCCCTTTTGCTGCTGCGAGAGCGCCAGAGCCTGCTGCAACATGGCGTCCTCGGACTCGTCGACGGCCGCGGCACCTGTTCCGGCCAAGGGATCAGCACCAGGCAGCACCAAAGACCCTCTGGAGGGCAGAAACCCACCTGGTGCCGGCTCCACTTGGGCCGGTCCGCTGCTCGTCGTCGTCGCTGCCGGAGCACCCGCCGCCACCGCAGGCGCAGCGTCTGATGAGGCTGCTGCTGCTGCTGCTGCTGCTGCTCCAGCCGAGCCTTGGGTTTCGCCCTCGGCCACCGTGTCGAGCGAGGGCTGCGCAGAGGCACCCTCGCTCGCTCGCTGCCGTGCCTGCTCCTCTTCGAGCGACATACGAAGCGCCATGGCCAGCTCTGGGTCCATGCTTGGGTCGACGCCGAACTCAAAGCTGTTTCCACCACCGCCCTCGCCGCCACCGCTTCCTGACGGCCCAGCTCCGTCACCGGCCTCGCCCATGAGGATCGGCGAGTCGAGGATGATGTCCGACAGCAACCTGGGTCCAGCAGGGATGGTCAGGAGATGTCTGGATTCGCCTCGTCGTCAGTACACTCTAAGCTAGGCGCGCTGTAAGCGAGAAAGAGCACCCACGAATTTTCTCCGCTGTTGACCGTTTCGACAAAGGACCTCAGCTTCGAGTCATTTTCCTCATCCTCGCCAAAACTGACGACGTCAACGGCGACATTGTTCTTCTTGAGCCGCTTTGCCAGCCGGACCAGGCCCTCCTCGTTGTCCGAGATGGGGGAGCCGTTGAAGACAATGATGCGCTGCCGCTGGTTCTTGTCCTGGCGGTGCTTGAGCGCCAGCTGGGCGACATTGATGCCGCTGACCAGATCGGCGGCGCCAGAGATCTGCGTGGCGTGCATGGCTGCAACGACCTTGCCAAGGTCCTTTGTGAGCGTAGAGAGAACCTGAGGCCTGTTGCAAGGGGCGAGAAGAGAGAGAGGGAGAGAGGGTGAGCGCGAGAGTCAGGCGAGAAAGAGCTGTTCAAGGACAAGCGCGAGCGTACTCACCCTTTCCCAGCCATCGTCATGACGCCAACTGCGCTGTCCGGGTGCGACTGACTCTTTGCCTCAAAGACGATGTTGACAGCGTCCGACTGCGCCTCCCAGCGAGAAGGTGTGTAGTCGCCGTTCCTCATCCACTCGGAGTTGTCGAGGCTGTCGCACGTCGGTCAGCACGCGCGACTCGGAGCAGAGAGCTACAAACGCCAGAGTACGGGCACCACTCACACAAGCATCGTCGCCTCGAGCACCATGGTGGGCCGTCGAGCGTTGGTTGGTGTTAGGTTGGTGTGTGTTTGTGAGCGTGCTTGTGAGCGAATAGTAGCGCTGCTTGATGGCGCGTCGAGAACAAGAGTCGGTCTCGATCACGACGTGCAGCTCCACGCTTCTTCGGCCGAGAGCCACATTCGTTTGTCGCCTTCCCCGACGACTGGCCTGCTCCATCTGCACGCATCGCTCACTTTGATTGACTTCGCTCGCTCTCTGCCGTCCTTTCATTCTCTTGCGCGCGCGCTTCGCCTCCTCCTCCTCCCTGCTCATCCGCTCCTCCTCCCCACCCCATCCCTCTCACCCACCCGTCCTGACAGAGCATCATGGCGGGTAGGATACGGGAAGTCTGGGCGGAGAATCTCGAAGTCGAGATGGGCTACCTCCGCGAAGCCATTGAAAAGTATCCCTATGTGGCCATGGTGCGTTGGGACTCTCACACTTGCTAGGATGCCAGCTGACCCAGGAGGATAATGATGGGACGCTAGGATACCGAATTCCCAGGGATCGTCGCTAGGCCCATCGGTTCGTTCAAGGGCTCGTCCGACTACCACTACCAAACGCTGCGGTGTAACGTGGACCTGCTCAAGCTCATCCAGCTCGGCATCACCGTCTGTGATGAACAGGGCAACTTACCGCCAGACATTTGCACCTGGCAGTTCAACTTTCGCTTCAGCCTCAACAACGACATGTGTGCACCAGAGTCCCTCGATCTCCTCAACAAGGCCGGCCTGGACTTTGATCAGCACGACAAGATGGGCATCGACGTCGAGCACTTTGGCGAGCTCCTCATCACCTCGGGCCTTGCCATATTTGACGACATCAAATGGGTTTCGTTTCACAGCGGCTACGACTTTGGCTACCTGCTCAAGGTCGTCACCGCACAGCCACTGCCGGCGCAGGAGGCCGACTTCTTTGAGAAGCTGCGTGTCTGGTTCCCCTGCATCTACGACATCAAGTTCCTCATGCGGTCCTGCAAGACGCTCAAAGGCGGTCTCCAGGACGTGGCCGATGACCTCCAGGTCGCTCGGATTGGCCAGCAGCACCAGGCAGGGAGCGACTCGCTGCTGACGGCCTTTACCTTTTTCAAGATGCGGAAAAAGTACTTTGACGGCCAGATTGACGATTCAAAGTACCTCGGCTGTCTCTATGGCTTTTCAGCTGCTGCGAACCGGCCGGTGGGCGTCGCCACCGCCGGCGCTGCTGCCACTGGCCCCGATTCGAGCAATACCAATACTGCTACCGCGACACCGACAAAGGTGCCTGCGGGCAACCCATTCACAAAGACACTCATCGGCGCAGCAGGCGGTGGTGGCGGCTCCTAATGGTGCACGCCTTCGCACGCTCTCGCAGATTCACTCATTTCAGACGTCACGCACGTCAAGCGCACGTCAAGCGCACGTCTGGAACCACTTCGGACTCACACGGAATGGGCGTGAGCACCGCTATTAGGAAAGGGGCCCTGGATGGGACTTGGGAAGCTACTCTAGAGGTGATTACAGCCACGGCACGATGCTACATTACACAATGACTTCTTGTTTCTCCCTGTGCCTCGTTTCCCCTTCCCTCCCCTCTTCTTTGATGTAAACAAGTTGCAGTCCTCTGTTTCCATTTTCCCATTTCCCATGTACTATTACAAGCCGGCTCCTTTACATCCCCCATCCATCCATCCATCCATCCATTCATCCATCCATCTGACATGTGCAGCGTCTGGTCCGTCCGTCAGAGCGTAATGCCCCCGTCATCTTCGTCCATCGGCTGTTGCTCTTGCTCTTGCGCTGCCGTCTCATCAGCCGGACCGGCGGCTTCGGGCTCCAGCAGTGCCGCCCGCGCCTCACCCAGCGACGTGCTCGCCTCGCCCCCCTTGGCCTCGTAGATGCCAATGAGTCTCTCCAGCCTCGCCTTCTTTCTTGCTCTGTCACACACACCCTCTCCATCAGCTCCACACACTCACTCCCTCTCTCTTCCTCTCATGCTCATGCTCACATGATGTCGCGGTTCTCGCGCAGCGCCAGCGCCAGCTCCGCGCGGTCCTCCTCATCCAGCTCAAGCACCTCGTCCTGCTCGCCGCCATCGCCACCATCGCTGCCGTCGCCACCGCCGTCGGCCCTGCCCGCGAGGAGCGCTGCGATCGAGGCGTTGGAGCGCGTCAGGGACTGGATCTGCGTCGTGGCGTGCTGCACCAATGCGAGCACTTCGGTTATCTCGAGCGACTCGAGCGCCACTGCGTCATCGTTGTCCACCGCCGCAGCGGCCTTCTGGCCGGGTGCGGCTAGCATCGTGTTGGTGGCGGTGGGGGCAGAACGATGGGCATTCTTCTTCTCGACTCTATTCTAATTTTCTTTTCTGAGATTGTTCCTTGTGGAGGAAGGCAGGCAGTAAAGGAGCGATGGCACAAATCTAAATTGCTGCTGCTGCTGCTGTTGGAGATGCTGCTACTACGTACACGGCCGCCTTTTTGTGCGCTCACGGTCTGCTGTTATTGAGGGCTGCTACTGCCGCTGCTGGCGCTCTTGGCCTTCTTGAGGCTGCGCTCGAGCATCAAAAACGCCTTCATGCCCGGGTCCAGGCCGCCAATGACGCTGTCGACCTCTCGCTGGGCCCGCTCCTCGGCCTCTTCCTTTGTCAGCGTCGCGCCCTTCTCGTTACCCGCCTCTGCTGCTGGCGCCGGCCGGGGCCCGAGCAGGTCGACATTCCACTCGTCGCCCGGCAGGACACTTTGAAGCTTGCCGCGCGCAGCCGTCAGGTCCTCGTGGTACTCCTGCAGCGCCTCGGCGTAGAGGTCGTACACGCACCGTGCACACCCGCTCATGCAGCAGTCCTCAGGCCCCGGTGGATCTGGCCTCCTCGGCACCTCTACACCCTTGATGAAGATCTTTTTGTCCTTGGGCAGTTGCGGCTGCTGCTGCGACTGCTGATCCCCCGGCGGCGCAGTGCGCGTGTCGGCCTGCTCGGCGGGCGACTGCCTCGTGGCGAGTGGGACCTGCGGGTCAGTGGACGCGGAGCGCGAGGGCGTCGAGGCCATGGATGGCGAGGCCGGCTCCGAGGCGAGCGAGAGCGTCTGTGCGCCGTGGTCTCCGTGCTCCTCGAGCGCACCCTGCTCGACGATGGCCTCGACAATGTGCTTTGGCCATCGGTCAGCTAGGTTACCGAGCCCTGGGAGAGCACCTCGTCAGCAACTGAGGAGCCATACAGCCATAGAGACATAGAGAGAGAGAGAGAGAGGAATGAAGAGCAAGCAGGAAACTCACTCAGAGGAGACACTCACTCTGTCGACGCTTCACCCGTCGCACCTCATCGCCCAGTGAGGGCGCAGTCGCTTCTCTGTGCATTCTCGCAGATGTGTGTATACCCCTCGTCGACGTCGCGTTGCCTGCTGCTGTATTGTTGCTACTGCTGCTCTTCGTGCTGGCCGATGCGGCAGGCGATGTTCCATTGGACAGGACATAGCCCTTCGTGACGTCTTCCATCATCGTCCTGCACCCAATCCTCGCCTTGAGCCGGGCGCACAGCAGAAACGCGCCGCTGAGCTTGCGGTTGAGCGAGTACGTGGGCTCGGGTGGTGGTGTGAGCCGCTGGCGGAGCATGAGGGGGATCTGGGCCCGCACCCTGGCCGTGATGGTCTGGTCCTCAAACAGGTACGGGTCGGGCGCATCGCTCCGGAAAGGCTCGCCCAGCGCAATCATGCTGTCTACATGAGCCCGCTCCATCTCGGCCGACTCGTCGCCGGTCAGGTAGCCCACCTTGCGGCTCCACGCCACGCACTCGTCGTGGCGACCCCCGATGGCAGCGCGCAGCATGCAGAGCCAGTCATCGATGAAGTCCTTGGAGTACTCGCGCGTGGCGCCAAAGTCGATGAGCTCAATCTTGGCCGTGCGCTCGTTGTAGAGGAAGTTGGTCCAGTTGGGGTCCGTCTGCATCAGCCGGAACTCAAAGAGCTCGCGGAGCGACAGCTCGAGGATTTTACGGGCGATCTGCGACAAAAGAGACTGCGTCAGCTTCGAGATACATGTGCACTCTCACACCAGCAAAGGCAAGGACCCACATCGTCGCGCTTCTCCTGGCTGTACCGGCTGGCCTGGGTCAGCGGCCGTCCCTTCATCATCTCCGAGGTGAGGACGCGCTTGCTGCACAGGCCGTCGATGACGCGGGGCACGGCAAAGTGCGAGTCGGGGCGATTGAGGAGCTGACCGAACCGTCTGGCCATCTCTGCCTCGCGCTCGTAGTCGCACTCGTCGTCGAGCTCTCTGCGCATGACGCGGATGGTGTTGTCGAGAAAGAGGCCCTTGGGCAGCAGCGCAGAGGCCGAGACGAGCCATCGCAAATTCGAGAGGTCCGACCCGATTGACTCTCGCACGCCGGGAAACTGCACCTTGACGGCCACACGCAGCCCCGGGTCCGTCGGGTGGTCCTTGGCCAGCGTCGCAGCGTGGACCTGGCCGATGGAGGCCGAGGCAAAGGGCACGTCGTCAAAGTCGCCAAAGGACGCACGCCAGTCCTGGCCCAGATCCTGGCGCATGACCTGCTCCATCTGCCACACGGGCATGTAGTTTGCGCTGTTCTGCACCCGCAGCATCACCTCCTCGATCTGCTGGGGCAACATGTTGGTGTCCTGGATGCTCATGAATTGGCCCAGCTTCAGCGCCGCGCCGCGCATCGTGCTGAGCTTGTCGACGAGCCTGCGCACGTTGTCGTCGCTCATGAATCCTTGCTTTTTCTCGCCGCCGCCCAGGTACGAGCCGGCGCTGCCCCAGGCCAGGCCAGCGCCCAGGCTGCCGTAGTGGAGCAGACGGGCGATGCGGCTCGAGGGCACCTTTGCTGCGCGCAGTGGCGACGCCTTGTTCTGTGTTGTCGCATCGTATTCTTCCGCTTCTAGCGACGCATCGTTCTGCGTCGTTGCATCGTACTCTTCCACTTGTGGCGACGCCTCTGTCCGCGCCTCCTCGGCCAGCCTTTGCACCTTTTCGAGCGGCTTCTCTTTTGTTGTCTCGGTTGGCTGCGCATTTATGGCCGGCTTCTCAGTCACTTGTTCCTCCATGCTGGCTTGCTGTGCCTGCCCTGCTGCGTTCTCCTTGGCCTCCTCCTCGCCAAAGTAGCCGCGAAGCCCCTCATCGAGTCTCTTCAACAGCGCCTCGTTGTCTTTTAATGGTTCTCGTGCTTTTGCCTCCTTCTCATCGCCGGGATGGGAGCTGGAGCCGGAGCCGGGGTGGACGACCTTCATCTCTGTAAAAGTGCCGTCGGGCGCCATGGGCGGCACGCTGACCTGGTCGGCCGTGGGTGGCGGTCGGAGCACATGGCTCGGCCAAGGCCTCTCCTCGTCTCGATGACGAAGCGGTATGGCAGATGATGATGGCCCCGCATTGTACGCCTGGCTTGGCCACGGTCTCACCTGCCCCTGTGCTTGCTTCCATGATGACGAAGACGACGCCGACGCCGACGCCGACGACGAGGACGATGTCTCGGCGGCGGACAGGGCCGCTGCGCGCCGGGCAATGTCTGCCGCCGCGCTCAGGACAGCAGCGGCGTCCAGCAGCGCTCTCTGAAGCAGCCTTTGCTGGCCCGTCATCTCTCCTCTTCCCCCCCTCTTTTTCCTTGGCTTTCGTGTGCTTTTGCTTGAGCGGCAACGAAGGGCTGGAGCTGCGAGTGGAGTAGAAGGCGAGAAGACGAGACAAAAGACAAAGCTCGGGACTCGGGCCCGGACGTTGCTTTTTAATTTTTCCTTGCGCCTCAGACGTTTCATTCACTTACAGCCAGCGTCTGTTTGAGACGGCGACGGCGATGGTGGACCGAAGCCCAAAGGCAGCGGCCGGCGCAAAGGGAGGCTCAGCTAGGGTGCACACGGGCAAGACCATCCGCGCCCAGTCCCGCCCGCATCCTCGCGCGCAGCCGGCGACGGCGAGTGTCAGTGCGCACGGAAAGGACGAGCGGCTCCTCGCGTCGCTCTCAAACGACACCGAGGGCGCAGTCGGGAGCACAAGCGGTGGAGGCGCGGTCAGTGCAGGTGACAAAGACAAGGGCAAGGGCAAGGGCAAGGCGCGCGCAAAGGATGCTGCCGTCGTGGCGGGCAAGAAGTCGGTCCTGCGGCCCATCCTGGCCAGCCCCTACGCCTTCGCATGGTGAGTCTTGTATAGCGACTTGCCATGGTCTTCTACGGCTTGCTGATCAGATGGTCTATTACCAGGCCAAGCATCGCAAAGGCCGATGGCGAGGTGCTGCTGCATTCCCTCGTCGACTTTCTCAAGGCGGCCGTCGGGCCTCGCCGGCGCACAGCGCGAGCGAGCACGGCGGCTCAGTCGACGGACATGGACGTGGACCAGCCCGCACCGTCCACTTCTTCGTCGTCGGCGGCAGTGCCAGAAGTGGAGATCCTGACGGGCATCAACTCCATCACGCGGCACCTCGAGTCCGCCATCGCGCTCGCCCCGCCCGCCGCCGCCGCGTCGTCTGCACATCCACTCAAGCGAGGCATGCTCTTTGTATGCAAAGACGACGTCGAGCCAGCCGGGCTTGTCTCGCATTTCCCCATGCTCGTCTCCATCTACAACTCTTCCACTTCCACATCCACTTCTCCTTCCACTTCCACTTCAGCAGCAGCAACAGAAGGGAAAGGTGGATCGGCAGGCATCGTCCTCGTGCCGCTCCCTGCGGGCGCCGAGGCGCTCGTCGCGGCCGCTGCCACCGTTGAACAGCCAGCGCGCAGGGCAGCGAGCTCGCGCCGCACGCAGACAGAGACATGGCGGCGCCGCGCCTCGTCGCTCCTCGTCCTCGCGCCGCAGCATCCCGCAACGCCAAAAGCAGAGGAAACAATAGCAACGGCAACGGCAACAACGGCGGCGAGGGAGCTGTTCGACAAGGCGCAGCGCATGGGCCTCGCGCCGCCGCGGATGCCCTGGCTCGAGTCGGCCCTCCAAGCGCCAGTGGCAGGAGCAACAGCGGTGACACGAGCAGGAGCAGGAGCAGGAGCAGGAGCAGCGACGACGACAGGGGGGCAGGGAGAGCCGCGCCGGGTCGAACTCATCGTGCCGCGCATCAAGGTGCTCAAGTCGAGCGCGCCCATCGACCTGGCGCACATCAAGGCGCAGAAGAAGCAGCGCCGGACAAAGGAGCCCCGCGCGCGCTCTGCCGCTGCCGCTGCTGCTTCCCGCCAGCAGGTCGAGCAGGCTCTCAAGAAGAAGAAGAAGAAAAAGAAGAAGAAGAGAAAGGAGAAAGAGAAGGAGGCGGCGGGGAGTGCCGCAGAGTGAGAGTCATGTGCCATGGAAAGGAAGAATGTTATTTCTTGGACATCACAAAGAAAGAGAAGAAGAAAAGAGACAGCCAAGGCAAGGAGTGAATCGAAAGAAGGGAAAGCCAGTTGTATAGTGGAAGAAGAATGTAGCAGTAGTCTAGGACCGCTCGCTGTTGGCCCGGTTGCGGAAGCGGAGGAGGGGCGCGAGGCTGGAGAGGGTGCATGACTTTTGGAGAAATTCGTGCTGGAGCAGCTCGTCGGCCGAGGCGCGGCTCTTGACGTCGGCGCACAGGCACACGGCCAGAAAACCCTTGAGCTCCTTGGACAGCTTCTCGGGCTTCTTGAGCGTGGGGGTGCCGTTGGTGGCGATGAGGTAGAGGGCCTTGAGCGGCTCCTCGTCCAGGTACGGCGGCTCGTTTTCAATCATTTCAATGGCCATGATGCCCAGGGACCAAATGTCGACTTTGGCACCGTACTCCTTTTGCTTGACGACCTCGGGCGCCATCCAGTAAGGGGTGCCGACCATGGTGGCCCGCTTCGACTTTTGGTCGGTGAGCTTGGCGCAGAAGCCAAAGTCGGTGATCTTGACCTGGCCAGAGGCATTGAGGAGCACATTGTCCGACTTGATGTCACGGTGGATGATGCTCTGTGCATGCAGGTGCTCGAGGCCCTTGCACGTCTCAAAGCAGATGGCCGCAATCTGGTCCTCCTCGAGGGTGTTGTTGTCGATGATGTCGGTGAGTGCGCCGCCCTCCATGTACTCCATGATGACCCACAGCTCGTTGTTGCGGACGAGGTAGGAGTCGAGAAAGTTGACAATGTTGGGGTGCTGCGACTCCTTCATGACGAGAATCTCATTGACGATGAGCTCCTTTCTCGGCTGCTGGGCCAGGTCCATTGTCTTGATGGCCACGCGCTGGCCCGTGCTCAGCGTCTTGGCCACATACACGTTGCCGCTGGCGCCCTGGCCGACCTTTTTGATCTTGGAGTAGAGCACGTTGGGGTCCTCTGGGTTCACCACCGACCGGAGCTTCTCCATGATCTGCGCCTCGGACATGGTCGAGATGCGCCGATCCTGCTCCTTTTTGCTTGCGGCTGCTGCTGCTGCTGCCGGCGACGAAGACGACGATGATGAAGGCTCCTTCTTGGACGTCTGCAGCGGCTTGACGCCCGTGGCCGTGCCTGCCGACGGCGCCGGCGGGGGCGCACCACCAGCCTTTGCGTCCCTTGCCAGCGTCGACGCCGCCGCCGCAGAAGCAGCGGGCTTGTCCTTTGTCGGGCTCGACCGGCTGCTGCCGTCGTTCTTGTTGGCCGACGAGGACAGCTTCATGTCCTTGGTCTTGACGTTGAGTGCAGCGACACCCTTTTCCGCCTCGCGCTCTGCCCTCTCGCGCTCGCGTTCGGCCGCCGCCGCAGCGGCAGTCGACGACGCCGACGACGACGAGGTCTGCGCTTGGTGGTGTTGGTGGGCTGCGCCCGAGGCCGAGGCAGCGGCCGCCTTGGCTTGCGCAGCAGGTGCAGCAGGCGCCTTTCGGCTGGCGACGAGATCGGCCTGGCTGCCGCTGCCTGCCCCAGCACCAGCACCAGCAGCATGACCCGAGGGATGGGTGCGCTCGCGGGGCGTGGGCGTGGGCGCATTGCTGGGCCGGTTGCCCATGGGCGATGCGCTCCTCGACGTGCTCTGCGACGCGGCCTGGAGCCGGTCGGCCGACGTCTGCTTGTCGCCCAGGGGGGGCCTCGAGGTGGTGCTCGGGCTGCGTGCGCGGGCTGCCTGCGCCTGCTGGCTGTCCATCGAGGGCCTCAGCGACGATGAGGGAGCGCCATTCTGCGACGAAGAGCCACCACCGCCGTAGCTCGAGCTCGACGACGACTGCTTCGTCGACGACGAGGTCGACGTCTGCGACTGGCCACCGTAGCCGGTCCCTCCGAAGCGGCCGGGCGCATTGGCCTGCTGCGCCTGCGACGGGCCGCCGTACTGATTCCGCTGCTGGCTGCCTCCTCCACTGCTGCTGCCGCTGCCGCCGCCGCCCGGACGCATGTTCATGGTGGGTGTGCCCAGGCCAAAGTCGTCTCTCTCGCGCTTCTGGATGTCGGTGTAGAACTCAAGGACGTCGAGCACGGCCTGCGGGTTCTTTGCATAGTCCTCCTTTGTAATGGCACTCGTCGTCAGCAGCTTCGTCCACTGCTCGGGCAGACCGGTAAATGCGCCGCTGATGGGGTCAAAGCCGACGTGGACCTGGTGAACAAAGTTGGTGGGACTGCTGACACCCATGAGCGGCGACCGGTTGTACACGTCCTCGATCCAGCCGTAGAGCTCCTCGTCGTTTTTCAGCTGGAGGTAGAAGGTCTTGTCCTTTGTCTCGAGCTCGACGCAGTACGGCTTGAGGTCGGTGCGCGTCACGTTGGTAATGTCTTTGAGAAAGATGAGGGCGGTGGCCTGGAACGTTGTCTCGTTCTTGTGGAACGTGAGCGTCTGCTCGCGCAGTGCCAGCCATCGCTTGCTCCAGATCCAGCTCCTGATGCCGTCCTCCTTGACGCTGACGTAGCCCTTTCGCACAATGCCACCACCGCCGCCGCCGCCAGCACCACCGCCAGCGCCTCCCATGCCCGGCAGACCGATGCCGCCTCCGCCATTGGCCACGGCGCCGGGGCCAGCTGGTCTGAGGGGGCCCGTGTAGCTTCCCCCACCGGCCCCTGCGCCCGTGATGCCGGGGAGGCCGCCGCTCATGCTCGGCCCGCTGCTGTGCATAGGTAGTGCAGTCGATGACGACGACGATGATGACGAAGAGCCAGCGCCAGAGTGGTACGACGAGAGGGGCGGGAGAAACGCGTCGTTGTAGCGAGAGGAGCCACCGGAAGGTGCCGAGGGAACCGGGGGAGCACGACGCGAGGGCGTCAGGTTGCCCAGGCCCTGTCCCCCTCCTGCGCCAGACGAGAAGCCAGACATGGCGCTGTAGCAGCGGCTTTGCTTAGCAGCGGCTCTGTGTTTAGGCAGATGCGGCCGTCGGCGTAGTAGTTCGTTGGGCGTGTGGCGTATGCAGCACGCGCGCGACTTGGACGGTGGGTATCGTCGCTTCTCTTCTTGGCCTTGGCTTGCGCGAGAGCGTGTGCGGGCGTGATTTTCCCTGTCTCGCGGCCTCGCTGCTCTGCTGCCCTTTTTATCTCTTGCCTTGCGCCGTGGGAAAGAAAGGCAGAAACAACCAGTCCAGCTCTAAGCTCTAGACGGCTGATTGTCGATCGCCAGTCGCAATGATGCGCGGGCGTACGTGTGCGTGCGTGCGTGCGTGCGCCGTGGCGTGGCGTGGCGTTTGCGCGGCGCCCGTTGGCTTGGATCTGCTCGTCTGGGGACGGCCCGTGCCTCGTTGCTTGCGCCTGTTTGCCTCGCTCTTTCTTCCTCACTCTCGCGCGCGCTTGCTGCGCTGGTATATGCAGACGGGAGAGGGCGCGACGAGGGTTGCGCGTCGTGCGTGCGTGTGTGCGATAAGACGGGCGATCAGGGGAGGGTGGGAAAGGAAGGGCGACGAGGGAGCTGTCCTTCGCTGCTGCTCCACTCAAGAAGAGAAGAAAGAAAGAGGACAGGACAAAGGGAGAGTCGACGAACACACGGGGTTCGTGTGTGTCTTTAATAGGGGGAATGGGGTGAGACAGAGGGCGTGGGCGTTGCGCGAATCTCCTCTCGCCTTCGCTCGTCGCTGTCAAGAGCGCAGGCGGACTCGTCGAGGTTGTTCGGTCGCCGTCGACAGGGAAGGAAATCGATCGGTTCAACGAGGGAAAGAGGAAGGGGGAGATAGTAGTAGCTAGTAGCAGGGATCGCACCCTATCGCGCTAAAGATGACCAGCAGGGCTCTCCTCGGTACCGTTTCTATATCAATTAACGTTTTCTTTAAAACACAAGCAGCGAGGAAAGCCTTAAAATGGACTGACTGACTGTGCGCTATTTTAATTTGGAGCTGCCACGCGACTCCCGAGCCACCCCTTTTGTCAGACATGCGAGCCCGCGCGGGCTGCTGCTAGCAGTGAAGGAACGGCCGACAGATAGGGCGCGGGACGCGGCCTCTTCCTCAGTCCCTTTTCTTTGGAGATGGTCTTCTTCTCGCAGAGCATGGTTCTGCAGAATGGCTCGAGCAGGGCAATGAATATAGTAGCGATGCGGTTGTAAAGATAGAAGTACAGCATGGTTGATGTGTGCGCTCAGGCAAGCAGCGCGTTGCTCCTCGGCCTCGTCACCGTCGGCTTGCGCGCGGCAGAAGAAGAAGAAGTGAGCGAGGATCGGCCGCCCGAGGCCGCGCGCCGCGCAATGTCTGCCGCAGAAGACGAGATGGTGGCGACCCTGGCCGTGGGCGCGGCAGGCGCGGCGGCAATCTTTGCCCTCGTCGTCGCGGCCGTTGTCGCCGCCGCCGCCGCAGCCGCTGAAGACAGGCTGGACCGTGAGCGCGACATGGTGAGCTCGCTGATGTCCATGGGCACGTCGCGGCTCTTGCGCAGCTCTGCCTCGTTGACGCCCACGTTTTCCTTGTCGCTCTGGCCCGCGTCCGCCTGCCGAGCAGGTGCCTTGTTCGAGGATGTCGACAAAGAGCCCCTTCTCTGGGCCAGAGGACCCTGCCCACGGCTGAGGGAAGGGGCGGCAGGCGTGGGCGTCGCCGCAGCAGCAGCAGCAGCAGCAGCGGCCGAGACCCTGCGCACGGTGCTTGGCGGCCCCATGGCGCCCTTGACCTTGACCGCTCGCTGTGCAGTGCTGCCCGGGTCCCTTGCCAGGCGCTGAAAAGCGTCCTCGCTGAATGCCTGTGGGTCCATCGTCGTCCTCCGCCTCGTCGCTGCCACGGCCGAAGGGCCCTTTTTGAGCGAGGGCAGGCTCTCGTTGTCCGTCTCTGTCTCTGTCTCTTCCTCTTCTTCGCCATCGTCCAGGCCGACTTTCTCCACACCGAGCATCGCCGGCTGTGGCACCGCCTGCCTGGCGTCGGGCGTCTTGGACGCAGTAGCCCGGCCCCCCCTGCGCTTGAGCATGTCGACCTCCATCTGCTTTGCGGAAAAGGCCATCGAGAAGCTGGCCAGGTCGGCCCCGAGGCGCTCCCTGGCCTTGCGCAGCTTGGCAATCGTCAGGCCACGGCTGCCGATCTCCTGCTCGAGCGCCTTGATGCGGTCGTCCCTGGCTGTCGAGGTAGTAGCAGCAGCAGCAACAGTGGAAGAAGCACCTCCATCCCTATGGCTCGCGCTCGTGGCAGCAGCCTCGAGCTGGTCGATGCGCGTCTGCATCGTCGCACGCTCGCCTTCCAGCTCGTCGAGCTTGGTCTGCAGCGTCGTCGCCGAGTGCTGGCGCTCGTTGGACTCCTGCTGCACCCTCCCCAGCAGCTTCTCGAGCTCCGAGAGGCTGTCGAGGAGCGCGCCCCGCTCCTGCGCCATGGCATCGCGCTCCTCGACGAGCTCGTGCCTGTCCCGGACGAGCATGTCGCGCTCGTCCTGCTCCTGCGCCACCAGCACCCGGCGTGCCTCTTCGCCCTCGTCGACCTGCTCCCGTGCGCGCTCGAGCTCCTCCTCGACGTGCTGCAGCCTGCCGCGCAGCTCGTCGACCTGCTCGCTGGCCTCGCGCGCCATCCGCTCCTGCACATCGCGCATCTCGCGCATCTCGTCCTGCGCGGCCCTGCTCGCGACGTCGACCTCCTCCATCTGCGCCTCGTGCTCCTCGCGGATGCGCTCGAAGCGCGCCTGCAGCGCCTGCGTCTCGTCGCGCATCTGCGCCTCCGTCTCGGCCTGTGCTTCTCTGATGCTCGCCTCGGCTGCGACGGCCCTCGCCTCGGCGTCCTCGCGCTGCCGGATGGCATCCTCGGCGCTGCGACGCTCGGCCTCCAGCTGCGCCTTGAGCGCGTCGTTCTGCGCCGCCAGCGCCTGCTCCCGCGCGTCGCTCGCCTCGGCGTGGGCCCACTGGCAGCTCAGCTCCTCCTGCAGGCCCACAAGGCGCGTGCGGAGCCGGTCCCGCTCGGCGACGGCATCGTCCAGCTGCGCCTGTGACGGGCGCGCCAGGAGTGCCTCGCGCGTCTCGTCGAGCAGGCCACGCAGGCGCTCCTGCTCCAGCTGCGCTGCGCCGAGCTGCTGCGCTGCCGTCCGTGCTTCCTCATCTGCCTTTGCCTCACCGTGCTTCTCAAGGTGCTTTACGTCGTCCTCCTCCTCCTCCTCGTCGCCATCGTCGCCGCTCGCCCGCGCCTCGAGGCGCGCCTCCGCATCGTCGAGCCGTGCCTGGAGCTGCTCCAGCGCCTCGGCGTGCTCGCGCTCGAGCTCGTACCTCTCGAGGTGCCAGTCCACCTGCTCGTCGCTGTCCCTGCCCTCTTTCCTTGCACGATCGTCCTCACGCTCCCGTCCAAGCTCGCCAGTCCGTCCAAGCTCACCAAGCTCACGCTCGGCCGCACTCCGCCGCTCGCGCTCAAGCGCAAGCTCCCTTCGCAGCGCGTCGACGTGGGCCTCAGCGCTGCCGCTGCCTCGGCTGCTCTCGCGCTGCGCAAGCTTCTCCTTGACGCGCTCAACGAGGCCCTCGACCTCGTCCATCGTCGCGCGCCGGCGCTCCTCGGCACGCTCGGCCTCGCGCTTGAGCCGGACGAGCATGCCATGCAGGCGCTCCGCCTCGGTGCGTGCGCGCCCGCTCGCATCGCGCTCGCCCTCGAGGGCCATGCGTGCCTGCCGCGCCTCGACCTCGACCTCGCGGATGCGCCGCAGCAGCGCCTGGCCCCGCTGCGTGTGCGTCACGTCGAGGCTGTTCATGGCGTCGAAGATGTCGAGCAGGCTCGCGCTGCTGCTGTTGCCCGCGTTGCCCGCGTGAGATGTTGGCGACGGCGAAGAGCTGGCCCGGTCTGCCGTCTTTTTCCTGCTGCTCCCTGTTGACGAGGTCGAGGACATGCTTGCATCCTCGGCCTGGCGAGCAGCAGAGGAAGACGACGCGTCGCCCAGCTGCTGGCCGATGGAAGGCGACGGCGACGGCGATTCAGCGGCAGCGGTGTTGCACAGCGGCGAGCTCCTGGCGGGCGTAAAGGCGTGCTTGGCCGACGAGAGGGGGAGCAGCACGGCGCGCCGCGCGGCCTTTTGCGCCGAGGGCGACTCCTCGAGGCTCTTTGGGCGCCGGCCGAGCGACGACGACGAGGAAGACGACGCAGCGGCACCAGCAGCAGCAATAGCAGACGGAGAAGATGGCGCGTCCCCTAGCAGCGCGCTGCTGGGCGTGTCATCCGGCTGCTGCTGCTGCTCGCGCTGCAACTGCGACTGCGGCGTGCCAAAGCTGCGGTTGCTGCTGCCTTGGCTGCTCGTGCTGCGCGTGCTCTTTGCGCTTCCTCGCTGCGACTGCGTCGTGTGGCTGCGGGGGCTGAGGTAGTCCGATGAGGGTGAAGCAGACGACGACGAGGAAGGCGTGCGGCCGTGCGTCTGCTCCACCGGCCTGGGCGTGAGGGCAGGGGAGGTGTTTGCCTCGAGTTTGCTGCTGCTGTTCTCTATCGAGTCTTGTTCACCATTTTGCAGCTCCTCCTCCTTAATTTCCGCCTGGTGCTCTGCCGACTCCTGCCCTTGTTGAGGGACCATCTGTTCAGGTTGATCGGCAGGCAGCTCGGCGGTCCTGTCCGGCTGCTGGCTGCTGTCTGCAAGCCCACTCATGGCCCTGCCCATCTCCCGCCGCAGGAAGCTCTCGCTGAAGCTCATGTCGTCGAGCGCGGCACCCCTGACGGGTGTCTTCTGGGCCGTCTCTGCTGCTGCTGCTGCTTTGTTTGTCACAGAAGGAGCGGCCTTGACCGGCGACCGCGTCTCGTCGGCCAGGTCCAGCGACTGGTCCTCGAGGCGCGAGAAGCTGTCGCTGATCGACGGCAGCCCAGAGAGGCTGTCCTCGTACTTGGTGTCTGATGTCGGTGCCGTCGGCAGCGGTGCCGGCGGAGAGGCAGACAGCGCCGCGAGTCGCACCGTCGGGCTGCTGACGTTGCTGTTTGATGCGTGTGAGCGTGTGCCGCGCGACGATGTGCTCTCATCTCCATCCTCGTCCTCGTCGTCTTCCTCCTCTTGACGAGCGCTGGTTTGGTGCAGAGACCTCGGCGAGGCGCGCTCGAGAGGATGCGAGGCCGTGGAGCTGACCGTCATGCCGCTCTCGTCGCCGTCGTCGTACATGCGCTTGCCAAAGCGGACGCTGGAGCCCGTGCCCGGCGTGTCGGGCTGTCGGAGGATGCTGCTCCCTCCTCCATCCGCCCGCCGCGGTGCTCCTGACACACCCGGAAGCTTGGACTGGTCAGAAGGGGGTGAGGCATGGCGCGTCATGCTAAACGAGTCGACTGTATGCGTGCGTTAGCTTAGTGGATCTGGCAGAGAACTGCTTTGGCCAGCCACTCACAGGACTGGTCCAGGTCGCCGAGCGGCTTCTCGTTCCCTCTGAGCGTGGGCCGGATCATGAACTGCGTTGTGCTGGCCCATGCGGCTGCGCGCCGCGGTGTTGTGGCAGCCGAGCTGCTGGAGAAGGACGGCTTCGTCGGCGAGGACGCCATCGGCCGCACGGGCGAGGCCATCGAGCCGGGCGAGTCAGGCACCGCGGCAAAGGCAAGTGAGTCCTCGGAGCCGGACACGGACTCGTCGCCGAGGCTGCTGTCGAAGCTGTCGTCTATCCGCTGCATCTCGTCGACACTTGGCCTCGTCGCCCTTTCTTCTTCTGCAACCAGCTTGCAACCTGGTGTTGGGTGTTGGACGCCCGCGCCCCGCGCCAGAGATAAACAGTCCAAAATTTAAATTGGAAAAGAGGCGCGTGGAGAGGCACGTGTGCCGCTCAGGCCAGGCAAGCAGCGTCTGTGCGATCGTCGCTGCTTTGCGCTGCTTCCTGTCTCTGTCTTGTCTCTCTCTTGCTTGTCTTTGCTAGTAAGTCAGTCAGTCACTGGTGATTGATCGTCGAGCAGCACAGGGCCGAGATCTCTCCATTCGAGACCGAGACGAGGTCCGACAAGGAGCCGAGGATGAGTGCGCGGCCGTCGTTGGCGCCCTCGCGGCAGGCCTCGATGGCTTCTGGCATTGCGTCGCCGTCGCCATCGCACATCGCAGCAGGCGGCAGCGGCGGTGTCGTCGGCGGTAGCGGCAGCGGCAGCAGCAGCACTGGAGGAGGAGTCGCAGGGGCAGCCACACGCTTCCGGAGGCTGGTCTGGGAGGCCGCGATCCCCGTCGTCGTCGGCGTAGAGTCGGGCGACCTGCCCTCGGGCTCGGACCGGTCAGTGGAGACGTACTATGCCTCGGCCGCACGCATCTCGTACCTGCCCCTGCTTCTGGCCGAGGTGCGCCGGAACCTGCTCCCGCTCGTCCTCGATGGTGCGGCGCTGGACAAGATTGAGGAAAAGGACTGCTGGTTCGCCTTTGAGGGGACGCCCCTGCGGTGGTGTGTATGCTCCTTACTTTTCTTCTCTGGTCCAAAGCAAGCTGACCCACTCGATGACTTCTCTTCTGACGCGGCCAGGCACTGGCCCATCGGCCTGCTGTACGACTACCACACCAGCAACGCGGCGCCCTCGCAGCACCGCATGCGCACTCCGTCGGCCTCGTCACCCCTGTCGAGCCGCAGGGCGTCGCATCAAGCGCCGCCGCCGTCCGACGAGAGCTACTTTCCCGGCCCGCCTTCCTCCCTCGCGCTTCCTCCGCAGGCGCAGCAGAATCAGCAACAGCAGCAGTCACAACAGCATTCACAACAGCAGTCACAGCAGCAGTCACAGCCACAGGGCCCGCCGATACCCTGGCGGCTCACGCTGCGGCTCAGGAACCCGCCGCTGGACAAGCTGCACTCGACGGCGGGGCTCGCCTCGTGCCGCGCGAGCTTCATGAGCATGCTCAAGGAGGCCGACTTTGTCCGCTACGGCAGCACCAAGCGCGTCACGAACCTGCGCAAGAGCGACCAGGACCAGCTGTGGGACGGCGTTGTGCAGCGTGAGTAGAACGAACCCTACTTGCTTGTCTGTTCTCTCCTCGCTGACGATGGCTGACTGTATCTTTTAGACGACTTCGACCTCTACTGGGCCGTCGCCGCGAAGCTCGTGCCCGTCGTGCCCGATGGCCTGCCCCCGCTGCAGCAGCCCACGCACGACCGCTCGCGCACGGCCTCGGCGGCGGGCGACGACGAGCGCTTCAACACCGTCTCGTCGACGGCGACGGCGCGGCCATCGCTGACGCAGCAGCACAACGAGTCACAGACGTCGCTCGCCGCCGCCAGCATGCACAGCGTCGCGCCCTCTGAGGCGCCCTCGCTTGCCTCAACAGCCGCTGGCCCTGGCCCTGGATCTGGCTCGTCCTCGTCGGCCGTCCGCAGCGTGCCGATGCGCTTCCACCTCGTCGACGGCGCGCCCATCGTCCAGGAGCCCGTCGCGCCCTACCTCGACGACGGCCGGCCCAACACCATCCACCTCGTCCTCTCGGGCCTCTTTCCGCTCCTCTTTCCACCCACACCCACCTTTGGCACCCACGCCGCGCCGCCGCCTGCGCTGGCCTACCCTGTCGTGCAGGGGATACGCCTCCCACTCGAGACCGACGTCGCCTGGCTCGGCGCCGCCCTGCCCAGCGCCGACGGCTGGTGGGTTTTCCTTTACTTGTTACTGCATATAGACCAGTCGCTCACTCATTTCTTGCTTGCTTTGCTTGCCTTTCTCAAACAGGGTCGCCGTCTGCATCAATCTCCTCATCGACGGCGAGGAGCCTGTGCCGCTGCCGCCGACCAGCCGGCTTGGCCTGTAGTCCTTCTTTTCCCCTGCGATAACTCTGCAATACTCGATATACCTTGGCACAGCCCTCAATGAACACTGTCACACAAGACACTGAATGATCACCGTCAAAAGACCTGAGATAGCACTCTCAAAAAAACTGAAAGAAGACAGCCAAAAGACACTGTCAAAGAAGCCCTTTAAAAAGACACCGAGGAACACACACATTCCACTTTGCTTATGCTATGGAGGATTGCTGCTGCTACTGTTATGACTGCTACTGTTATGACTACTACTGCTGCTAGAATACAGTGGGCCTCAGGACCAGCACTCCTCCTGCCACCTGCCCTCGCGCTCCATCGTCGCCACAAACGCCTCCGCCGCCGCCTGGCCCAGCGCCTGCTCGTTCTCTCCTCCTTCGCCGCCGTTGTCCTCTTCCCCTTCCTCTGAAGAAGAAGCCGAGGCAAGAACATCGACGACGGCCTGGCGCACCGCCTCTGGCATCTTGCCGCTGCTCCCGCTCACAAACACCCACGCGCCGCGGTGCAGAACGAGGCGCCGCACGCGCGCGCCCTGCGCCCGGATCGCGTCCTGCACATAGAACTTCCCCGCCGTCGTCGTCGCACTTTTCTGACCAGCGCCAGAAGTCGCGGCGGCGTCGCGCGAGGCGGCGAGAAAGAGGCCGCCGAGGCGCGCGTCTGCCGCGAGCTGGCGCAGCTCGGACCCAAAGAGAAAGTCCTTGGCCGCGTACCGGCATCCGGCAAAGACGAGATCCTCGGCCCCCTGCTGCGGCTGCTGCTGCTGCTGCTGCGGTGATACGGTGGGCGCAGAGCCAAGGCGCGCCAGGAGCAGGGAGCGCATCGGCGCGATGCCCGTGCCTGGCCCGACAAAGATGCACGGCGGCGAGGAGGACGACGACGACGACGACGGCAGGCGAAAGGTGCCGCGCTTGAGCTGGATGGGCACGCGCACCGGCGCATCGAGGCTGGCGAGGTAGAGGGTCAGCACACCGCGGCGCGGGGCCTTGAGCCGCGTGCGATAGCGCACCACCGCCACGGCCAGCTCGAGGGTGTTGCCTTTGCCGTCGCCGTCGCCGTCGCCGTCGCCGTTGTCCTCGACTTTGCCATTGCTGCCGCCCTCGCCGCCGCTATCGCCGCCGCGGTGCCGCTGCGGGGCCGAGGCGATGGAAAAGTCGCGGGCGCGCATGGCCGGCACGACGTCGAGCACGTGGCGCAGCGGCACGGCCACGTCGGTGAACTCCTCGAGGACCTCGAGGATGGTGCGGCGGACCCGCTGGGCGTACTCGTACATGTCGTCGGCGCCCTCGCCGGGGGTCACGTACTCCTGCAGCTTCTCGCGCTGCAGCGAGCCGGGCTTGCTAAAGGGCAGAATGGCCTCGAAGAACGACTGGCGGGGCACCGAGAGAAAGTCGAGGTGGTGGACGCATACATCGCGCAGCGTCGGCCGAGAGGGGCAGCCGGGCGGCAGCGGCGGCGGGTGCGGGTCAAAGGCGAGCGGCTCGTCGGCGAGGGCAAGCCAGCCCATGCGGGTGAGGAAGCGGTCCACGTCCGGCGCCAGGTTCGCTGGCCGCAGCGAGACGACGTCTCCGGGCGCGTATGCGAGCCCTTTGCCCTCGCCCTGGAGGGAGAGTAGACGCACGTCCTGGAAGTGGTCTGGCGCCGTCATGCGCTCGTTCCTGGTCAGCGTGGCCCACTGCCACCCTTCAGGCAGGCTGACTGTTTCTTCTTTCGAAACGGGCGACGACGACGAGGCTATCCCATTGGCCGACGATGGTAACGACGACGACGACGACGGCGACGACGACGACGAGGCACGGGGACCCTCGGCGAGGCTGACGGCAATCTCGGGCTCGAGCAGAACATCGTCGGGGATGGCGTCGACGCCGTCGGGCAGGGGCATGACCTGGTCGAGGACGTCCCAGACCTGCTCGAGCCAGGGCTGGAGGGCGCCGTCGATGCCGAGAAAGTGCTGATCGTCGGCCTCGGCGCCGGGCAGGAGCTCCTGGGCGCCGAGCCCGCGCAGGCGGCGGCCCAGCTTGCGGATCGGCCAGCAGTAGCGCTTGTACGACGTGTCGCCGAGGCCAAAGGTGGCAAAGGTGACCTCAGAGAGAATGTCTGGCGGCAGGTCGGCGCGCAGCAAAAAGTGCCAGAAGCGCAGCGCGGCGGGCGGGAAGTCGCCCTGGCCCGTCGTCGAGAGGACGAGAAAGACGAGCGGCTCCGCGATGAGGTCCGTCTGTGTCGATGGAGTGTCAGTCAGTCAGTAAAGCAGCTCCAGAAGAAGCTTAGAATGGGCACCCACCACGTCGTACTCGTCCATGCTCTTGACGACAACGTGGATCCGCCGCCGGCGGGCCTGCCGCGCGATGCGTGTCGCCACGTCCTGCGCATTGCCCGTCTGCGTGCCATAGAGGACCGTAAATGCCCGCTGCTGCTGCTGCTGCTGCTCCTGCACCTGCGCCTCCTCTTCGACCCCGTCGTGCTCCTCGCCTATCGACATGGCTGCTTCGTTGTCATGGAGAAGTGACGATCCGTCGCTTCTTCCGTCCTCTCTTTGTTTGAAAGATGGTTTTAGTATTTGGCTGAATCAGTGATGAGAAATTGTCATCAAGTGGAGCAGAGGAGCGAGCCACGTGAGGCGACGCCATTCTGAGAAAATAAGCCGCGCGAAGTCGAGCGCGACGCGAAGGCCTGCATAGAGGAACACCTTTCGCGACGGCTTGCCTCACTGACGAGTGACTACCAAGGAGGAGTAGACAAAGGAAAGAGAACCAAAAGAAGCAGAAGAACATGGGCCGCGGGCTGTAGAAGAGAGGAAAGCCAAAAGATGGACACAGGCCTGTCGTCCTCGTCGCCGCTCCCGCCACCACTGCTCGGGCGCTCGTTCGGCGTCTCTGCGCTCGACTCGTCTTCGCCCGTGCGCAACCGCGGCAGCCTGAACGGCTCATCGTCGTCATCGTCGTCATCGCCCCAAACGACGCCGTACTCTTCGCCGTCGCACGCACACAAGCACGGCGCCACGACGATGCGCTCCTACTCGAGGTCGCGTTCGGCCTCTGCGCAGGAGGAGGAGGAGGCGCCCGAGGACAAGATGGCGTTCCTTGCGCGCTTCCGAGCCGGACGTGTTGGTGCTGCTGCTGTTTCTGGCGCCACTGCAGACTCCAGCGACCTGTCGGACCCTCCTCCGCTCTCATCTGAGATGCGGCAAGAAGAAAGAGGAGCGAAAAAGTCTAGCAGCCCGTCGGACGAAGAAGGCGACAGGACTGTTCTCGGCGGCGGCATCGCAGCACGTATGCGCGGCAGGGGACAGCAGGCTCCAGCAGCAGTAGCCGAAGACGAGGGCTCATCAGAAGAAGAAGAGGGAGAAGGAGAAGAAGCCTCGAGGCACTCGCCAAGCCCGCAGAAGGGCGCGTTCGGTCCGCTCGGGAGCGACAAGGCAGCCAAGGTGAGCCGGCCCCGGGGCGCAAGGGCCATTTTTGCCCTGCCGGGACAGGAGCACGATTCCGAGTCATCCGACGATGGCGATGGCGAGGCCGGCCAGAGCGACGAGGGCATCAGCGGACTGAAGGCGCAACAGCAACAACAGCAGCAGAAGCGCCAGCAGCGCATCCTCGCCATGGCAGCACGCGCGCGGCAACGCAGCGGCGCAGGCGACGACGACGAGCGGGACGACGAGGGCGTTGTCGCAGCACGCCGGCAGCGGTCCTCGTCGTCGCCCGTGTCCGACGTCGTCGAGGTGGACGAAGCGGGAGGAGACGACGAGGAGCTGCCCACGGGTGCCGAAGTGAGCAAGATGGCGAGCGACCGCCGGCTGAAGACGATCAAGAAGCAAAAGGAGATTGCAGAGAAGCTCCACCTGGCTCCCTCCAAGGGCAAGGGCAAGGCAAATGAAAAAGACAAGGGCAGACGCGGAAATAAGCTGCAGATGGCCGCCGAGAGCGAGAGCGACAGCAGCGACGACGGGGCGCCAGTGTCGGCAAAGAGGGCCGACAAGCAGCCTGCAGCCAAGGTGAGCCACGGTGATGTATGCGGTATCACAGACGAGTGGCTGACGTGCTCTTGACCAGCCGCTGAGCAAGAAGGAGCTCGAGGAGATGCACCGCATGCAGGCGCGCATCGAGCGCCAGCGTCTCGCCCAGACGGCCCGCGTGGGCATCGACGCCCAGCGTTCGCGCGAGCGAAAGGGCCTCGGCATCGGCGACCTCCTCTCGAGAGTCGAGGCGAGCGAGAGGTGAGCTTGGTCGTGATATCGTGGGCATGTCGTCATGATACTGATGATGCTCTCTGGAATTAAAGCGCCCGCCGCCGTCATCAACAGGCACCGCCACAGCTGCAGGCACGGGAGATGAACAACAACGACTCAGACCCCGTCGAGTCGGCGTCGTCGGGCGAGGATAAGGACGAGACGTCGCCTCGAAGAAGTACTACAGCAGCAACAGGCCCGGCATCGCTGAGCAGCAGCCCGACGCTGCGGCGCATCAAGAACCCCTTTGGGAAGCCGCCGCCCAGCTCGCTGTCGAGCAGGGCCGCGCAAAAGCAGGACAAGGGGCAGAATGACGACGGCGACGGCGACGAGGAGCTGCCCGACGCAGACGCAATGGTCGAGCAGGCCCTGGAGGAGCGCAGACGCAAGGAACGGGCAAGAGTGCTCCTCGAAAAGAAGCAGCGGGCGCTCGAGAGGATGGCCGAGCAGAAAAAGGGGGCCGAGCTGAAGAACAACGACGACGACGTCAACAAGGACGACGACGACGACGACGACGTCATTGAGATCGTCAAGCCCGGTCTGGCCCCGCACGGCAAGAGCAAGATGCCCGCGATGAAGCCGAGCCGGACTGGCATCGTCGCCTCCAACGGCTCGCCGGGTATCGCTGCTGCCTCGGCGTCGTCCCGGAAGCCGGACCCAGCGTGGCCCAAGCTCGTGCCGCCCGACTTTGGCGGTAGCGGCGGCAACAAGAAGACGGTGCGGCTGGGCGTCGCCGTCGAGGAGGAGCATGCACAGGAGCACGAGCAGAGGGAGGAGCAGAAGCAGGACAGGAAGCAGGCGCCACTGGGCAAGGACCGAAAGACGATGACGCGCGAGGAGCTGAATGCGACGCTGCGCCGGCAGATGCAGCGGCAGAACATTGAGATGCGGACAAAGAAGGAGAGCGAGTACCGGAGCAACCCGCGCGCAGGCCCAAGACCGCCCGTCAAGGAGGAGGAAGGGAACGACGAGGACGGAAAAGGTGCACAGGACGGCTCTGGAGGGGGTGTCGATGTGTCGCGCCTGCTCGAAGAGTGGCGCCGGCGCGAGCGAGGAGAGGACAAGGCGGAGGGCGACGACGAGGAGGCCGATGACCAGGACTCCGAATTTGTGCCCGATGACGACGGCGAAGACGTCGAGATGGGCCCCGAGGCGCAGGAGGAGGACGATGAAGACCAGGTCGACTGGGGCAGTGCGAGCGAGCCCGAGGAGCAGCGAGGCGGTGAGGACGAGGAAGAAGAAGAAGAAGAGGTGGCCAACTCCGAGGCAGAGGACAGCGAGAAGGAGAACTCGATGCCGCCGAGCCAGGAGCCGATGCAGCGGACATCCTCCTCCTCGTCGTCATTGCTCCGGAGGGCCTCGCAGCGGTCGCAGGGCGCCAATGGCGACGAGCAGCAAGAGCGCTCGCCGCTGCAGCCCATCGAGCCTGAGCCGCTGTCCGACGCGGGTGCCGACGACGACGACGAGGGGCCCATCGCCATCCAGAGGAGGCACTCGTTCGCAGCGTCATCGTCCGCCTCTCCGCCTCCTCCTGCTGGTAGTCCTCTGCTCGGCGATGGCCTTGGCGACGGCCACAGCGACGGCCTCGGCGACGGTCTCGGCTTCACGCAGTTCTTCAAGCCGACGCAAGGCACAGGACCGGGGCCGGAGCCAGCGTCGATGCCCACCCAGACCGACGAGGGGCTGGAATCGACAGCAGCAGGCGAGGATGCACTGGGCCAGTTCTTTGAAGACACGCAGGTCGATGCGCCCCTGCGCGGCGAGTCGCTCGAAATCATTGGCGCACTCGATGGCGAGCCTGCAGGCTTCACCCAGTTCTTTGAGCAAGGCACCCAGGTCGCGCAGGGCCACGTCGCAGGACCCAGCGCCAGGCCGAGGGGCTCGCTGCAGCGCACGGCGAGCAGCGCCATGATGCCGCCGCCGTCGTCGACGCTGCTGGGCGCATCGGCCGAGGATGGCTTCGAGGCCCTGCGCCGGGCCCAGCGCGCCGCCGAGCTGCCCCTCGATCCGTTTGACTCGCCCGAGATGCCCGAGCTGGCCTCTGAGGACGACGACGAGGATGATGAAGGCGGCCTGTATGCGCATGGAGCTGGCAGCAGCAGCAGCGCCGGCAGGGCTGCTGATGCACAGACGACGCCCGTGCCTGCGAAGCGGTACATCAACCGGCAGGGCTTCTTTACCCAGACGCGGCCGTCCTTTGGCCCCATTGGCTCGTCTGTCGGCGTGAGCCAGAGCCAGAGCCAGTCCCAGTCCCAGTCCCAGTCCCAGTCCCAAGGACTTGCTCTCGGTCTAGGTTCCGGTCTCGGCCACGGCGGCACTGGACACTCAGGCCTAGGGAGTGCGGCGCGGAACGAGGCGTCGAGCAGCGACGGGGAGCGGCGGAGCAGTCTGATGGAAGAAGACGACGACGAGAAGCGAGAAGAGAGTGATGCAGAGGCGCAGCAGGATGCAGCCAAGCCAAAGGACGCATGGCAGGTGCTGCGCATGGCTGGCCGTCGCCCTCGACCTGCGCATGAGGAAGAAGACGACGAGCAGCAGAAGTTGCAGGAAGAGAGGCACAAGAGACGAAAACTCAAGAGGAGCGCGTTCGTCGAGGGCGAGGCTGTCGAGTCGGACGAGGACTCGGACGGCGAGACTGGCCGCCGGCGGGGCAAGGGAGGCGGCCTCGGCGGCGTCTTTGGCGACGCTGGCTCGGGATCTTCAGCCAATGGCTCGGATGAGGATTCGGACGACGACGACGACGACGGCGCGGACCTTGAGGACCTCGTCGACGAGAGCGCCGATGCCGACGAGGCAGAAAAGGACGAGCTGGCGCGCGCGCGCTTCCGCCTCGACGTCGAGGCCGACGACGAAAAGACGCGGGCGCTGCACGAGAAGGCGACCAAGGGTGGCCTGCGCCACCGCCGCCGGCGCCACGGTGCAGGCGCGGCGGGGCTCGACGACATGCTCGACGAGGACTTTGAGGACGAGGACCTGTGGAGAAAGGCGGCGAATCCGTATGGGTCAGCGGCGAGGGCGGCGGCAGCGAAGCGCAAGCGCAAAGTCGACGGCGACGGCATGGAGGCGCTTATGGATGACGACGAGGCGCGGGCATTTGTCAGGGCCTACGACGAGGCGCGCGGCCTCGAGGGCGAGAAGAATGCCGAGGCGTACGCCTTTCTCGCTGGCGCAGACGACGACGACGATGACGAAAATAGCGACAACGACGATGACGGCGATGATCGCGAGGGAGAGGTCGAGTCGGGCGAAGAGAGGCTGACGAGGCGCGAGCTCGAGCGCGAGGTGCGTGAGCGTGCGCGGCGGAGGAAGATGCGCCTGGACGAGGACGAGGACCGGGACAAGGAGGAGAAGCAGGGTCACAAGGACAATGCCGACGACCGGGACAGTTCAGACGACGAGGAAGAGGACAGGATCCTGACGAGGATGCGCGACCGTCTGGCGGAGATGAACGAGCGCGACGGGGCGCGACGCACGGCGCAGAAGAAGAAGGCGCGGGCGGCGCAGCTGTTTGGCAAGAGGCCCACGGCTCTCGACGGCGGTGGAGAAGATGAGCAAGCGGACGGTGACGACGACGACATGGAAGACGACGAAGAAGAAGAAGAGGAAGAGGGAGACCTCGGCCTACTCTCGCGCGCGGCAAGGCACCGGCCAAAGACGGAGGCTGAGCAGGCACGCTGGGCGCGCATCGCCAAAGAGTACGCGAGCGAGGCCGACTGGCGCGCGCGGGCAGAGGCCTCGCTGAGCAGCGGCCGGGGCACAGGCGGCGGCGGTGGCGGAAGTGTGACGGGCCTCGGAAAGAGGATGTCTGCCTCGGCCTCGTCGTCGTCCTTGCAAGTCAGGACCTCGAGTAGCAGCAGCAGCAGCGGCGGTAGCGGCAGCGCGGTGGCAGCAGAAGCAGGACGACGGTCAATGACAAAGTCGGCCTCCACCGTCAGCAAGCTCGGCGTGCTTCTCAAAAAGGACAGCCAATTCAGCCAGAGCCAGGAGGAGCTGCTTTGAGGAAGTTCAACCTTGGTGTGCGCAATCTCGTTTCCTCATCCACTTTGTAGACAGACAATTTCGATCCATGATAATACTAGAGCTGTTGTGGTAGTGGAAGAGATGTAGTGGCAAGAAGTAAAAGTACAGTACAAGACAAGACAAGCGAGGGTGGCGTATGTGTGTGTCAGATGTCGACGTAGCCGCCAACATCTGCGCCGCCACGCTGCTCGCCAAAGGACCCAAAGGCGTACTGGCCCCCGTTGGCGCCGGCCGAGGCTGCGTTGGCCTGGGCTGCTGCTGCTGCCGCGGCGGCCGCGGCTGCCTGGGCCGAGGCGGCGGCCTGCGCGGCGGGACCGAGGCCAGCACCGAGCATCTGGCACTCGTGCTTCCAGCTGCTGCGCACGCTGCCGACTTGGGAAATGACGCGCTCGCAGCCGGCCTTGAGGGCCTGGACGGGCGTGAGGCTGCCGTCGGTCTGCACCTTGATCACGGTTCGCGGCTCGAGCGGATGCGGCACCCGGTATCCGCAGAAGATGACGCCGGGGACGGCCAGCACGGCGCTGTGTGCGACAGCCCTTGTTCAGCACGAGGAAATGGCACGAGAGGGAGGAGTGCAAGTCATGCACTCACTGACGCAGGAGGTTGCCCAGCGTGTGGTCCTCCTTGTTGAGCACAAACGTGGCGGCATTGGCCAGGTGCGCGTCCTCCTGGATCTCGACGCGCTTCTCGTCGGGGCCCAGGATGAAGAGGGCGAAGCGGTCGGGTGCGTTAGCCATGGCTGCCACAAACGCGTGCGGTCAGCAACCGTTTCTTCTCCGAAAAGCATGACGAGATGAACAGGAAGAAGCGAGAAGACGAGGGGCTCAGTTACCGTTGTATGGGTCAGTCATGTCCCCTCCGGCGCTCCTCCAGGGAAGTTTGGCCCCAGAGGAGAGACACCAGAAGGGTCCGACAGTGTGAATATATTGTAATCATCGCCGTGCTCGCCTGTCGCTTGCTTCGAGAGAAGAGGAGACGGAGCAGAATCCAAGACAAACAACAGACACTCACTGGTAAGGAGGTCCTCTCTGGGTCAAGAGATGAGGGCCTTATCGGAGTCCCATCGATGGTACGACCCTCTCGCACAGGCCTGGGGGTGGATCGGCCTGAACAAAGGACGACGGCGACAAAGAGGAAGAGAGAAAGACTGGGCGTGAAAGA
Source organism: Acaromyces ingoldii (assembly GCF_003144295.1). Classification (NCBI taxonomy): domain Eukaryota; kingdom Fungi; phylum Basidiomycota; class Exobasidiomycetes; order Exobasidiales; family Cryptobasidiaceae; genus Acaromyces; species Acaromyces ingoldii. The sequence goes on along the minus strand of NW_020290254.1, from coordinate 227,182 downwards.
GTCGCGACGACGAGACGACGCGGGTTGAAGAGAAGAAAAAGAGCGCTGTTTGCTGCAAAATTCACGTGTCGGGCTCCAAGTTGGAGCTGCAGGTCCCTTTTTTTGCGACTTTCTTCTCGGGCAGGACCGACCACCTTTGCATCGTCACTCACTCGAGCAGCCATGGCGACCATGTCGTTCGTCCGGATATCGTCGGGACGGGGACAGCTGCTCACTGCGCGGTCGCTGGCGGGCAGCTCCAGGGCATTCTCCTCTGCTGTCGCTGCCCGGCCACGGACCGGAACGCCGCTCGTGCGCAGCTCCAGGCCGACGCCTCTGTATGCTGGTCTCGCTCCCGGCGCCGCTCGGTCCCTCTCGCTCTGGCCCTTTTCCTCGTCGTCATCATCACCTCAAGAGACTGTTGCAGAGGGGGTATCAGCGACAACAAAGGGAGGAGCAGCAACAACAACAACAGCGCCTTCGCCTGATGCACTTGCGGCAGGCCAGGCGCCTGTGCAGGACGCCTTGGTGCCCGAGACTGGCGCCGGCATCGTCACGCCCGAGTCGGCGCAGCACGCCATGGCCGCCGCGTCCGAGCACGTCGCCACGCTCGAGTCCCTCGGCAAGCTCTCGTCGTGGCCCAACGTGCACTACGCCCAGGAGATGCTCGACTGGCTCGTCGAGAGCACGGGCCTGCCCTGGTGGGCCACCATCGCCCTCGTCACCATCACCATCCGCATCGCCGTCTTTCCCGTCGTGGTCAAGGGCCAGACGAATGCCATTCGCCTCGGCAACATCCAGCCAGAGATGAACCGGCACATGAAGAATCTGCAGGCGGCCAAGGCGTCGGGCGACATGCGCGTCATGACCGAGTCGACGCAGGCCGTGCAGAAGCTCATGAAGGACAACGACTGCCACCCGATCAAGTCGCTCATCACGCCCCTCGTCCAGGCCCCGCTCTTTATGACGCTCTTCTTTGCCCTCAAGGGCCTCGCTGGTGCTGGGCTGGAGAGCATGAAGACAGGCGGCCTCTTTTGGTTCACCGACATCTCCGTCGCTGACCCGACGACGGTGCTGCCCATCGTCGCAGCGGGCCTCACCCTCGCTGTCCTCGAGACGGGCGCCGAGATGGGCGCTGCAGCAGGCGCCAAGACGCAGCAGCAGCGCTACATGCGCAACGGCCTGAGGATCGTCTGCGTCGCCATCGTTCCCTTCACCTGGAGCCTGCCCGCAGTGAGTCGCGCTCTCTCTGCTTCATCATCTCTCTGCTGACTCCTTCCCCTTCTATTCCAGGCCGTCTTCTGCTACTGGGCGACAAACAACGTCTTTTCGCTCCTCCAGCTCCTCTTCCTGCAGCAGGCGGGCGTGCGGCGGATGCTCAAGCTGCCCAAGAAGGTCGACCGGTCCGGCGACGACGAGAACGACCCGCTGAAGCCGAAGCCGCCGTCGATGCTCACCAAGCTCAAGTCGCGAGTCTCGCCTCCTACCACTTCCTTTTCTTCTGCGGACTCAGCGGCGGCAAGGCAGAGCGCGGATAGTGTCCGGAGGCCGGCGCCGCTGTCGGCTTCGGCCATGGCAGCGTCGACGAGGTTGCGCGCGGCGGACAAGGACGCAGAGCTGAGCAGGGAGAGGGCACTCAGGAGGCTCATGGAGGGTGGCCAGGAGAAGGCGGCCGCGACAGAGGCAGCGTCGGCTGCTGTTGCTGCTGCTACTGCTGCCACTCCTGCCGCCGCCGCTCCTGCTGGTGCTGTGGAAGAGCAGGAGGTCGCAGATCCCTATGAGCTGACGCTGGAGGAGCAGCTCGAGAGGGAGCGGGCGCGCAAGAGCGAGGAGAAGCGACAGCGGGTCATGTCTGCCAGGCAGAGGCGGCAGAAGAAGACGTAATTGTGATACGAGCAATCATTTGAAATCAAGACGGAGCATCACCACTGTTGTATTTTCTTCTTCTTTTGTGAGGGGGAGGGACTGGCGTCGTGACTGATGGTGGTGGTGATACACAGATGAGATGCTTCATTCTTGGGAAGTGAGATGGTGGGTCTTCAGGGGGAAAGAGGAGCAGAAAAGTAGATAGTGTCTGAGTGGTGTCACACGGCGGTGGGAACCTGCTCGAGAGGAGGAGGAAGAGGAGCGCTAACCGGTGGAAGCACCCCTCGCCTTTCCCAGGAGCCGCTTCGGCATGTCCAGAAAGTCCTGCTTGATGGGCGCGGCCTTGTTCCGGATCGCCTTGGCGTCCTTTCGCTGGAAGTCGGTCCGGCCCTCGGACTCCCAGCGAATCCACAGCGCCTCGAGGGCGGCCTGGGCAGCGGCGTAGTTGATCTTGAAGTCGATGCCTGAGGAGAGATAGAGGGCGTACTCCTCCTCGGACCACGCCTTGGGCGGCTGCGGCTTCCGCTTGATCGCCTTCGTTGGTGTTGCACTGGCAGACTTGCTCACGGAGGCCTCCTTGACGTCCACTGCCTCATCCTCGCTCGCGGTTGTGGAAGTTCCTGTCCTATCCTCAGCGGCGGTCGACTCCTTGGCTGACGATTTCTTTGGGCTAGCAGGACGACGCTTGCGAGGCGAGCCAGCTGCTGACTTCGTCTTCTTGATCGGGTCGCCGGCCCTCGCGACGGGACTGGGCGAGGTAGGAGGAGCAGGGTCTCCGTTGTTGTCGCGCGCCTCGCCATCGGACGTCCTTTCCTCTGCCTTCCTGGAGGCGGTGGGCGTGGAGTGGAAGATGTTGTCCTCGTCATCAGTGAGTCCATGCTGGACGGGCGAAAGAACCGACAGCGAAGCTTCGCAGCGGCCGTTCCTTCCGTCTGGATCCGTGCTGGTAGGTGCGTCGAGGAGAATGAATGCGCCCACGCCCACGCCCGGCTCGCCCGGGCTGGCCGCTCGGAGGGCGCCCTTGTGCCGCTGCTTCTTGGGTGAGGGGCTGGGCGTGGGCGGCAGAGAAGCTATTTCGCCGTCGCTGTCGAACTCGGGAATCGGGCGCTTCTTGGGCGTCGAAAACAGGCTGGCCCGGAAGGCGGCAGCAGCAGACGTCGAGGCGGTAGAGGAGCACCGCGACGCGTCCTTGGCCTTTACGGTCTTGGCGGGAGAGGTGGGCTTGGAAGACCTGGGCTGGACCGCGGCTTTCGAGCCAGCTTTGCCCTTGGAGGGAGTGGCTGCCTTTGCCGTGACACGTTGATCCTCGTCGATATTGTCGTCGTCATCATCATCGCTGGACACGTCGACGTCGTGCTCGGCGCCATTGTCGGACGAGTGTCCGTCGTCGCACGTGTCAACGCTCATGCCGTCTTCGCCCTCGGACAGGATCAGTGCCTCGACTGTCATTCATGCCGTCTGGAATTCAGCTCATGTTACAGAGTGGAGAGATGAATGAGGAGAGACATACCCTGCTCGGTGAAGCGCTTGCTCTCGAGGCCCGCTTTGGACGGCGTGCGAGTGCGCGTTGGGCGAGGCATGGTCAGGCGTTTTGCAAAATAAAATTGGGAAGGTTGGGAGAGTGGTCTGGAATGAGAAAAGGAATAGAGAGGGGGGTAGTTTGGCGAAGAGAAGAGAGGAGGGTTAATGAGCAAAGGAGCGGCCTTTATGGGAAGGGATGGGCAAAGAAAATGAATCAACGGGAAGCCTGAGTTTCAAGCGGACGCACACGACGGGGCGGGGCGCACGTCTCTTGCAGAGACTGTATTGCTCGGACGGTGGATGATGATCGATCAAGCGCTCAACTCTTCGTCATGGAGGGTTTGGCAAGCTCGCCTCTGCTCGCAGCTTGGGTATTATAATTGACAGCGTGCACTTAGCTAGGGAGAGAGGGTCACATGTGTAGCTAGTAGCCTCAGATGCCAATACGATAATTGTCAAACGCGGGGCCCACCGTCGCATTCGTCGCAAATGCCGTCCAAAAGGCCCGGGCGGTGTGTCCGCGCGGGCCCCACTGCGTCTGCCACGGTTCGCTCCCCAGCATCGGCGCTGCCTTCCACGCCTCTTCGTCACCGAGGAACAGGGGCATGTCCGAGACGTGGGCGGCACCGTAGGCGGCGTCCCTCGGCCTCCACGTGTTCTCGTACAAAGTCGTGCGGTGTCCCTGCTCTGTGCACCACTTCTGTGCCAGCCTGCGCGCCGGGTCGGCAAACGTAGCCGCCGTAGCGGGGCCAGTGGCAGCCAAGACGAGCGGCGGACGCACAAGTCGAGGCACGCCCAGCGACTCGAGCTTCAGGTCGACAAAGACGGATGCATCGTCCTTCATCCAGCCCATGAGGATGTCCTTGGGCGCCGAGTGGTTCTTCGCTACCCCGAGCGGTCCCTCGGCCGTGACGGGCGCAAAGGGGAGCTCGAGGTTCGAGTTGTTCGTTATGGCCGCCCTCTGCGCCTCGAGGATCTGCTCGCTCGTGGCTCCCAACAGATCCGTGTGGAGCACATCGCGGAGATGCGTCTCAAAGTCGCCGCGCACCTTTTGGGCCTGTTCGCTCGTCAGCACGACCGAGGTGGGCGAGCTCTGGACAATGGCGCGGCTGAAGAGATCTGAACCGGCATTGACAAGCAGCTGCGTCGTGTATGCGCCTGCCGACTGACCAAAGAGCGTGACCTTGGCTGCATCGCCTCCGAAGGCACCAATGTTTCTACGGACCCAGTCGAGGGCGAGGAGAGCGTCTTCGGTCCCCAGTCCAAGCGGACGCGACTCATCGTAGAGGTAGCCGAGCGCACCGAGCCGGTAATTGACAGAGACGACAGTAACACTTCCCTCGCCGGCCATCTGGTAGCCGTCGTACCAGGCAAGCTGTCCCCCTCCCGTGACGTAGGCGCCACCATGGAGAAAGACCATGACCGGTCGCTTCTCGGCGGAGGACGAGGCCGAGGTTGGTACGGCAACCGAGAGCAGCAGACAGTCTTCTGCCATGCCATCGGTGGAGGGAGGTTTGGGACCGGTGACCCGGGCCAGTCTCGAGGCAGACTGCGGGCAAATGACGCCTCGCCGGGTCGCATCGTATTCCACGGTGCCCGGCGCAACCGGCGACGCGCTAGCGAAGCGGCCGTTGTACTTTGCGTATGGGATCGCATAGTAGGTGGTCGCATTCGCTGAGGATTGTGTCCCGCGGACGGATCCTTGAGCGAGCCTCACTGTCGCCATGATCGGTGTGAGAAGGTCGTCGTGAACCTGCAGAAAGAAGCTGACATCTCCCCACCCTGTCCCTAGGTGTTGGGAACGCGGCAGTGCTCATATTGGCAATTTATATCTTTGTCTCATGCAGCCATGGCAGCCCGTCCATGTCGAAGACGGCCGTGCGGCAACACATTGCCACGCGTGCTGCGCTGGATGGATGCCATCTTGTGCATCAGTCCCATCCAATTGCAGCCTGGCGTCCAGCGACAGATCCCTCTCGCATGATTGGGGCGTCGCAGGGCGCACTCTGTTCTTCGGCCCCATCGACGCGAGGCTGAGGTGGAGAAAGTGGACTCCACGTGGCTGAGATATTCAACAGGAAGAAACGGTGACGGGTCTCTTCGGGTCAAATGGTCAAATGACGAAGAATCACGCGCGCATAGCAACAGCGCACGAGCCCGGTTCACGATCGTCACCCTTCAAAGCCGAATACTCCGCTTCCTTCTTCCCTTTTCGCTACCACAACCCACTTCATCGCACACACACGCTCACTCCTCTAGACAGAGATGACCAAGGCTACTGTTATGTGAGTGTCGCTTCTCAGCTGGGGAGGTGTGACAAAGGCTGACGTTCGCCTCCACTCTCTAGCGGCGCTGCTGGCGGTATCGGTGAGTCTGGATCCCCCTCGCTTGCGATTCGCTTGCACACAATACTCACTCCGCTTCCCCGCCCGCGATCCCCACAGGCCAGCCTCTCTCGCTGCTGCTCAAGCAGTCGACGCTCATCACTGACCTCGCCCTCTACGATGTGTGAGTGCAGCACCATCCCTGCTGATGTTTGCGGGGGAAAGCTGACACCGGATACCATCGGAACCAGCGTCAATGCTCCCGGTGTCGCTGCCGACATTTCGCACATCAACACGCCTTCCGTTGTCAACGGCTACCTTCCCGCCGATGGCGGCCTCGAGAAGGCGCTCAAGGGCTCCGACATCATCGTCATCCCCGCTGGTGTCCCCCGCAAGCCCGGCATGACCCGTGACGATCTCTTCAACGTGAGTCAGATCTTCTTTCTTCCAGTGAAGTGAAGCAAGTGAGCTCATATAAGTTTTACAGATCAACGCCTCGATCGTGCGAGACATTGCCGTCGGCATTGCCGCGCACGCGCCCAAGGCCTTCGTCCTCGTCATCTCCAACCCCGTCAACTCGACGGTGCCCATCGTCGCCGAGGTGCTCAAGAAGAAGGGCGTCTTTGACCCCAAGCGTCTCTTTGGCGTCACGACCCTCGACGTCGTTCGTGCCTCGACGTTCGTCTCCGAGGCTGCCGGCAAGCCCACCGAGTCGCTCCAGTACCGCATCCCCGTCGTCGGCGGCCACTCTGGCGCGACGATTGTGCCCATCCTGAGCCAGACGCAGCCCAAGTCTGAGTTCGACCAGGCCACCCAGGACAAGCTCGTCAACCGGATCCAGTTCGGTGGTGACGAGGTCGTCAAGGCAAAGGACGGTGCCGGCTCGGCCACGCTCTCGATGGCCTTTGCCGGCGCCCGCTTCGCCTCGGCCGTCCTCGAGGCTGCTGCCGGCAAGACGACGTCCTCGTCGGCTCCCGAGTACACCTACGTCCACCTCTCGGCCGAGGCCGGCGGAAAGGACGTGGCCAGCAAGCTGCCCGGCCAGGTCGACTACTTCTCTGTCCCCGTCATCCTCGGAAAGGACGGCGTCGAGAAGATTCTGCCCCTCGGCAACCTCAGCAAGTACGAGGAGGGCCTCCTCGAGACGGCCGTCAAGGACCTCAACGGAAACATCTCCAAGGGTGTCTCCTTTGTCGAGTCGTCGAAGCTGTAGATTTCTCTAAAAAGCTCGGGCTCCTCATCGTTCAACTCAAACGGGAATGTGTTGTGTTTGAATGTCAATCAACAAAGATTAAAGAAGATTGATAGATACACCTTGCCTCATGGATTGACCCAGCGGACAATGACGGAGCTGACAAAGGTCTCGAAGAAGTCTCTGCTGCTTCCATACGTCCACTCGACGTCGAGGTGGTGCTCTCCCTCTGCCGAGGCCTGGCGAAAGGTGCAGGTGCAGGCCAGTACAGGTGCTTTGGAGGTGTCGCAGATCACGGCAGCCTTGGACCGGCGCGCTCGACGGGTCCATGCGTCCCTCCACGCCCGAAAGCGGATCGAGTCTGGAACAACCGAGTCCTGCGTGACCTCGACTACGTCGCCGTGCAGTGCCGCGAGCGTTTTAGCAAGCGACGAAGCCGAGTGCAGCTCGGCGAGCTTGAATGTCCGACAGAGGCAGTCAATTAGTGAGCGTGAAGCAGCCGCTGCGGCAGAAGCGCGCCGCGATGCCGAGCTGGAGGTGAGGCGGGGATGGTATGGGAGATGGGACCACGAGAGGATCCAGCGGCGTGTCTTGCTGCCGCTGACGAGGTCGTTTACAAGAAAGTTGTCCACCTGTTGAAAGAGAGGGGGGCATCGATGTGTCAGCTGTGATGCAAGCAAGGAGGCAGTGAGAATGCTTGCTTACACCAGCCGAGGCGAGCTTCGTGACGAGCGCGGCAACGGAAGCGTGCTTGCCGACCATGCTCGTGAACCAGACGACGCTAGAGCGAGCCGGCTCGAGGCAGCTCTCGTCGATGATCCGCGAGACAAAGGCGACCTCGCCGCCTGCCGTCGTCATCTCCACGTCGGCACCCGTGCACATGGCGCTCGGCGGTGTCGCCTTTTCGGCGGCGGAGCGAGCCATCTCGTCGCGGGAAGCGTAAAAGGGCGGGTTGCACATTGTTGCGTGGTACGCAGGCCATGCGTCCGCCGGAGAGGAGGGAGAGAAGAACAGAAGCGGGTCATCGGTCCTGCGTTCGACGAGGGTGATGCGTTCGCGCAGCTGCACCTCGGCGTTGAGAGGGTCCAAGACGATGCGGCGAGCACGCTGAAGAGACCCAGCGTCGATGTCAGTCCCGACAAAGGTCCAGTCCGGGTTCGTGGCGCAACCGAGGAGCGCATATATGCAGCAGGCGCCTGTGCCAACGTCGAGGATCCTCCGCTTTTCAGCTTCGAGCTTTCTCTTCTTCCTTTCCGTCTGACCGCTCTTTTCATCCACGTTGATTCTGCCCCTAGACAAGCTCAGATCCGTGCCGTGCACGAGGTCCTCGATCCAGGCAACGTACGCGAGGCGGTTCGGCACTGCAGGACAGAGCCGATCAGGGCTGAGTCCTTCTGAGACGTGCACACCAAAGTCCTTGAGGAGAAGCCTCTCTGTCAGAGCGCGCAGCACCGCCTCGTCCTGGAAGTCGAGCGTGGAGGTTCCATCGGGAAAGACTGTCAGACCGCGGGCGAGGACGGCGCAGTCCTTGGACAGCTCTACGAAGTCGGGCGGGCTGCGGACGTAGAGGTCGCTGCGAGCTGCAGAGGAGCGCGCATCAACTTCAATGTCCAGCCCTACTGACTTTCTGACTGTCTGGCGCGGAAGATTAAAGCAAGCACTCACGAGGCATTGTAGAGCAGTCGCCATCTTCTTCACGGTCGATCTGCCATTCCTACCGAGATGAAATGACGGCCTAGTGAGGTTTGGCGTCTGGTCAGACTTTGTATAGACTAATTCTCGAGCACAGAGCTCCACTCCACATAGTCCGACACCAACAGCAATGAATAATCTCTCAGCCGAGCTTCCAAGAAGCCGACGTGCCGTCATGCTTGCCCGTTATCTGAGACGACTCCGTTGTAGCATCGAGGCCGCCAAAGCCCCTAGATAGCTCTTGGCTTCAAAGAGAAGAAAGCCGGTCCACAGTCATGACTAAGGAGTGCTTTGTTATCGAGAGACGGCTGGCCCCTCCTTGAGTCTTTAGCTTGAATTCGATGAATAACAATCTGCCCTCGTGGCTATTCATGAAAATTGCAAGAAAAGCAAAAACTAAAGCGAGGATGAAAGAGAAAAAAAAAAGGAACAGAAAAAAAGGCAAAGGCGGCTTATAGGACCAGAAGGAGAGAGACGGGCAGAGGCAGACAGAGCAACACTTTTCGCTCAGCCGTCTGTCTGTCTGCCAACACTTTTTCCTCCCCCTTCCCTCTTTTCGCCTTCCTTCAGCCCTTTACTGCCCTGTCCTTTTCTTAGACGACGGGGACGCTGCCGACGAACGACGTGAACAGGAGGACCGGAGGAGGCCGTTTGTATCGTAGTGTGGATTCGAGCCGGTGTTTGGTAGGTGCAGAGGTGGTCTCGTGAGACGAAGAGGGAAAGGGGGGCTTGACGCTGATCGATCTCGGCGCAGCACAATCTCCTCTATTCACAGGCCGGGTAGCAGCAGTCACGATGAATGCGGCGGAGCTCCTCGAGAACTCGCTGTCGCCTAGTGAGTCCATGCGACTGTTTCTCTCTCGGTGAATGAAAAGACTGCTGACCATCTCTGCAGACGCCGATGTTCGACAGGATGCCGAGCAGAAGCTTGCCAATGCGGCTCAGGAGAACTTTGTGAGTGGCGCTTCCCTTTGGAACCAGAATGAATGCCCAGGGTCGCACGATAAGGATACTGGAATTGACTGGAACACATCCACAGGGTGGCTACTTGGTGACGCTGGCCGAGGCATTGTCGAGCGCGTCGGTCGTGTCGCACCTCCGCAAGGCGGCCGGCCTGGCGCTCAAGAATGCCCTCACAGCACGCGAGGCCGTTCGGGCGGGCGAGTACGCAAAGCGGTGGACAGAGGTGCCCGAGGAGACGCGGACCAAGGTCAAGCTCGAGACCTTTTCTGTCCTCTCGCAGCCGGATCACAGCGTCAGCGTTGCGGCAGCCCAGGTGTGCGCGGCCATCGAGGCAATTGAATTGCCGCTGGGAAAGACGGACTTGCTAGAGATGATTCTTTCGGCAGTGTCGACGTACGACAACAAGGACCTTCAAAAAGCCTCTCTCGATGCCATCGGCTTCATCTGCGAGGCTTCTGCAGAGGTGTGTATAGCTGCATTCACCCCAGCGAGCTATGGGCCTAGAGAAAATTCACTGATACGCTCTTCGCTACAGCAATCGTCGAACGCACTGGCGGCAAAGTCGAATGAGCTCCTCACGGCCGTGATCCAGGGCGCGAGAAAGGAGGAGACATCGACGGAGGTGCAGCTTGCAGCGCTCCAGGCCCTCTTCAACTCGCTAGAGTTCGTAAGGGTCAACTTTGAGAGGGACGGCGAGCGGAATTACATCATGCAGGTCGTCTGTGAGGCGACGCAGAGCCCGAACATTGACATCAAGGTGGCTGCGTATGAGTGCCTGGTCCGCATCATGCAGCTCTACTACGACAAGATGAAGTTTTACATGGAGCAGGCTCTCTTTGGGGTGAGTGTGTCGAGTCCCACTGCATTGCGCAGCAGCGTACAGAACTGACCCTGAATCGTACAGCTCACGGTACTGGGAATGCGAGACTCGGAGCCAAAGGTGGCGCTGCAAGCCATCGAATTCTGGTCGACGGTTTGCGAGGAGGAGATCGACCTCACCCTAGAGGCACAGGAGGCGGCAGAGTATGGCGAGGAGCCGGCGAGGCTATGCTACAACTTTGCTCGTGTCGCTGCTCGCGAGATTGTCCCCGTGCTCATGGAGCTCCTCAAGACCCAGGACGAGGACGCGGATGAGGACGAGTGGGACGTATCCAAGGCAGCTGGTGTGTGCACCGGTCTCCTGGCCCAGAGTGTGGGCGACGACGTTGTGCAGTACGCCATCCCCTTTATCGAGAGCAACATCAAGAGCCCGGACTGGCACGCCAGAGATGCCGCCGTGCTCTGCTTTGGACAGATCCTCGACGGCCCCCTGACAAAGACGCTCACGCCTTTGGTCGAGCAGGCACTCCCGACAATCATTGGCATGATGACGGATCAGAGCGCGGCTGTCAAGGACTCGGTGGCATGGACTCTTGGCAGGATCACGGACCTCCTTTGCGATGTCATCCACCCGGATGTTCACCTGCCCGAGCTTGTCAGGGCTGCCATCGTTGGGTTGCAGGACAAGCCACATATTGCCATGCTCAGTGGCTGGACGCTCATGAACCTCACTGAGCAGCTTGGAGGCCTCTCGGTGCCCGACGACGACGGCAACCCCGGTCAGACGTCGGTCATCTCCCGCTTCTTTCCCGACATTGTCAACAGCCTCGTCGCGGCTACAGACCGGCCCAACAATGAGCAAAATGCGCGAACGTCTGCGTACGAGGCCCTGGCATCGTCGATGGCCGGATGCGCAAATGATTGCCTGCCCAACGCCAGCTCGGTGCTGGTCACGATGCTGGACCGCCAAGAGCACCTCAACGGCATGGCCAACCAGCTCGTCGGCATGGACGACCGCAACAACTGGTCTGAACTGCAGACCAACCTGTGCTCCGTCATTCAGGCCATTGTCAGGAGGCTCGGCAAGGAGGTGCTGCCCTTGAGCGACCGCATCATGACATCGCTTCTGACAACTATTCAGAACTGCGGCAAGCAGAGCGAAGCCCTCGAGGATGCTTTTATGGCTGTTGGTGCCGTCACGGCGGCATCGGAGGCCGACTTTGAAAAGTACCTCCAGGCCTTTTCGCCATTCCTCGTTGAGGCACTGCGGAAGCACGAGGAGACGCAGCTGTGCAAGACGGCCGTCGGTCTCGTTGGCGACATCTGCCGAGCACTGGGGCCCAACGCCGCAAACTACGCCAACGACTTCATGGTTGTCCTGTTCGAAGACCTGCAGAGCCAGACACTGAGCCGCGAGGTCAAGCCAACGATTCTTTCGAGCTTCGGCGATATCGCGCTGGCCATCGGCGACAGATTTGAACCATTCCTTGCTACGACCATGGCCGTGCTTCAGCAGGCTGCTGCGTCGAGCGTGACGACTGCGCCCCTCGACTTTGAGATCGTGGAGTTCTTCAACTCGTTGAGAGAAGGCATCGCAGAGGCTTATGTGGGCATTGTCGGCGGCCTGAGGGCAGCTGCGCCACCCGTGGGTGCAGCAGGGCCAAGCGCAAACGGAAGCGGGCCAGGGGTGGGCCTGCTTCAGCCGTACGTCGAGGCCATCACCTCGTTCCTCCAGATTGTCGCCTCATCGCAGGCCGAGACGTCGGAACCTCTGCTGAGGTCCTCGGTCGGTCTGCTCGGCGATGTATGCGATGCATTCCCCAACGGAGAGCTCAAGCCGCTGCTGGCGAGACCCTGGGTCGCGGACCTGATCAAGGCGGCGAGAGCGCGAGGTAATGGGGCAGACACGAGAAAGACGGCGGCATGGACAAGGGAGATGGTCAAAAAGGCCGGGGGTGGGGCCTCGTGATCGTCCCGCACGTCTCTTCAGTCTCTCGCTTCCATTATTCTTCCTTCCTCCTAGATATCAACTTTCAAAGCCGCATCAGTAGCACCTCTCTTTTCTCTTCTTTTCTTACCCTCTTGTCTCCTTCCATCAGCGAACCTTTATTTTCGTTCATGTTCTTCTCTCTTTCTTTCTTCGCGGCTCTGGTCCACTCGCTCTTATCATTTCTCCCCTCTTTTCAAATCGCTCACCAGGAGCTCTCTTCAACAAGAATGGTCACCGGAAAAAGAAGACAAGAAATATAAAGAAAGAAGAAGAGAGAAAAAGCAGAAGAAAAGATGCTTAAGCGTACAGCCTGGTCTTCAGTCCTCAGCTGTCGTTTGGTCCTCGCTGTTCGATTGCAGACTCTCGCCTGGTGCGAGGCCTCTTTGGCCATGCTTCAAGTCGCTCGAATTGGGATGGCAACAAGCGAGCTTCTTTTGACAGCGGCTTCGCTTGCTTTGTTCTCGCTTGCTCTGCTCTCGTTTGCTTTGCTCTCGTTTGCTTTGCTCTTGTTCGCTTTTCTTTGGCTTGTTTTGCTCTCGCTGGCTCTGCTCCTGGTTCCGGCCTCCAGTCGCCCTTGAGCGAAGTAACAAATTCCGGGCGGACATAACCAATTTTGGCGAGTCTTTCGAGATATCTGATCCTGGTTGCGAGTCCGATTCCTGTATCACCGTCATCCAGCAAGTCATCAATGTTATGCTGGAGCAAGCCAATTCTATCTCGACCATTTTCAAGATTCTTGACCTTAGAGTTGATTCTCGATTGTCTTCTACGTCGGTCCCCAGTATCTTGCTGCTTTTTGGTCGCATTTGGATCGCGTTCATATTTGAGAACGCCAGCAGGACGAGTCAGATCGAGCATGAGGCCCCTGCCCACGTAACTATGGTATTGGCCAACCATTGCTCTGAACATTACTCGACCTTGCTCTCCAAGCCATTTGTTTGCCGCTTTTGAGATAAAGAGTTTCGGATAGTGTTTGACCCCGTACCGAAACCACCAGTTAACTTTGTCCTCTGTTTTCACGAGGTTTAGGCGATTCAACTCTTCAAGAGACGGCCCCTCTTCTAATTCTTCAAGAGTAGCCCTACCCTTCTTGGAGTGCAAGGGAGACTCTGCGCCCTGTGCGATCTTCGCACGACGTCCGTCCCTCCGTGGACTAGGCGTCGAAGGAGCCGATCCCTTGGGAAGATTCTGCTTTGGGCTGAGAGCGCGGGATGGTGGAATCCAAGGTGGTGAAGAGGGCGCCGAGTGTGGTGAAGAAGGCGGTGAGTATGGCGAGGGCGGCAAGTCTTCGAAAACTCTTTCCCTCGGCTGGAGCTCGCGAAAATGGGGGTGCCGGTGGTGAAACGGCTTGACTTGAGGCGCTTGCTCCGTGTCCGATTGAACTTTCCATCGTGGTTCCAGCTCCAAAGGTCCGGCTCCTGAATAGCGGCACTTGTCGTTGGGAGCGATGACGACGGCGAAGACGAGCGACTACCCCTCGAATGATGGGAGCTTGTCACTTCGTCGGTCTCGCCCATCTTCTTCTTTGCCCTTCGCACTGAGGACGAGGACATAATCCCGTGCTCGCTTGATTCGCCATTGTCTACGAACAGCTCATTGAGATCGAAGGAATGCTTTGGGCTTGGAGGCCCAGATGTACCACTTGCCTCGTGTGTACTTGTTCTTCTCCGACTGGTTCCGCTGGATGTTTCGCCTTCGCCGTAATTAGTGAGATCATTGAGTGCGATCGAATGGACAGCTTGTGTATCAGATGAAGCGACTCTTATGTGTTTGCCTGGTTCTTGAGGGCCAGTCACGGGCGGCGCTTTATTGAAGTGCTGCTGTTCCTCGGCGGCAGTCGAAGCTGAGTGTGCGGGTCCATTGAGGTCGAAGCCTCTTGAAAATCGCGGAGCTGTCATTGTTGCTCTTTCTCCCTGTTCCCACGCCAATCTGTCCGGACTGGAAGGCGTGCTCTTCTCTGGTGCCAATGGGGCCTCTGAGGGCCGCCCACTGGACCACTCTTGCTCGAGGGCTGGTTCATTGAGATCGGGAACCCCCCTTTTCTTGATGAGACCAGGAAGCAAAGGTTTCTCGCGCCTCTTGCTTGTCACTTCTTCGTCAGATGATCCTTCTACCGAATCGTCGGTGCTCTTCGTCTGTGCAGAAGAGGAGCTCGACAGTGACTTGGTCCTCATTTGGTCCTCTTTTCTGCTGGTAGTCTCTGCCTCGCTGATACGTCTTTTCTTTGTCGTTGCAAAAGATGACAATGTGGTCTCTGGCGGTCCAAGGTACATTTCTTCGCGGTTGACCATAGGCTTTGAAAGCGACAGCAGAAGCGCAGCTCCTTTGTCAATCTCGCTATGCCGATGGTAATCATGGAAGGGACTATCCTTGCTGTGCGAAAAGGGCGGTGTCACAAGATTTGGGGAGAGATCGGGTCCAGCCCGGTTCTCTGCTTCCTCGGGGAAGCTATGCTTCTCTTCCTCTGGGTCCTTTCTTATGCCATAAGTCGTCGCCTGCACGGGATTACCCTTCTTTCGTCCCCGGCGCACAAGGTGGATGTCTCTAGATGCGTCCGAGGCAAGAGGCAGGCTTGCACTTGCGACTGTGAGGCAAACGCTAATGCACAGCAGCGCTAAGAGATATGCACAATGCACCATGTTCGACGTAAGCTGAGTTGAACAAGGAGGAAGAAAGAGAAGGGAGGGACATTCTTGATACCTTTTAGTCTAAAAAGCAGGAGCAACATTTGTTTATTTTATTTTATTTTATTTTATTTTATTTTCGTGAGCGCCACCGGGTCGTCGAGCCGGGGGCGAGTAAGCAACTAGCAAAGAAAGAAGGGCATGAATAACATTACAATGTAGTATCGCCGGGGAAAGCGATTTGTGTCCTCCCAAGGAGTAATCTGATGGGCGTCATTTCGCTCAAGAGCTGGTTGCCTCGTGGCTACACTGGCCAAACCCGGAGGCTGTGTCCCCCTCCCCCCCTTTTCCCTTGTTCCTGATATCCCTACTTTCATCTTCTCTTTCTTCTCTCGCTTTCCCATCTTCTCCTGCCCTTGAACAAGGAAAAATAAATGCACAGACGTCAAAAACATGGGGAAAATCTGGCTGACTCCTCACAGTCACGCTCTCACAAATAGCACACTCCCCCTCGATTGGCCATTGTTGCATGGACAAAATCATTCTCACTGTCAGTAGCGCCTTTAGATTATTTGTCATGATATGAATTTTGCAAAGTAAAAATTAAACTTTTTCGACCTCGTCTTTTGTGGGTCTCCTAACGTTCGGCAGAGAGGCTCGCTTCTGATCTGCCTTCCATCGCTTTGGAGCTGCTTTTGCTTTATTTCGATGCGTTTCCACGCTCCGTTTTCCTTACATTTGGCCCCCTTTCTAGTATCTTCGGTGGCGTACCAGCCTCTATCAACATCAGCTGTTCTTGAAAAGACTGCCGCTGGTGACCCTTCAGTAACGGATCTTGTATAATCTTGCGGACTGCTTCGCTCCACGACTTTGACAGCTTTCCAGGGTTTCTCTTGAGGTCGACCATCTTTGTTGCTACCTTTTCAATCTCCCTTCTCTTTTCGCGAGTGAGCTTCTCATCGTTCGGCGCAGGAATGCCATGCTTTGCTCTCCACTTCTTCACGTTGCTTTGATATCTCCACTTCGCTTTCTGGTATATGTCTCGTGCTACGCCCAACAACTTCTTCCTTTCTGCTAAAACTTCCCGATTCGATCCATACTTCTTGAACTTTTCAAAGAGCCTTGCTACGCGTTCTGCTTCTTTTGGATGCTGTTCAAATTCCTTTGGCGGAACGCCAACATGTCTGAGCATAGATTCCAAATCAGAAAGTTGGTCAGGTGTTGCCTTCTCTGGTGGGCGAGCGTTGACACTACTGAATTCGACCGGCACCCACTTCCCCTTGTGCGTCTCGAAGTCACTTTCTGCCATCTTCGCGATCAGTTTTCTCCTCGTGCTGGGAACCCCTATCTCCGAAGTCCATGTATCGTCGCGTGATGAAGCTGCGGGCTTAGATGACTCCTCAATGAAGTCATTGAATGAAGAGGGAGACTTCGCCTCTTCGATCTCCTCATTGGGCGAGCGCATTTTACGCATCCCTTTTGTCCCCAATTTCAGGGTGAGGTGTCTCGAGTCTTTGTCCGGAAGTGCCGGGCTTCTTGACGTACTCCCTGCGTCGATCCAACGCGGGCTAGGCAGTCCTTTCCGGTGCTCTGATTCTTTCGGAGACTCGAAACGTGATTTCTTCCTATCTCGTCTTCGATTGAGGTTCCTTAGATGCTCGCCTGATGGCGCATTTGCTGATGTTCTCTTGGGCACCACGCTTTCCAGCGGCCCTGAGGACATTGTGTTTCGCGAAGTTGGGTTATCTGAAGACCTGTAGAATGGTGCGGGGTCAGACGCTTTCGAAGAATTGCTGCTTTCCAGTGAGCACGATTTGTTGCTCCCGCTATCCGAAGACGAAGAGATCAAATTATCTTCGCTACTCGTCTTGGTCTCATCTTCGTTCTGCTTTAGCTCTCCTGTCCTCTCAGCCTTCGAAGAGCCCTCAGCTCTTAGAGTAGATGACGCTCGTAGGCTTCGGAGATGCGGTTCAGCAACGGCAGCGGTCGCTGGATTAGGCGACTTTGTCTGCGATGTAGAGGGGAGCCACGAGGGAGCGGCGTATGAACAGATAGGTACGGTGTGCGATGACGGCTGGGGCATCTCGCACTGACGAGAGGCCACAGAACCTCGCTGAAAGCCGTACAATCCAGTGGATGCTGGTGTTTGCTTAATCCGAGCGCGACGCTCAAGATGCTGTTGTTCGTCTTGCAGACTTGCGGACGGCAGACATACGGCGACCTTCCAAAAGACTAGTAGGAGGATTATGCACTTGAACATGGTGGTTGTTGCGAGAGAGAGAGCTTTTAGAAAAGGGAGGACTCAGCAGGTCGAAGCGGTGTGGCGACGGGGCTTGCGCTAAACGATTTTCGAGTTCTCTAGAGCCCCATACGAGTTGCTCAAGGAGGAAGCTCAGGAAAAGAGAATCGTTCTTGATGCTTTTTTAAAAGCAGGAGCAAGACATATTTTTTGGGGTGGGGGGAAAGGGGGGGGGCACCCGGGTCGTTCAGCTCGGAGCCAGTGAAGACCAGGCAAAGAAAGTAGGGCACAAACACGCTGTAGTATCCGCCGGGGCAAGCGACTTGTGACCTCGCGGATAGTGATTTCATGGGGGTCGCTTCGCTCAAGAGCTGGATTGTGACTACACTGGCCAGCACCGGAGGCAGTGTCTCCCCCACTTTTTTCAATTCCTTATTTTTCCAAAACTGTCTTATCCTTTCTTCTCTCACTTTCCTTTTCTCCCTTGCCCCTTGTATATTTTAAGGTGAACGCACAGATGTCAATGGCATGTGCGGATCCCCGGCTGACCGCTCACCGCCACGCACTTTCAGATGTGCACCCCAACCTCGATTGACCACTGTTGTGTGAACAAAATCATTCGCGGTAGCGCTTTAGACTAAGATTGATCGTCACGGTTTGAACTTAGTCTAAAAAGTAAAATGTCAAATTTTTCGACCTCGTCTTCTTGGAGTCTCTTGATGTTCGGCAGAGAGGCTCGCTTTTTATGTGCCTTTCATCACTTCGGGACTACTCTTGCTTGCTTTCGATGCGTCTCCGCCCTTTTGGTCTGCCTTTGGTCGCTTCTTTCGTATCTCCGGTGGCTTACCCGCCCTTATCAGCTTCAGCTGTTTGTTGAAAGATGCGCGCTGTCCAATGGTCATGAACGAGTTTTGGACGCTCCATTCGTCGTATTCGCTCCACAAGCTTTCAAAGCGTTCGGGTCTTCTCTTGATGTCGAGCAGCCTCAACCTTATTCTTTGAATCTCCTTTTTCTGTTCGTCTGTGTACGTCTTTGTTTTCTTAGGCGCCGGAATACCAAACTTTTTCCTCCACCAGTACCTCCGGCTGTTATAGTTCGATAGAAGTCTATGGAGTTCTCTAGCCCCCACGATGTCCAATGAAGCTCGACCTTCAATATTGAATTCCGTCTTCCCGTTTTTGATGTAGTCTTCAAAGACCAGTCTTGCAAGCTCTACTTGTTCAGGATGCTCTTCGTGATCCTTAGGTAAAGCACCCGCTCTTTCCTTCCTCCTTGTCGTCGTCGGCATTTGAACTTCATGGGTGGAAGATTGTCCAATCGTGGGTCTTTCCGTCTTAGATCTTGCCGAGCGAACGTGGGGCTCCATGGATTCAACTAGTAATTGCTTTCCCTTGAACGTGTCACGATCATTCTCTGCCGCCTTCGCCTTCTTTCCTTTTCTTTTGCTGCTCCTCACTACCTCCGAAGTCAACGCCTGGTCGCTCGATGCGGCTCCGAGTTCCGGTAATTCTTCCGTACGAACGTAGGTATCCAACAAAGTGCGGACCTTTACCTTCCCAATTCCATTACTGATATACGAAGGCGCTTTACGCTTCCCTTTTGTTCCCCATTTGAGGTTGAGCTCTCTCGACCCTTTGCTCGGGAACGCCGAACTTCTCGACGCGAGATTTTCATCATTCAATGGCATAGAGCTCAGTCCCCTCTGGTTCCCTTGCTTTTTTGAAGAGCCTGCATGTTTTCTCGTTTTGCTCCATCCTGGACTGAGCATTATTGAGCCCTTACTCGATGGCGCCGACCTTGACCATGACTTTTTGGGTGCCTCGTCCTCCAGCGGCTCCGACAGCGTCGTGTATTCTGATGCTCTGAGAGACGATGTGCTATCTGAGGACTTGTGAGAGGTTGTATTTTCCCATGAACCCGAAGAATGTGTGCTTTCCGATGAGCTAGATCTGTTATTTTCGCTGTTCAAAGACCAAGACGTCGATTGATCGTTGCTATTCGTCTCATCTTCGTTCTGTTCCAGCTTTCTGGTCCCCGATTCCCTCGGCACGTCCTCTGATCCCTGCAGAGATGGCTCGCGTAGGCTTTTGAAATGCGGTCTAGCCACGAAAGGGCTCGCTGGAGGGGGCGATGTTATCTGCAAAGGAGGGGAAAGCCGCGAGGAGATTTCATTCGAGCAAGTGGGTACGGCGTGTGCTGACGATTGGGGTGGTTCGCAGTGTTGAGGGGTCACGGGAGCTTGCTGATAGCCAAAGACACCAGTGGCTGCTGGCATACGCTTGATTCGAGCGCGACGCTCAAGACGTTGTTGCCCGTCTTGCAGGCTTGCGGACGGCAGACACACGACGACCTTCCCAAAGACCAGCAGGAAGACAAGGTACTTGAGCATGGTTGTTGTAGCGAGGGAGAGCGCGCTTGCAAGAAGGGCGGTGTCAGCAGGCCCCAAGCGGTGTGGCGACGGGGCTTGCGCCAAATGGTTCTCGAGTTGTCTAGAGCTCCATGTACAGCATAGCAAAGCCCCGAAACCACTCAGGATGTCTGTCTATTGTCGTAACAAAACAGCACACACATACTCGTGCTCTGCCTTGAGTACATGCTGCTTTCACATCGGCACCTACGCAAAGTCTCACGAAGTATTGGATTGAAGCATTGAAGCAAAAAGGAACAAATCTCGCAAACACAAAGTAAAAGAAGACGTGGGCTGTAGATACAGCCGAAGCTAGAGACATCAGGACGGTGTTTGCTATGGTACGATCACCTCGATCTCCTTGGCTTTTCTCCCTTTTCTCCCTTATCTACTTCGTCCTTATCCTTTTCTCCCTTTTCATTTACCCTTTCCCCCCTCCTCTTCCCTCTTCCTTCTTCTCTGTTCCGATCCATGTCCTCAAGAATTTTGTTGCGCCTACCCTCGTTAATACTAAAATTCCCGAGATCTTGCGTGTGCGCGTCTGTCCACGGGTCCAAATATGCGTCACCCTGCCTTATTCCCTTTTCCTCTTGTCCCCTTTCCTTTTTCACTTTTTTTCTCCTCTTCTTCCCTCTTCCTTCTTTTCTGTTCCGATCCATGTCGTCGAGGATTTTGTTGCGCCTACCCTCGTTAATGTTTAGACTCATGAGCTCTTGCGTGTGCGCGTCTGTCCACGAGTCCAAATATGCGGCATTATTCCTTATATTTCTTACCCTCTTCGCCAGAACGTCGAGCCTTCTCCTGTCCTCCTCGGTATATCTGTTAATTAATCTTCGCGGAGGATTCTTTGCCCTCTTTTTGGCTCGAAAGCGGTCACTTGCTGACTTTTGAATAATTTTCTTGTATTCACGTATGGCCTCGTCAGTTCCTAGGTACTCGTAATCTTGCCTCGTCGTGACGATCTTCTTTTTCTGAGCCTTCTGGCGCTCCTCGAGCTTGTCCTCGTAAAGCATTCTTGCAAGGCTCTCTTCATATGTCACCGGCTTTGGAAGGTCGTGGTAGATGGGGTGCCCTTGGTTGACACCTATATTTAGATCATGTTTCCTCTTCCGAGACCCTGGTCTGAGAGTCGTTGACTGCCGTCGCTCTTCCTCTACATCTGTCCGCTTTGCACCCGTAGCTTTGTCGAAGATCACCGAGTCCCTCACTTTGTTACGATTAATGGGCTTCTGCGTCCTCAGATGTTCCCCTTGGGTCAGCGCAATGTGATCGGCTGTTGCGAGCTGTTTGCCCTTTCTTGACGAGACTACATTCGCCTTGTCGTCTACTTCCGCGACTCGGGCAGAGCGGGGCCTTCTTGGTACTGTTGGGCCGTTCAACTTCGATTCCAATCCGATGGAAGAATCTTTTGACGGCGGCAGTCTTTCAAAGTCTTTTCCTTGACCAATTGCTGCAAGAAGTCGCCATTTGTTTCTTCGACGTGTACTCATCACTTCCTCATCGCCAGAGAACGACACTGAGACAGGTGGTTGGTAGTCAGAGTGGTGGGAGGCTGTCGAATCCTGAGAAGAAGATTCTAGCCAATGGTAAGGTCTTGGCGATGAAGAAGATTGCAAGGGCGCGCTCGGATCTGACGGTGGAGTCGTGGGGACCGACGTTGCATCTGTTGATGGACTCTTTGGGAGCGATGTTGCATCTGTTGATGGACTTTTTGGGAGCGACGTTGGATCTGTTGATGGACTCTTTGGGGGCGACGTTGGATCTGATGGTAGAGTTGTGGGGAACGACGTTGGAACGTGAGGAGGTTCACTCTTCTGAGTGGGAGGAAGGATTACAAACGTGGCTGTGGAAGACGGACGAGCTTTTTGTCGCGCTCGACGTTCGAGATGCTGGCTTCCATGATCTTGCTCGGCTTCGGAGACGGCAGCTATTGTCTTGGCGGCTGCTCCAAGCGCCAGGAGGATGCAGAGGAAGAAGCAGCAATGCAGCATGGTGGTGTCAGAGAACATGATCATTATGCATTCCAGAGATTGGTGCCACAAGCAGGCCGAAAGGGGCGTGCGTCTTGTTCGGAGTTGAAATTGAAGGCTGACGCCTGTAGTATCGGCCGCCCCGGTCCTGCAACAGCGCTCCGACTCGCGTCCGCATGCCCATGCCTAGCATACCTGGCTACTTCTTTCTGCTTTAAGTAAACATCCGAAGCGGGGCGGAGGTGCGTGGCCGGACGACTCGATTCTCTCGCCACCTACCCTTTCACTTTTCACTCTTTCACTCTTTCACTCTTTCACTCTTTCACTCTTTCACTCTTTCACTCGTTCACTTTTTCGCTCGTTTACACTTTCACCCTGTTTACGACTCTTGCTTTCCCCGTGCTCGACCAGACTCATCCAAACTCCTCCTCTCCACACAGCCACGAGCACATCTAGAATCTCTAATGCCACACAGCCCTTTACACTAACCCGAAGCACAAAGAGCAACACCGAGGAGCATGTGCAAGACATGTCAGATTGATTTATAAACCACAAAGTAGTTGACAGGATAGGACTTCACTCTGAGAGCGGCTTTCGTACTCTTCCCCCCACTTGTAGCCCCCCATTTTTCTGTCTTCTCTTTCGTTCCCTCTCAACGTCGTTTAACGCTTTTATTTTCCGTCTCTCCTTACCCCTGCTCCATAGCTCGTCTCCGTCTATCTTCTCTAATTCTGCCCAGTTCTTCAAAATAGTCTCCTTGGCTCTATCCGATAGATTTGAAGTCATGACCCTCTCGAGGTCTTTTGCCGTCCATCGCGACTTGCGTTGCAGCCCATTCTTAATCCCTTGAAGCTTGCTTTCGAATTGTTTGCGTGTTCTGACCCTTTCGTAAACGCCTCTTTTGATGCTTTTCTTCTCGCTGAAGATTCTCAACAGCCGGTTGAATTCTGCTCTCCCGGCATCACCAAGACCTTGCCACTCCGCGTGATTTGTAGTGTGCATTTTTCGCAGTGGCCATCTCATCTTCTGCTCGAACAGGACTCGACCTCTCCTTTGCTCCGCCGATGTCGTCACGCCAGCCTTTTCAAAGATTTCACTCAACATCTTTGATCGTTCCTTTTTTGCTCCGGCGGTCCAGTCTTTTCCTGTCACTTTTGACCATTCCATAGAGGCTCCAGCTTCAACGCTATTGCTCTCAAGCAATGGGCTCTGGGGATCGGCAGATTGACTTTCCTCGAAGAAGTTGACTGCCTCGCTCTCACTCTTGTTCATTTCTGGCCCGCTCGTTGACGACATTGGTAGGTATGTATCACGGGAAAGCGCTGGAAGCTTCCGACTTTTATTTCCTTTGCGAATAGTTGTCGGTGTCGCTGGCCGTTTCTCTTTTTCATTAGCGAGCGCTTCTTGTCTTTGTGTAGCAGGCGTGGCTCCTCTCTGTACTGCGAGCTTTCGTCCTCTTTGAAAGACGGAGTTCCTACCGCTCTGGACCGTCGGCCTCGGGTTCCACTCCTCAGAAGACTCCTCTTCTGCTTGCGATGATGACGTCTCCCAATCTTCAGCAGGTGAAGACTTTGTTATGTGCCTGGACAAAGAAGAGGATCCGCCCAGTTCCATTCTAGACCGGGATCTGGCGGTCCGAGGACGAGCCAAGGACATTGCTGACTTGAATTCATCGGTGTTGGGAGGAGTCCATAAAGGCGCTAGAAAGTCCAGACGAGGTGGAGTAGTCGGTGAAGAACCCAAATTGCGTGGCTTTTGTTCTACTTGTGGTGGTTGAGTCTGAACCCCGAATATGGCCGTGGGGCTCGGCTTCGCCTTTTCCCGCGCTCGTCGCTGCAGATGATTGCCCTCGAGAGCAGCGCTTGAAAGTGGGTGGAGAAGTAAGAATATGGCCAAGAGAGCCAAACGGAAGATTGATGACTTGACCATGGCTTATTGTTGTAGAGTCGACTGAGGCGGGCAAACAGATGGATCGCGCTGCTCGCTAATGGGGGGTTTGCGTTATATACCTGTTCGAGCGAGGGCTGCTCGCGGTGAATTGCCCAGTGTGCCCAGCCCCGATGCCCCGAAAGGCCATCAATGGTCTCATTTCGCTGGGATTAGGGGCTCTGCTTGGTCGAAACGCACACTGCCTCTTAGGAGGCGTTCGACCGAAGCACCGAATCGTCGGGCCTTCTTTGTTGTTGTTGTGTGTGTGTTTTTTTTTGGGGGGTGTGAAATATTTTCCACTTTCTTTGTTGATGGGCGTTGCTGTTACCTCGCAGACACACACGTAGGTGTTTGCTGCTCCACCTTTTCAGGTTCAGATGACAACAATCGTCTCAGGTCTCAGCGACAAGTGAAATAAGAAGAATGAAATCACCTTTAAAACACAGCGCTCCCACTGGCGTCCGCATGCCAAAGTGTAGCCTACCTAGCTACCTTTTTCTCCTTGTCTAAGTAAACTTCTAAAGGGCGGCGGAGATGCGTGGCCGCACGACTCGGTCATCCTGCCATTTAGTCGTTCACTATTTCACTCTGCTTCATCCAATCTCTCACATCTTCATTCCTCTGGCTTCGTCTCTTCTTTCAAGTCCCTCGCCTTTCTTGTGCTGGACTCGACTCAGTTCGCTTCCTTTTCACACAAGCGCGAGGGCACTCGTAATCTCCAATGCCCCACATTGGCTTAGAGAAAGGAATCCCTCTCCTTCCACCCCTTTCCTGTACTGTACTGTACTGTACTGTGCAGTACAATACTTTTCTTGACATCGAGCAACGTGAGTGGCGGGAATGAGATGGTTTGATACCTCGAGATCATTGACACTATAGAACACAGGGGACCTGCGGCGAGAAACACCTCTCACTCTATCTTGATTTTACTGGGTCGCCTTCGTTTTCTCTTCCCTGCTTTAGACCGACGGTACTTCTTTTTGTACTTTCGATTTTGTAGCACTTTTCTTCTTCGCCTCTCGACACCCCCGCTCCAAAGCTCTTCCGCGTCCATCTTCTCTAACCCTTCCCACTTTTCCAGGAGGTTCTTCCGGGCGCGATCCGTTAAGTCTACAGTCTTGAGCACCTCAAGAAGTTCTGGCGTCATTAGTGACTTTCGTTTCAGGCCGGTTTCGATACCAGAAAGCAGGGAATTGAAGTAGACACGGCTCTTATGTCTCGCAACCTTCTTCGGATCAACTGCTTTCCCAGTTTTCTTGAATTTTTTGAAGATCCTTTTTAGCTTGCTGAATTCTTTCCACGCGCCATCACTGATCATTTTCCGTTCCTGTGCATTCGTCGTGAGCATTATGTGCAGTGGCCATGCCATTTTTTTCACGAATAGCGCCCGTCCTTTCTCTTGTTCTGGGGATGTAGCAGGACCTGCATCTTTAAAAATGTCCTTCAACATTCTCAACCGGTCAATTCGAGCTTCAGGGGTCCATATTTTTCCATCTATTGCTGGTGGAGCCCTTTCGGAGGGGTCAGTCGTGTCGCTGTTGCTTTCTAGCGAGGGGCTCTGGGAATACGTTGACGGAGTCTCCTCAGCAAAATCAGACATCTCGCTATCGATCTCGTTGAACTCTGAGCTTCTCGACGATGAAGCTGATAAGTCTGCCCTACAGATGATCGTCGAAAGCTTCCGACACTTGTATGTCTTGCCGAAAGTTGTGGGCGTCGCGAGCCTTTTCCCTTTCTGTTTAGCAAGCGCTTCTGATCTTTGGACAGCAGGCATCCTCCCATTCAAAACGAGCTTCCCTTTTTGAAGGACAGACCCGCCGTTTCCGTGAACAGTCGACGTCTCACCGCCTTCCTTAACGAATTCTTCTTCTTCTTCCCAAGAAGAGGACAACATCCCTTCTTCAACAGCTGGCGACTTCCTTTTTCGCCTGGACAAAGAAGAGGACTCGCCAGGTTTCATCCGAGGACGTAATCTGGCGGTCCAAGGACGAGGCGAGGACATTGCCGACTTGAGTTCACCGGTGTCGGGGGGACCCCACGAAGGCGATAGAGAGTCCGAACGGCGTGGAGGAGGAAGAGGCAGTGGAGGGCCCAAATTGCGTGGCTTGTCTTCTTGTGGTGTTTGAGTCTGAACCCCGAATATGGCCGTGGGGCTCGGCTTCGCCTTTTCCCGCGCTCGTCGCTGCAGATGATTGCCCTCGAGAGCAGCGCTTGGAGGAAGGTTGAGAAGAAAGATTATGGACAAGAAAACCATATAGAAGATTGACGACCTGACCATGATTTGTTGCAGAGAGACGACTGAGGCGTGCAAGCAGATGGATCGCTCTGCTCGCCGGGGGGGAAATGTAGTATATACCTGTTCGGACGAGGGCTGTTCGCAACAGATTTGTCACCTGTGCCCCACGACGTGGCCCCGATAGAGGGCATGACTCGGTCGAAACGCACACTGCCTCTTTAGAGGCGCTCAACCGAAGACACCGAGTCGTCGGGCCTTCTCTTTTGTGTTTTTCTCCGTTATTCATCTTTATTTTGTTGTTTGTATTTTTATCTTTGGTGTTTATTTTTTCGGTGAGAAACATCTTGCCAGCCAAGATTGTTGGCACGCAGAGGACCATGGCACCAACGGCTAATTGAGAAATCCATTCGCTGGCGGGAGAGTGATAAGCAGATGATGAGAACCGTTTTCTTCATTGGGCGTTGTTGCTACCTTCTAGACTCACACACGTAGATGCTTGCTGCTCTACCTTAGTGACCGTGCCGTTCAGATGCACAACAGTCGTCTCAGATCTCAGCCACAAGTGAATCAAGAAAAGTGATTTTTTTTTTCCAAAAGAAGCGCGTGAAGTGAATCGATCATGGACGGGGGCCCTGTTCTGAACATGATAAACGTGATAGATGAGGTCGGACTGATGTTACTGGCGATAACCCACAATTTTTTTGATAGGTGGCTGGCTAATTCAGCGGTTACTTCTCTCCCCCTCCCAATTGTGTCCAGTGTCATCTTCTATCTTTCGCCTTGAAAATCGACCCTTGAGCTCTTGCTTATTATCTGTTCTGGTTACTGCCATTCAAGTGCTTGCTGATCCTTATCGGTCCATGAACCGAACTTTTGACCATGCCTAGTGAGTAGACGACCTGTGCCATTACTGTGAATTTCGATTCTCTCTCTTCTTCTTTTTCTTGGAGTAACTTGTCCTGGTACTGGCGCTTACACAACGCACATTGAAAGCATGCAAGGCCTCAATAGACAGGTGTTTCTTTTCTTCGCTACTTAAAGTGCGCTTCCCATCAGTCTGGTGACTTCTTGCGGCCACCTCGTCAAAGAGTTCTTGTATCGATTCTTCGGAGGGTGTTTTGTTGTCTCGACCAAAAACCTTCAGGTGCAACAAGCTCTTTACGTTTTTCTCCCACGCATGCACGTATTCTCTAGGCCTATCAGGTCCGCTCCAACGTACTGTTCTACTACTGTGCCTTTGACGCGTCATATGACTCGTGTAGTCTCCTGCCTCGTCGTTCTCCTTGGCCTTCTCGGAAGGGCGTCTGAACCTTTTCTTCCGTCTTGCAGCTGCGCTGACTTGCGGTGGAGAGCCGGAAAGATCGTTGTGCTGCGATTTAGATGGAGAGTGAGATGAGGTGGCAGGGCCAATGGGCGAGTTGGAAGGAGGAAGAAGGCGGAGTGAGCTGACATGGCGCTCGAGAGAAGACGACGGATTAGCGTGGTACGAAAGGGGAGGAGAGACAATAGCTGATGGGTCTTCGTTGATTGTGTTGTGTTGCTCATCAAACCCACGTTGCATCGCGATAGTGTGCGAAGCACTGCCAACGCCTTCCTCGTCCTTTTGCTGAGACAGCTGCGGCTGCTGAACGCCAAAAGCTGCAGTGGACTTCGGTATGCTCTTCTTGCGAGCCCGGCGCTCGAGGTGATTCCCCTCGACAGCAGTGCTTGGGAGGGGAATGAGAAGAAAGAGTATGACACAAAAACCCAGACGAAGGATCGATGACCGAGCCATGGTTCGTTGTAGCAAGAAGTAAGGCGTGCAAGGAAAACAGATGAATCGCACCGCTCGCCAATGGAGGTCGTGATCTCTGTATTTGTCCCAGATGGGCTGCTCGAAATGATATCGGACGACGTGGCCAGCCTCAATGCCCCTACGGCTGACGAGTTTCCCTGTTCTCTAGGAAACAGGCGTGGTTCGGTCAAACTGCCTATGCCTCATTCGAGGCGCTCGGCTGAAGCACCGAGTCGTCGGGCCTTTTCTGTTATTTTCACAGTTTTTCTCAGGTTTTTTTTTGAGGGGTGAGAGTAATCTCCGTCTTTTTTTTTTTTTTGGTGGGCGTTGCTATTACCTCCCATAATCACACACGTAGAGGCTTGCTGCTCCATCTTTGCGACCGTGCTCGTTAAGAAGCACAAAAATCGACTCGGATCAAGCCCAACTTAATGAAGAAGTTTGAAGTCATTTCAAAAGAAACGCTTGAAGTGATTTGATCAAGGCTTGGTTCTGCTCTCTTACAAGGATTGCAGCTTTGATGAGGAATCTGGCTCGCTAAAGTAGCTGTGACTCACGATTCCTTACAGAGGCTGAATTTTGATTCACCCCTCCGACTCGTCTTTTCTCTTCTTTCTTGAGGGGGTCTTTCTTTCCTTCTTTCGCTTCATCTTAGAGTGGCATTTTGCCTCCTCTATTCGATCCAAGAGCGACTTTTTGTACTTTTCGTCGATTTCTGCCTTCTGAAGTGCTTGCTTGTCTTCGTCGGTCCATGTGGAGAGGCGTTGAGCTCCTACTGCTATCCTATAAACTTTCCTGGCGAGTGGAGTATTTGAGTCTCTAAATTTGTTTTGCTTTCGACCTTCTCTCTTCGACTTGGCATACCCTGCCTTGGCATAGGCTTTCTCGCAAAGGTGATAGAATCGAAACTTGGCTTCACGGGTCAGATTCTCTTTTTCTCGATTGGTTAAAGCGATCTGCCCATCAGTCTGACCCGTTCTTGCGCACACCTCGTCAAAGAGCTCTTGTATCGCTTTTTCGGAGGGCTCCTCTTCACAAAAAGCTTTCAAATGCAATAAGCTCTCTACGTCTTTCTCCCACCAGTGTACGTATATCCTATGTTTACCACTTCTGCTCCAACGTCTGGCACTGGTCTTTCCCTGGCCCGGGGGACCGCCTGCGCTATCGATTTCCTTGCCTTTCTTGGAAGGGCGTCTTGACCTTTTTTTGGTTTTTGCAGCTGCGCTGGTTTGCGATCTAGTGCTGGGACGATTGTAGTGTGGCGGAGGAGATGGAGAAGACGACGAAGCAGCGTGATACGAAGGAGGAGAATAATCAGAAGAACCAATTGCCGATGGGCCGTCGTCATTAGAGCTATTTCGCTCATCGATCCGAGGTTGAAGAGCGACGGGACGGGAGGAACTTTCACCGCCTGGCTTGCTCTGTTGCTGAGATAGCTGCGGCTGCAAATCGTCACCGCCTGGCTCGCTCTGTTGCAAAAGTAGCTGCGACTGCGAGTTGTCACCGCCTGGCTCGCTCTCTTGCAGAGGTAGCTGTGGCTGCTGGAAGCCGAAAGACGCTGAGGATGTCGGTTTGCTTTTCTGGCGAGCCCGGCGCTCTAGGTGATTTCGCTCGACAGCCGCGCTTGGGGAGGAAATGAGAAGAAACAGTATGGCAAAGAGGACCAGAGGAAGTACCGATGATCTGGCCATGGCTCACTGTAGCAACAACGGATGCGTTGAAGCAAAGCAAATTGATCGCACTGCTCGCCAGTGGAGGTCGTACTCCTTGTATCCGTCCCAGAATGGGCTGCTCGAGATAATATCGGGCAATGTAGTCAGCCCCAATGCCCCGACGGCTGACGAGTGCTACCCACTGTCGAGTAAACGGTAAATAGGCGCGGCTCGGTCAAAATACACACTGCCTCATTCGAGGCGCTCGACCGAAGCACCGAGTCGCCGGGCTCTTCTGTATTTTTGTATTTCTCAAAATCTTTCTCAGTTTTTTTTAAATTTTTTGGGGTGAATTGATTTGGTTTGGTGACAAAAAATTTCCCTTTCTTTGTTTGTGGGCTTTGCTGTACCTCGCAGAATTGCCCATGTAGATGCTCGCTGTTCCAGCTTCGATGTCGTGCCCGTCTAGATGCACAACAATTTCTCAGGACTCAAGCACAAGTGCAGTACGAAGTTTGAAACCATTTGAAAAGAGGCGCTTGAAGTGACTTGATCATGGATTGATTCTGCTCTTCTCAAGGGTCGCAGACGAGATTGATGACGAGATCGGGCTCGCAAAAGTTTCAGTGACTCGCAAATCTTGACAGATGGCTGTTATGATGTACTGTACTACTCCTTTGACTCCCATTCTCTCTCTTTCTTGTAGAAGTCCTTCTTCAATGAATCTATTCCTCCTTAGACTTGCGTCTTGCCTCTTTTTTTATCTTCAACTTTTCAATTCGACTCAAGAGCTCCTTTCTGTACGATTCGCCGATTTCCGCCGTCTGAAGTCCTTGCTGGTCTTTATCTCCCCATGAGGCGAGACTTTGATCTCCGCTTGCTATTCTATTAACTTTCCTGGCAAGTCGATGACCTGAGGGCTTAGATTTGTTTTGCACTCGACCCTCTCTCTTTGCCTTGGCATGCCATTTTTTGGTAGTGAGTATATTGCAAATCCTTTGGAAACGAAGGATGTCATCACGTTCCAATTTACGTTTTTCTTTACTGGTTAGAGCGAGCTTCCCATCGGTCTGATCTGTTCTTGCAGACACCTCTTGATAGAGCTCTTGTAACGATTCTTCGGAAGGATTGACTTGTTGAAAAGCCTTTAAGTGCAACAAGCTTTTTACGTTTTTCTCCCACGCATGCACGTATTCCCTAGGTCTATCGTGTCTGCTCCAACGTCTGGTTTTGGTATCCTTCTGCCTTGTGTCGCCACCTGCGCTATCGATTTCCTTGCCTTTCTTGGAAGGGCGTCTGAACCTTCTTTTAATTTCTGCAGCTGTGCTGATTTGGGGTCTAGTACTGGCACGATTGTAGTGCAGCGAGGGAGATGGGACGTCTTCGCTATCGATTGCCATGCCTTTCTCGGAAGGGCGTCTGAACCTCTTTTTGGTTTTTGCACCTGTGCTGGTTTGCGATCTAGTGCTGGGACGATTGTAATGCGGCGAAGGAGATGGAGAAGACGACGAAGTAGCGTGATATGGAGGAGGAGAATAGTCAGAAGATATGCTAGCCGATGGGGCATCCTCCGTTTCGACGTTTTCGACGTTTTCGTCATTTTCGTCGTTTTCATCGTTTGAGCTGTGTGGCTCATCGAACCGAGGTTGCAGAGCGACGGGACGGGAGGAACTCTCACCGCCTGGCTTGCTCTGTTGCTGAGATAGCTGTGGCTCGGAACTGCCACCGGCTGACTCGCTCTGTTGCAAAGATAGCTGCGGCAGCTGAACGCCGAAAGATGCTGAGGATGTCGGTGTGCTTTTGTGTCGAGCCCGGCGCTGAAGGTGATTTACCTCGACAGCAGCGCTTGGAAGGGGGATGAGCAGAGAGGCTATGGCAAAAAGAACCACAAAGAGGGCGAACGACTTCACCATGACGTGTGGTAGAGACGACTGAGGAACATAGGCAGATCTGTCTTGACAGGAATCGACCCTTTCTTATACACCTTTTTACAGAGTCTGGACGCCTCTCAGTGACACTGACTTCCGAAGCCCCGATGGCCCCATGGCTCATGGCTTCTTCCTATTTGCTAGTAAGCACGGGGCTCTGCTCGGTCAGCCCTCTATTTTCTACTGCATCGTCCGAGGCGCTCGACCGAAGCTCCACCTCATTTTCTCCGTCGCCCTGATATGCGTTATGATTACCTCTCAATGTCTCGTCTGCAAGCGCTTACTGATTTTACTCAAAAGTTTGGAGCAAAGACTTATTAGGATGTGCACAAGAAACCAGGAGGCTGTAAATGAATGTGACAGAATTGCCTGAAGCGCCTCACTATCAATGGCAGTCTGACCTCTTCAATGGAATATTTTCAAAAGGCCTTTTGGTTGAGGGACATGGTCTCGTAGTGATGAAAATGGCACGCAGGCCTAAAAAGAGCTTTAACGTTCACGTTCATGTTCATCCTGATTCGTTGGGGCCTTCTGTTTCGACTGCGTCTTCTTCTTCTGATGCCCCCTCTCTCCTCTCCTAGAAGCCTCGAATTTTGCCCTCAGCTGTGAGATTATTTTCAACAAGCTCGCTCTGCGCTTTTTACGCATTTTCGTAGTCTCAAGTTTTCGCTGGTCTTTCCCTTTCCACGTCTCGAAGCTTTGGCCTTCTAACAGCCTTTTGATCTTTTGACCGATTAATCTAGAAGCAGATACTGCTGATTTCTGACCGGTAGCTGCTTCTTCCTCTTTGCGCCTTTCTTTTGTTTTGTGATATCTAGCACGCTCGCGAGCCCTCTTCTCTTCTTCCAGATCTGGAAGACTTAGATCCTCCATCTCTACC
The DNA here is from genome assembly GCF_003144295.1 of Acaromyces ingoldii. Lineage (NCBI taxonomy): Eukaryota > Fungi > Basidiomycota > Exobasidiomycetes > Exobasidiales > Cryptobasidiaceae > Acaromyces > Acaromyces ingoldii. The sequence continues at coordinate 195,196 of NW_020290254.1, read as the reverse complement.
CTCATTTTACTGCTTTGTCGTTTCGTTTGGTCACTTCTGGCTTCAATCAAGTCGTTGACCTCGCGGCCCTTTCTCCTAATAGCATCGAGGCTCACATTGTTTCCGCGTCTCTCCGTCTGATGACTTCTACCCCGCGGCTTGGAGCGCTGCTGCCTCTTGACGTCTTCTGCGCTGTCACTTTCGTAGTCCGTCTCGAAATAGTATATGCGCTCTTTCCCTTTATTCGCAGCATTGGCAGACCTCGTAAGTCTGGGTTGCGGAGGCGGTTCTGCGCGATCGAGCAGTAGCGAAGACCAAGGAGGAAGAAAGCGTGATAGGTCAACTGTGCGAGCGAGAGGAGATGGAAGAGGAGCGGGATGTGAATGAGAAGACTTCGTTGGGAGGGGGGCGGTATACCGTGAGTCATGTTCGCTCCTCTCGAATCGCTTCTCGGAGTCAGGATGCAGAGCGTTGGGAGGCGATGATGGGTCATTGCTCATCTGAGTCTCCTGCTGAAACAGCTGCGGTTGCTGCGGCTGCTGAGCGCCGAAAGATGCTGAGGATGTCGGCATGCTTTTCTTGCGAGCCCGGCGCTGAAGGTGATTTACCTCGACAGCAGCGGCTGGGAGAGAGATGAGCAGAGAGGCTAAGGCAAAGAGCACCACGAAGAGGGCGAAAGGCCTGACCATGGTGATGTAGAGACGACTTAGAAATGTAAGCAGATCTATCTTGCCAGCAGTCGTCCGTTTTGTTTTACGCCCTCACGGAGCCTGGACTCCTCTCAGTGACGTTGACGTCAGAAGCCCCGATGCGCCGTTGGCTCATGTCCTTTCTCCAGTTCGCTAGTAATTACGGGGCTCGGGTCGGTCAGATTGCTTACTGCATTGTCAGAGGCGCTCGATCGAATCTCCATCTGTAATCCTTGGGGGCATTGTTGCTGCCCCCCTGGATGCACACCTGGAGGTGCTCACTGACTCTTTCCGAAATTGAACCATACCGTACGGAAGGAGCACAGGTCTGATTACTGACGAAGGGCAAGGTGATCAAAGGCTGGCAGTTCTTCTGAAAGAATCGCCTGAAGCACTTGTTCACCAGTGGCAGTCTGTTCACTATTTCGCACCATCCTCTTTTAGGAATCTTGACTATGGAGAGAGAAAGGTTGGGAGGGGATGGCGATAGCACCCAAGCCCGAGGAGTGCACTAAACAATCTAATTATTACCCTGATTCATTCTTCCCTTCTTTCTTGAATTCGAAGACCTCTTTCTTTGATTCTTCTGCTCCTTCTTAGTCGCCTTATTTTGCGCCTTCAAATTCGAGACTCGTTCCATGAGACCGACATTGCGACCTCCATCCGCTGTTATGGCCTGAAGTTCTCGCTGATCCTTCGGTTTCCACGTACAGAAGCTTTGTCCGTGTTCCAATCTGTGGACTTTAACATTGAGTCGCGCAACTACAGAATTCCTTGGCGTTTGACCCTCGGGTGCTTCTTTCTTTAGCTTCTCCTGTCTTCTATGGAAGTTATCGAGATGACAAAGTCTCAGGTACTCTTTTCGACCTTGAATACCCAGATCTTTCCTCTCTTTTTCGCTCGTCATGCGCCTTCCGTTCGTATGGTGTTTTCTTGCTTCCACCTTATTAAAGAATTCGCGAGCGTTTCTGATCTCATCGTAGCCGAACTTGTTCAGATCATCAGAATCTGACACTTTCTCTGCATCCTTTCCTTGTAACTTTGCCTCACGTTGCATACCCCGCGATCTCGGAACTTTCTTCTTACGGGGAAGTGACAGAGGAGGTGCATGTTGAACATGCATTTGAAATTGTCTCTTGCCGTCTTCATCGCTTTCGTTATCCGTCTCGAAGTAGTATTTGCGCTTTTTTCCTTTCTTTGCAGAATTAATAGACCTCGTGAAGCTAGGCCGTAGCAGAGGGTCTGAGCCATCGAGAGGAGACGACGAAGCAGCGCGATGTGAAGGAAAAGACCTAGTTGAGAAGATGGCAATGGGCGATGAAGCAACGTCGTCATTCTTGAGCTGCTCATCAGACAAAGATTTCAGTGCGTTGAAGGGCGGAGAAAGACTACTGCACTTCTCGGTCTGCTGCTGAGATGACTGTGGCTGCTGAACACCGAAAGTTGCTGAGCATGTCGGCTTGCCTTTTTGGCGAGCCCGGCGCTGGAAGGGAGGCTCTTCCTCGGAGCTGAGCACAGATGAGTGTGCTGCTTCTGCCACGAAAGAGAAAAGCAGAAGGCAGAAGATTGCCAGAGCTAGGCTGGAAGCGAGTTTTTGTCGTTTGTTCATGGATGTCGATCGCAAGTGATGGTTGCTGGGGAAGTACGGGTTCGTTATTTGCGATCAAGACTTGTCGCGGGACCTAATCATTGCTTGTAAATTCCTGCTATCCGAAACACTCTCGCCACTTTTCTCGCTGTCCATTACCATTTCGAAAATTAGCCCTCCCACTGTCGACTTCTTGAGGAGTCACCAAACATTGGTAAGCCCCTATTAAAAGCCCCTGTTCGTGGTACACATCGCTATCCATTCGTGATGTGCCCCTTTTGCCTTTCGCACAAAAAACACAAAGAGAGAGAGAGGACTTGGAGCCAAGCCCCGTGCGCTGTGTTTTTTTCGCTGTTTCGGGACGCCACGGAGCAAATTGAGACGCAGAGTCATGCTTGCTTGACGAGAACGAACAGACTAGTGTCGTAACGACAAACGCACAAAGTCAACCGTAGCAGTGGCTGAGAAGAAAACAAAGGAAGAGGTCCCTCAAAAGCATTCTTTCGACGCGAGGTGGCACCAGGGCGACGGCGCGAAAGTCCGAAGATGTGCCGGGCACGTCTTTTCCTTGAGCAGTCGAATATTTATGTATCAGCCTAGGCTTTGATCCACTGACGGAGCTGAATGGCCCTTTCTTCCATGTAAGACGCCCCAGTTGCTCCTCGTCGAGGTGTATGTGTATCAACTTGTCGTCAAACTCACCAGTCTAAGTAAGATCTCAAGTCTAAACTGCTTTGACAGTCTCGTCAATGATGTTTGTTACTGTGCAGAGTGCCACGCGTGCAAATGAAACAACCTTAGTATGACAGCGCACGCCTCTCGGCGGCTGTAGCATGACATTGTAAGTGAATGCTGCAATCATAATAGAGGGAATAACAAGTTACGGGTAAATATATGGAATACAGAAGGTGTGGTCAGGACTTCCACCTTCCGTGTGGGATGCCAGGGGGAGGGGAAAGGGGCGGGCTAAAGGGGGGGGAGAGGGAGATATGACGAAGTGCTCAGAGAAGAAGTGGCAGCAGCATTACAAAGCCGCTTTAGTCCAGACGCCTCTTGTGCGACGTCTTGTTGCCGTCGAGGTTGCCCTTGTTGCCACTTCCGTTGCCCTTGTTGCCGACGTTGCCTGTGTTGATCTCCAATCAGCTTCATGCTCAACATCCAAGGAAGAAGTCCAGACTCACCGTTGCCGGCGCCGTTGGCATTCCCGTTGCCCTTGTTGTTCTTGTTTCCGGAGCCCGAGCCGCTAAAAGATGACGAAGAGAACAGAGTAAAGAAGCGGTGAGCATCCCAGATCTTCTCACTTGTCACGGACGCGATCGCTGCTACTCACTTTCCGTTGCCCGAGGCGAAGCCATTGCCGTTTCCGTTGCCGTTTCCGTTGCCCTTGTTGTTCTTGTTTCCGGAACCAGAGCCGCTGAAGAAGATTGCGAAAGGGGCGATGAGTGACGCTGATTTGGCGCAGGCAGAAAAAACTTCATACTCACTTGCCGTTGCCCGAGGCGAGGCCGTTACCATTTCCGTTGCCCTTGTTGCCCTTGTTGGCAGAACCGTTGCCGCTGAAAGAAAGGCAGACAAGCATCGGTGAGCATGTTTCGAATAAGAGGAGCTGTTCATGAGCATCAACTCACTCAAAGTCACCCGAGCCGATGCCGTTTCCGTTGGCGGATCCATTGCCGTTGTCCTTGTTACCGTTGAGGTTGTCGACGTTGCTGTGTGTGATTGGTTTTAAATGAGCGGGAACGTCGAGAGGCGGGGAAACGGGAAAAAGCACTCACCCAGAGCCGTTGCCCGAAAGGATGGAGATGAGGCTGGGGTGGACGTCCTCGACGTCGCCCGAGGTCATGCGGCACCAGCACTCCTGAGGCTGGGTGGCGGAGACGGCGACGGCCATGAGAGCCATGGCGGCGAATGCAACAGAGAGCTTGACCATGTTGTGAGTAAAATGAGAGTGAGGGAGAGGGTATTGAAGAATTAGTGAGGGGAATCTAGGGTAGGAGCGAGGGGTTGGGTCGGAATCGATGAAGTTAACTGGCCTCTGACGAGTTCTTATAGGGATCGTGCTCACTGCATTCTTTCACGGTGGACTGTACAAGAGGGAAGAAGCGAGAGGGCATGCCATCTGTCTTTGCCCATTACACTCTACTATGGAAGCACTCTAGGTCTCCAACAGCGTGCAACGCGGAAATTATCCGACTTTGAACATCCACCCTCGACTTATTGAACGACTTATTGAATTCACCTTGAAACACCTCGCCTAGGATGGCGGCAACAAAGAAGTGGGATTGCAGAGAATGAAGAGTAGGAGCCAAGGATGTCCGCGGAAACCATTTTCTGCAGAGCACAGGCAATCTGCTCTTGCGTTTGTATAGGTCACGCATTTTGGGGAAGCGAAAAAAGCCGCTAGAATGATCCCAGATTGCAGGTCTCAGACAAATCAATAAATCAATCAATCAGTCAGTCAGTCAGCGTCACGCTTCCTCCATTCGCACCTGGCACGCTGATCTGCGGTGCTGTCCATGATTAGTTTCATGGAAAGGCGCATTTAGATTCTGTTGCAATAATGCCGACTAATGTGCACCCCCACAGAAACAAGAGAGTCTCTGACACCTCTCCACGTTCCCCGAGGGTGTCGTTCCCACGCTTGGTCACCGCACTAACACTCATCAGATTGATCACCACTTTCCTGCTGCCGAAGAAGGGCACTTGTACTTCGCGCAAAGACTAATAGTAGCAAAGAGAAGGACAGATCGACGGTGCCGAGGAGGAGCCGTCTCTCTCGAGAACCTGGCACACCTTGACGCGCAATGTTTTTCTACTCCATGATCCATCACTCAAGCTATCTGGAGCGCACCCCCGCCATTTGCCCTTTTTCTTTTTTCCGAAACCGCGCTAGATTGATTCTTCGCAGCAGAAGCTTCCAAAGCGGCGTCTTCGCAAACTCATCGAAACATATACTACCACCACGCACAGAGAACCCGGCCGAAAAACAGACCACGACCTTCCCAGTCTATTCTAGCAAAGCCAATTAAATGATCTGATGCGTACGGATGTGTAGGGGAAGTGGAAAGGGGGAAGACGACTTCAGTGTGATCGATGATCAATTATCCACAGTGAGATTCTGCCCCGGAGTGGCAGTCCCTGTTAAACATACAACACAAGAGCCGGAAGAGACAGAAAGAAAGACAGAGACGGAGGAGTGAGTCATCAAGTACCGGTACAACAAAGGGAGAGTAGAGCCGAGGCATCACGCCTGACGAGACCGCTTTGCACGTCCGCCAGTGGCCGCGCTGCTATCATCGCCGGCGGCCTTCTTGTCCCCGCCTTCGGCTGCCTCGACCTGGGAACGGCTCCGGGCACGCGACTTGCGCGCGCTGTCATCTTCGCCATACACCGTCGCAGCGGCCTCCTGCTGCGAGCGGGCATCGAGAGCTGCGGCGGCAGCAGCGGCGGCTACTTCGTTGAGCGCCGAACCCTGCCGGTCTGCGCCGTCGTTCAGGCGAGGATCGACGTCGTGCTGTTGCTGCTGGTGGTGTTGCTGCTCGTCGTATTGCTGGTGCTGGTGCTGCTCCTCGCCCTGCTGGTGCTGCGGAGGCGGGGCTACCTCTTCGGGCAAACCGAGCTGGGCTCGGAGACGGGAGATTTCCTTCTTGGCATCCTCGAGCTGCTGGTTGAGGTCCTTGACGGCCTGGTCCATGAGCAGCTTCTCCAGCGTCCACTTTTCGATGTTGTCTGCCTCGTTGTTCTTGAGGCGCTGGATGTAATCAACAGCGCTGTTGATGATAGCCGTCTTGTTTGTCGTTCTGCTGCTCGATGTCTCGCTCGAGGGCACAATCGCCGCCAGCTCATTGATGCCCGACGAGATCTGCTCTCGACGCTTGCGCTCGACTTCTTTCTGTGTGGATGTGTATATTGTCAGTTGAAATGTTCTCGCTCAGACCGCAATGGTACTCACGTGGTTGTCCTTGCGCATTCGCTCAGCTTCAGGGCCCAAATCCCGCTTCTGGCGCCCTTGACGGTGGTTCATGGGAGTAGAGAGCCCTCCTTGGGCCGCGAGCGACTCCATGGCTGCTAGTGCAGCGGCCGTCGCATCGCCGTATCGGTCCACCGACTGCGACTGGAGGTGCTGCTGCTGCTGCTGTTGCTGCTGGTGATGGTGCTGGTCGTGCTGCTCGTCGTGCTGCTGGTGCTGGTGCTCCTGCTGCGACTGCTGGTGGTCATGCTGGCCGTGCTGCTCGTCGTACGACTGCTGCTGCTGGTCCTGCTGTTGTTGTTGCTGCTGCGAGTCTGACTGCTTGATGTCCTTTGTGTCTCCGTCTGCCGCAGCGCGCTGCTCCCCTTCGCCGTCGGCACCCGACGCCTCCGCGCCCTCGCGCTCCTGGCCCTGGTTGTTGCCTCGCTTGAAGGAAGACGCAAACGACGTCAGGGCCGACGCGGCCTGTCCCAAGCCAGGGGGCAGCGAGGCGAGAATGGCCGTTGTGTCGACACCCGATGTGGCATCACTCGTGCCGGCTGTAGGAGTGATTTCAGGCCATGTCAGCGCTACAGTGACAGGAGTCGTGCGAGCCGACTCGACTCACCTCCTCCTGAGGCTCGCTGTGGATCAAAGGGGGGCAAGTGTTGGTGTCGTCAGCACGTGTGCTCGCTCGAGGAAAAAAAAAGTTTAATTCTCCAGAGGCACAGGACGCATCGTGTCTTGCAGCTCCACCGCACCAAATGGGCCCGGCTCAAGCAGGCCCAGTCTCAGCCCAGGCTGGCGCAAACCCGCAAGCGCCGGAGGCATGGGCGGTGGTGGCGACTGCGACCGGACAGTGCATCCACGAAAAGGACACTCACCGCGGCATCCATGATGCTGGCTAGCTGCTCGGCGCTCAGGTTGGCGAGGATGCTGCTCACGTCCTCGGAGCCCTTGAGCGCGTCGGCCTGCACGCTCGTCGTCGCATCGCCCCCAGGCGCGGGGTTCGGTGGCGGTGGAGTGTTGACCATTGTGTTGTCGGCTGTTTCTGGCAAATTAGTAATGCCTCTGTGCGGATCGTATCGAAGTGTCTGCTAGAATTAAAGGCAGCTCCACAATAATGAATGCTGGTGGATGGCGACGATGATGACGACGACGGCGACAGAAGCCCTTGGCTGGATGGCAATCGCGCCACTTGGCTTTCACTCGTTCTGTCCTCTAGTCCTGCTGTGCACAATCTTGCGATCGGCCTCTGTTCTGCTGACTGTCCAGGCCACTTACGTCGGTCCTGTGTCGGGGTGTTGCACTCGAAGCTGGGCACGCGCTCTGATACCCACACGTGATGGTGAAGGTCAAGTTGACGAGGAGGACGGAAGTCAGGTGTTCGCTTCTCACTCTTCTCCCCTTGGGTCTCCTCTTGAACTGAAATTCCAAATGCGGTTTTTCCTGGCAAATTCAGGTCGACTCCATTTTATTGAAATCTTTCACGCCACGTGGCGGCTTTCTTCTTTCTGAGCTCTCTCTAATGATCCCTTCCTCCTGGGCTGCCATCTCGAGACACCAATTGTCCACAGGACTGTGGTGGCTCCTGTCGCTTGACCAGATGAGAAGATGATGAAGTGTCCCCCCCTCTGCGGAGCGAGGAGCAGGGCAGCGACGATGCCGATTGAATGCCGTGTGAGGGCATCCTTAGCCGAGCAATAGCAATTTTGCGCGCAACCCGCACCGCAGCTTTAAAAAATCGCCCTTGGGCTTGCTTTGAAATGCGCTCGAAAACTGTAATTGGCAAACTCCAGGGCGCGCCCCGGTCCACGCGAGCTGGCAAGAACCGCCTCCAGTAGGCAGGCGTGTGTGTGTGCGTGTGTGTATAGCGACTTTCCCCTTGGCTCGCTCTCTCTGCGCTCGCGAGAAGAAGAGGGAAAAAAAAAATTCTTTGAGTTGTCGCCAGAAAGCCTGGCTTCTACTACTACTACTTCTACTCCCACCAACTTTTCTCCCTCTTTCACGGAAACCACTTTGCTCTCACGATGGTGCGTGTGTGGACGTGCTGTCTCTGAGATTGCTCGCTGTGTTCTCTTCGTGCTGACGCCTCCCTCTACTCTTCCCCCTCTCTGCAGTCTGACGACGAGGCCCACAACCAGAACTTCGAGACTGCCCACGCCGGCAGCTCGCTGACGTACCCCCAGCAGTGCTCGGCCCTGCGCAAGAACGGCCACGTCGTCATCAAGGGCCGCCCCTGCAAGGTGAGCAATCTGAAGGCCTTTGGGATGGGACCTCTGGGCAAGGCTGTGGTGGACGGGAGCAGTTGCATACAGAAGCGAGAAGAGTTGCAGGGGGGTCCAAAAAGCGGGGCGGGGAGAGGACGAGGAAGCATGGAAGAAAAAGAAGAGAAAGGTAGAGAGAGCTTGTACTGACCAGAAGATGCCTGCGCACAGATCGTCGACATGTCCACCTCCAAGACGGGCAAGCACGGCCACGCCAAGGTGCACCTCGTCGCCGTCGACATCTTCACCCAGAAGAAGCTCGAAGACATCTCGCCCTCGACGCACAACATGGACGTCCCCAACGTCTCGCGTAACGAGTACCAGCTTGTCAACATCGGTGAGTCATCCTGTTCCTTTTGCTCGTTGGAATGCCATCCACTGACATTGCCAATGTGCGCACCTACCAGACGACGGCTTCCTCAACCTCATGAGCGGCGACGGCGCGTCCAAGGACGACGTCAAGGTGCCCGAGGGCGAGGTCGGCGAGCAGATCGTCGCCGGCTTCGACGAGGGCAAGGACCTGATGGTGACGATTGTCAGCGCCATGGGCGAGGAGCACGCCCTCTCCTTCAAGGAGGCTCCTCAGGGCAAGTAAAGGGAGCCGCGCGATAGAGGACCACGCTGGGCTGAGCTGGGCTGAGCTCTGGAGGGGGCGAAAAAGGGAAATCTCAGTCTGCTTTCTCATCTCCCCTCTCAGACTTGTACGCACACATCACACAAAACCCCCCTCTGTCCTTCCTCTTTCAACTCCCTTATTCATCACCCGAAAACGCATGCTTGAGAAAGAGAAGAATTCTTTCCGCTGTTGGTGGGAGAAAAAGGAAGAGAATGGGTCGGGTGTTCTTGACTCATCGCATCGGCCTTTTTCCTACTCCATCCTCTCGTCTCGCCACTCCCACCACAAACGCAAGCTCTCCTGTATCTCTTTCATGCTAGTCAGCTCTCCTTCATTTCTCAAAATCCCCATCATCCTTTTCTCGCGTTTGTGTCTGACGTGCTCGTGCGACATCCTCTAGTAAGCAGTAGGGCGTCGCTCACAAGCCTCCGAGCAGAGCATGACCATGCGTGCACCAAGACGGGCTTAATATTAAATACTATCTCGACTACATCGTTGTCGATCGCAGAGAATTCCCTGGTTCGTCTGCTCCCGCTTCTAGCTCACCAGGCAGCGTGTCGGCTCTTGCTTGCCCGACATCGCCTGCGGCAGCTTGCGCCGTTGCAGCTCGGCCCTCGTTGTCGGCCTCGATGAGGCTGAAGAGGCGTGACGGCCCCCCCTCCCGCTCCCTCTCCATCCTCGTCGCCACATCCACCACGTCTTCCTCTTCGCTCGAGCTACCGATCCCAGGCTCCTTTGCTAACCCTTCATCTTTCTCTTCCTTGTTGTCCTCCTCCTTTTCTGTCCCTTGGACGGGCCGCTTGTCCTTGGCCTTGCAGTCGACGCCGCCCGTTTTGGCGCTCTCGCTCTCGTACACGAGCATGTAGACCTCGCCGCCCTTGTCCCTGCGGTGCGCCTCGACGATAGCTGCGCCACCGTCCTCTCCCTGACCTTCTCTCTCGTCGCCATCAAGCGGCAACCGCGTCGCGCGCCCATCACACACGGTCCACCAGCGGCCCGCATGGAGAAAGTAGCCCCAGGCTTCAGTCGTGCCAGCGTGCTGGACCAGCATGCCGCAGAGCCGATAGGCCATCGTGCGATTCTCGACGCGCGCACACTGCTCCTCAAACTGCTGCGTCGTCCGCGCTCGCTCCGTCTCGATGGCCGTCTCTTCCGCGCGGATCGCCTCGTCCGTCTCTGTGGCCACAAGTCGCATCATTCCCGCTTCAGTTCTGTCATTCCGAGAAAAGAGATCTCTCAAGGGCAGAGACTCACGCTTGAGCTCGGCATGCAGCGCCGCCTCGATTCTCCGCAGCATCGGCCCGGCCTCTTTGACCTGCTGCCTCCTCAGCTCGTCATCGTCGCCAGCGTCTCCATCGCCGTTGCCGCCACTTCCAACAGCATCCGAGGGCAGGCGGTCAACGATGGCGAGCTCCTCAAAGTAGCGAATCGACTCGCGGAGGGCGCCCCTCGAGTCGCGGCCGTCGTGCCAAGAAAGCTTCTTGTGGTACTTTTTCAGCGCCTCGATGCGCTTTGTCCGCGCCTTGACCTCGTCCGAGTCGACGCCGAGGCGGGCTCCGTTGCGCTTCTCGTACATGAACGGGTCCATGTCTGTGTGTGACGGGTGTCGCTCCAAGTCAGAATGAAGCAGCAGCTGGAAAGGTGGCTTGGACAAAAGGCTCCAACTCACAGATGCGCTCCTCGACCGTAAAGGGAATGTATGCGTCGGCGTCGCCCACCGCCGACAGCTGGTCGGCATGGTCGACGTGGAAGACGAGGGTGTCGGCGACGCGGTCAAAGAGGGCCTTTTCCTCGCTCAGAGTCGCATAGAGGCCCTTTGTCACGGTGGTGCTCACGCGGTCGTGGACCATGTGCAGGATGGCATTGTCGTAAAAGTTGCTGGCTGTGCGCTTGCTCTTTGGCGACTCTGTCCCGCGCGGCTGGACGGCGATGGCGGTCGTGGAAAAGAGGCAGCTGACGAAAGAGAGAGGAGTCAGTCAGCGAGAAGCGCGCGTCATCACACAACACAGACGCACCCCCTGAGATGCTCGTCGGTGGGTGCCTTGGCGTCCGCGTCCTTGTTCCACCCCGCGAGGCCCTTGATCTGCTCGACGAGGTTGGAGATGTAGCACGAGGCAATCTGGTCTGCCGGCCTGTTCTCGCTGTTCATGACATAGGCAAAGCCAGCGCCCTGGACATAGGAGAGCATGTCGTCTGCCACGCACAGCGGCCGGTTGCTCCAGAGGAGGAAGCGGAGCAGGGTGGTGAGCCGCATGACGACCTCGTACGACTGGCGCACGTCGTCGCTGGCCTCGCCCAGGCCCAGGCTGGCCCACATGTCGTGGGTGACGGCCCTGCGGTCGTTGGGGCTGGCGCCGCGCCAGAAGTCGGCCATGGGCTCGGGCTGCGCATCTGGCTCGAGCAGGCGCACCTCTTGTGCATCGAGGGCCAGGAGCGCCTGGCAAAAGTGCGACGAGGCAAAGAGGGCCTGGAGCATGAGTGCAAAATGGCGCAGCACCCGTGTCGGCGGCGTCACGGCGGCGAGCCTGGTCTCTGATGAATCAGCGAGCAGCAGCAGCAGTAGCAGCAGCTTGATTTACACCACTCACTCGTCGCGCTTCCGTATTCTCGACGGCTCCAGCGACTCGATGTCGATGCCACCAGCGGCCTGGCCGTCGTGGCCCAGCGCCGACGTCGACTGCTCCATGCTCGCAGCAATGGCGCGGGTGAGGGCCTCATCCTCGTCATTTGCCTTGTGTGAATGCGCGTCAGCAGTCTCTTCTGGACGAGGACACAAGGACAGAGTAGAGAAAAGAGACGAGGCGAGGCGAGAAGGAGAAGAGCACAGAGGAGAGAAAAAGGAGGAGGAGGATGCGCACCGCTGGAGCATCGTCGATAGTCGCGCTGCGTGTCGTCCGTTTCGGCAGCGTCGAGGCGGGCATCCGTCTGGGCCGCGGCGAGGCGCGCCAGGGCAGGCTGCTGCTGTTGCTGCTGCTGCTACCCAAGTCCGTCCTATCTGCCGTGCTCGCCTTTCTCCGGCTGCTTCGCCGGCCGTAGGTGAAGATGGCGGGCGCATGTGTCGCAGCCTTCGTCGTCGTCGTCGTCTTCGTTTCTGCCGCTGATGTCGGTTGCTTTACCGCCGCAGCCTGCATCGCTGGCATCGCGCTGCTGGACAACTCTCCCTCGGCCTCCCCAGCCTCGCGCCGCTGCAGCCGCCGTCTCCCGCCACGCACGCTCACGTTCACACTCACCGTTCTCAAGGGATGAGGCCCGTGGGATGCGCCCATGCCGGCGGCGCCTGTGCCTGCGCCATCGAAGCCCGGGTAGGTCTGGTGGCGCTTCTGGCGGTCCGTCTCGCTCTCGATGGACGCCTGGAGGGCCCGCTTCATGTCCTCGTCCTCGTCGTCGCCCGTCAGGTCGACGGGGGTGCTCCGCTTCTTGGACGCTGCCCACGCTTGAGTGAGTTCACAGTCGCCTGATCGATGAAATGGAAGGTCCACTCACTGCGCTCGGGCACGCTGGGCGGTGCGCCGCTATTCCAGTTCTGCTGCTGGGCCCACGCCTCGTCAAAGGAGGCCATGGGGCCGAACTGCCCCTCTGGCCTCGGCCCCGCGACAGGGCCCTGCGCCTGCGCCTGCTCTTGAGAATGTGTCTGTGCTTGTTGCGAGACACCCGGTGCTGGCTGCGGCTGCGGCTGCGATAAGTCGCCCTGGTAGGGCGCGATGCTCTGCGAGCCAGCGTCCAGCGTGTTGCTGTTGCTCATGCCGCCGTCGCCGACGAGCTCTGCGCCGCCCATGAGGACGGCATTGATGGCCGCCTCGACATCGCCGTGGTGTTGCTGTGCTCGTCTGTGTCAGCTTCTCCTCTCCTCTCACGCCTGGCCCTGAGCCCCCCCAACTGCGCCCGCACCACACTCACCGCGAGGAGCCGATGGGCAGTCTGTCGATCGCAGGCGGCAAACTCAGCCACCTGCCTGAATAAGCCAAAGTCGCTTCAAGTCTCAGCCTGCTGCCACTCTCTCTCTGCTGCTCCTCACTGCACTGCACTCACGTCGCCTTGGCCTCGTCGTCCATCTGCCTGCCTGCGTCGAGTCTGACTGAGACTATTCGGACAGTCGAGCGAGCAGCTCGAAATGAGACGACGCGTTTTAGATTTTCTTCCTTTGCCGTGGAGGGTTGCACTAAAAGAGCCCCATGCGCAGGCAAAGTCTAACTTCTGGGAAAGTCGTCTTCGCTGAGCCCGATCAGTCGTTTGGCGCCCTTGTTTCATGCGTCTTTCGTCTGCCCTCGCCGCCCACGTCCACAAGCGCGCATACAGCACAGCGATGGCAGGCAGCAGCAGCAGCAGCGGCAGCAAGACGGTGGCGCCGTACGGGACATGGAAGTCGCCCATCTCGGCAGACTTACTCGCGCAGAAGCGCCTCACGTTTGGCGAGATTGCCGTCGTGGCGCAGCAGCGCAGCCACGCCGACATTGCCTACGTCGAGAATCGGCCGTGGGAAAAGGGCCGGGCGGCGCTCATCCACCAGCGCATCGCGTTGGCGGCACCATCAGACGGTGCGGCAGTCACGGTCGAAGGCGAGGGCCGGGATGTGACGCTGGGCAAGTACAATGCCAGGAGCGGCGTCCACGAGTACGGCGGTGGTGCGCTCGCTCCTGCCCAGCCCGGCTCGGGCAAGGTCCTCTTCAGCGACATCACCTCGTCGAGCGTGTATGAGGCTGCGAGCGCTGCTTCTACTTCGACTTCGGAAGAAAGCCCACGCGAGGTGACGCCGACAAGTGCCGTCATGCGCTACGGCGACTTCTCGGCGCACCCATCGCAGCCCTGCTTCCTGGCCGCGCGCGAGGACCACACCGTCGACGAGCCGGCCCGCGTCGTCAACACGCTCGTCTGCGTCGACGAGGCCCGCCGCACCGTGCACGAGCTCGCGTCGGGGTGCGACTTCTATGCGGCGCCGCGCTTCTCCCACGACGGCACCCTCGTCGCCTGGGTCAGCTGGAACCACCCGAGCATGCCGTTCTGGGCCACCCAGCTCTGGGTCGCCCGCTTTGAGCATGACGGTGGCACACCCAAGCTCGTGGGCACGCGTCAAGTCGGTGGCCAGGCCGGCGGCGAGGTGCTGCACCACCCTGTCTGGGCTGCCGACACCAACACGCTGTACTTTGCCAGCGACAGGACCGGCTTCGCACAGCCTTATGCTGTCGACGTCGGCCCCGATGCCCAGCTGCTGGGGCCCGTCAGGCCGCTGCTGGCCAAGCCCGTCGAGGCCGATTTTATCCACCCCGCATGGACCCTGAACAAGTGCGTTGTACCATGACATTCGCTGCCGCATGTCCGTGCTGACTTGCTTGTAAATACAGCTCCTCGTTCAGCTTCCTCTCGCCCGACTGGCTCGCGTGCATCGTCACGACGCGCGCCATCGACGGCCTCGCCCTCGTCCATCTGCCCTCGGGCCAGCTTCACGCCCTCGACACGCCCTTTGTCACCGCCCGCCAGCTGCGTGCCACGTCGCCCTCCTCGTTTGTCTTTGTCGGCTCCACCTATGCCGAGCCCGACGCTCTTGTCGCCGTCGATGTCGCCGCCGTGCTTGCTGATCCCGCACAGAAGCCGACGTGGACCGTCATCAAGCGCAGCTCCACCATCGTCCACGACGGCACCGTCGACGCTGCCTATCTCTCGCGCGCCGACACCATCGAGTTCCCCACCGAGCTGCCCAATGGCATGCCCGCCACGGCGCACGCCGTCGTGTATGCGCCCAAGAACAAGGACTACATTGCACCGACGGGCAGTGCGCCACCGGCCATCATCATGTCCCACGGCGGGCCCACGGCACACTACGGCGCCGGACTCGCCCTCGAGCTGCAGTACTGGACCACGCGCGGCTTCCTCGTCTGCCTCGTCAACTACGGCGGCAGCACCGGCTATGGCCGCGCATACATGGAGCGCCTCATGGGCACCTGGGGCCAGGTCGATGTCCGTGACTGCGTTGCTGCCGCGCAGTACCTGGGCAGCAGCGACCACGAGGGCATTGTGGCCACTGCTGGTGCTCGTGCTGGTGCCGACAGACGCACGCTTGCCGCGACAAAGGCCCAGCGCCGCGTCTCGCAGCGGGGCCAGGCCGAGCTGGCTAACTTAGAAGAGAGGCAGCTCGCCTCGGGCGCCGTCGAGATCACGCTCGCCAACACCGATGGGGGAAACCTGTTCAGCATCGGGCTCGTCGACGGCCTCCTGGCGGCCGTCCTTGGCGCGGCGGGCCACCTGATCCCTGGGGCTACCGTGCAGCAGGGCCTGATGGCTGCCGGTGCCGCCTGGCTCCTGCGCAAGCTCTTCCACGTCCAGGAGGAGACCGTCAAGGTGATCCCGACGGTGGGAATCGAGCTGACGACGACGAGGGGCGTGCGCCTGCCCTCGTTCCTCACGCCCAAGTCGGCCGGTGCCAACGAAAAGGGAAGCAGCAGCAGCAGCAGCAGCCGGCGTCGACCCTTCTTTGTGGCCTCTGTCGCCGGGCGCATGATCCCACGCGATTGCATCATGGACCTCGTCACCAACGAGGCCTTTAGCCGCTGGCGCATCGTCGACTACTGCGCCGTCGCCACGCGGCCCCCGCCGAGCGCCAAGTCGTTCAGCCGCGGCAGCAAGCTCGAGGTCCTCTTTCCCAACCTGCTCCCGCGCCTGCCCGTCGTCGAGCACGTCTACCGCGCCATCTACCCGGCCCTCTTTGGCCACGACCAGCCCGCCGCGACGTCGTCTTCCAGCAGCGGCGGCATCAACAATGAGAAGAGCGGACACGTGAGTCTCGATGTCGCTGCTGCACCAGGCTCCTCACCCCGGGCCGACGGGGCCAAGATTGCCATCGCGGGCGGCTCGGCCGGCGGCTACTCTGTCCTCTGCGGCCTGTGCATGTACCCGCACGCCTTCCAAGCCGGCGTCTCGCGCTACGGCGTCGGCGATCTCGTCGGCCTCGAGGCCCTCTCGCACAAGTTTGAGTCCCGCTACCTGCACCAGCTCCTCGGGGGAAGCCCCACCGAGATCCCGCAGGTCTACCACGACCGCAGTCCAATCCACGCCGCCGACCGCATCCGCGCGCCGGTGCTCTTCC
Source organism: Acaromyces ingoldii (assembly GCF_003144295.1). NCBI lineage: Eukaryota > Fungi > Basidiomycota > Exobasidiomycetes > Exobasidiales > Cryptobasidiaceae > Acaromyces > Acaromyces ingoldii. The sequence continues at coordinate 179,030 of NW_020290254.1, read as the reverse complement.
TGCAGGGCGACATTGACAAGGTCGTGCCGCCGTCGCAGAGCGAGCAGATGTACGACGAGATCCGAAAGCGAGGCGGCAAGACAAAGTATGTGCTGTACAAGGGTGAAGGGCATGGGTTTCGCGATGCAAAGCACATCACCGACGCGCTCGCGCAGGAGGAGGCTTGGTACCGCGACGTGTTCAAGCTGGACGAGTAGTGTTTCCTCTCCCTCTCTCTCCCTCTCCCTCGCCTACTCCTCTCGACTTCTCTGCAAAGAAGCGATTCTCACTTCAGGTCCATCTGTGCTCGCTCACTCAAATCCCTCTGTGCATGCTCTCAAACGTATCTTGCTTGCTCACTCAAGCTTCTCTGTGCATGCCCTCGTTCAGATGTTCAGACATGGAATTGATGGTACAGTACATGTGTGCGTGGACTGGCTTTAGATCCGCGACTACTTTTTCCCGCCCTTTTTCTTCTTCTTTTTCGATGATGACGAGGCCGACGTCGTCGTCGCACCTTCTCCGCCTGCCTGTCCCGCCGTCGCCGCCTTGGTCCCCTTGGCGTCCTTTGCCTGACTGTGCCCCTGCGCTGCCGCTGCTGGTGTCTGCGCGTCCACGCCGACGGCATCCTCGTCCATGCCGTCGTGCGCTGCAGCACCAGCCGCAGCCGCAGCGGGCTCAAGACCGGCCATGGCGCCCGTGAGCTCGCGCGTAAAGGCCTCGAAGCGGTTGAGGATGATCGACGAGCGCGTCCGGTACTTTAGGCACTGGCATGCCCACGATGCCTGTCAGTGCAAAGTTCTTTTCAAGATCAAGTCGAGGCAGAGACTCACGGTGTCGTCATTGGTGACTTTGAGGATGAGCCACGAGGCAGAGGGACTCGTCTTGATCAGGTAGCGTGTCTGCGCAGCGTGTGCGTCACAGTCAGTGCGGGTTGGAACAGGGAGATACGAGGATGGGGGAAGAGACACACCTTGGCGGGCGAGCGCTTGTGCAGGTCGAGGCATTGCGCATGGAACGACGGCCAGCGCTTGATGTACACCATCGCTGCGCTGCTCTTTCACCCTTGTTCGGACTCCTCTTGCTGCTGAAAGTCAAACCAAACAAGCGATAAGAAGACAGCGCTGCTCGTCGGACAAGGGGAGCGATGCGATTTTGCAGCTGGAAAATTGCGCGCGCGCCTGGCTTGGCCCTGCTCGCGTGGGCATTTCCAGATTGGATCTCTAGCTTCTTCTCGCAGCAGCAGCAGCAGCCACTGCCCTCGGGGCGGGCTTCATGTGTTTGTAGTACTATCTCAATAGACACCGAACGGAAAAAAGAGCAGGGGTTTTGCCGCCTCAGCCTCAGGAACTGCAGCGCCTCACTCGAGTGCCCCCACTCGAGCGCCTCCGTCCCGATGTAATTAAGCCCCCCCTCCAGGCCGGCCAAGAGACAGAGACAGTGGCAGTGGCAGACTGAGAAATGACGGGCCGGACGGGGGGCGTTTGATTTTTCCCTTTTATCCTTTTTGCCCGTGTTCCGAGCCGGTCGCTCCCCCCGCACGTCACCCACGCCATCTCACGCACAGTGAATGACTGACTGACTGACTGACTAACGCGCATGGCGATGCACCCACCGTCTTCTTGCTGATACCACTCGCACACCGCCTCTTCTGCGAGAGAGCTGCCTCGTCTCTCCCACCCTGCTACCCCCCCCCCCCCCCTTCCCTTTTCCAGATAGGACACACGCTGGGAGCTCGGCGAGAGAGAAAAGAGACATGGTCAGTGGGCCTGATGGCTTCCGGCCACTGTCGGCGACATTCCCAGGCTCAAGCCCAGTCGCCTCGCCATCGTCTTCGTCGTCCTCGTCGTCGGCCCTGAGGGCAGCGCCCGGAGGCATGCGTGGGGGCGCAGGACCAGGGCCAGGGCCAGCGCCGTACAGCCAGCTGTCCTCGTGGTTCCCCAGCAGCAGCCACCACGCCGGGGCGGCGTCGTCGCCCTACGCGGGCACGCCCCTCCACCACCACCACCACCACCCTGGACCGTACCCGCTGGCGAACCTGGAGCACGAGCCGGCGCCCTATGCGTCGTCGTCCTCCGCTGCTGCTAACCATGCGACGCTGCCACCGCGCGCGACAGGCCCCTCTGGTGCTGCTGCTGCTGCCGGCCCTTCGTCGAGCTCGCACCGGCAAGCGGGCGGCCAGGCCTCGACGACCTCCCCGCCGCTCTCGTCGACGTCGTCGTCGGACAAGCGCACAAAGGCCAAGGGCCACACCTCGAGCGACGACGAGATCGGCGGCGGCGGCAATGATGACGAGACCGGTGCGCAGGCGCCGTCGAAGCGGGGCAAGAAGCGGCGCCGTGTCGTCGTCGCATGCGACACATGCCGCCGCAAGAAGGTCAAGTGCCAGGGCCTGCCGAACCGAAGGAATACGTGCGAAAACTGCGAGAACATGGGCTACACGTGCACGTTCACCGTCGACCAGGACCGGAGCAGGGGCAAGTACGAGATCCTCGAGACGCAGCGCGACACGCTCCTGGCGGCGCTCAAGAGCGTCGCGCCCGACCTCGCCGAGCAATTCAGCAAGGGCGACCTCCAGGCTTCTTTGCAGCAGCAGCAGCAGCAGCAGCAGCAGGCGACGACAACCGACGCCAAGAAGCGCGACAAGACAAGGGCAAAGGAGGCGCCCGACGACGACGTCAAGGACCCGCGCGACCTGGGGCCCATGCTCCCCGACGTCGAGGACGGCCGCCCGAGGGTGAGTGTGGTGCTTGTCCTGCGATGCCTTGGGAATGCACAGCTGACCTGGCCCTACTACAGTACTTTGGAGGCAGCAGCAGCCTCAATTCCTTTCACAACCTCGACTCGCGGCCGCCCAGCCCGGGCTCGGGCCACCACGCTTCCCTGCCTCATCCGCCGCATCCTTCTCATCACGCAGGCTCAGCAATCGCCCAACCAAGCCCCGGCTCTGGCTCAGGATCAGGCACGGGCTCAGCCTCTGGCCTCCAAGCACTGGCAGCAACAGCTTCAAAGAGGGCAGGCACAGGAGCAGGAGCAGTCGACGCGCAGCGCATGCTCAACGGCAGCAACAGCGCCGGCAAGAAGTGGCAGGTGCTCCCCCGGCCACGGCCGCTGTACCCGAGCAACTCGCTCGCGTGGGTGCGCCTGATGCGGTGCAAGAACCTCGTTGCTGTGGGCCGCGACGAGCTGTATGCGGACCAGGGCTGGTTCGAGCGCTACCGGTTCCCGTCCCACGACCTCCTCGAGGAGCTCCTCGACGTGTTTTTCCACCGTCTCATGCCCCTCATGCCCATCGTCCACGGCCCGTCGCTGCGCCGGGACCTGGCCCAGGGCAGGGCGAACCAGGACTCTGCGTTCCGCGGCCTCGTCTTCACCATTCTCGCCATCGCGGCCCGCTTTGTGCCCCCCGACGATGTTCGCGTCCTCGCCGATGCCGACGATCCCTCGAGCGCCGGCGACCACTGGGCCGCTGCCTCGCGTCTTTACCACCAGGTCTTTGCCGCCTCGCTCATCAATGTCCAGGTGCTCCTCCTCACGGCCACCTTTATGCCTGCCTCGCTCGGCGTCGGCACCTCCTGGACTGTCCTCGGCGTCGCGATCCGCGCGCTGCAGGACATTGGCCTGCACACCGAAAAGGCCTACAGCGAGTACTCGCCCTTTGAGCGCGAGATGCGCCGCCGCGTCTTCTGGGGCACTTTCATTCTCGACGGCATCCTCAGCGTCAACCTCGGCCGGCCCACGGCGCTGCGCATGGCCGACTGCCACGTCCACCTGCCCTTGCTTGCCAGCGAAGAGGCCCTCATGCGCTCCGAGGAGACGGGTGCCCCCGTCGAGGTGCTCGCCGATGTCAAGCAGCAGCCCGTCGTCGCCGCCGGGTTTATCCACATGATTCGCGTCAACATGCTCGTCCAGGACATTGTCGTCACTCTTTACCCCGTCACGCGCCTCCAGGCCGACTTTGGCCACGCGGGGCCCACCCGGCCCTCGTACCGCGACATGACCGAGCTCGCCAAGCGCCTCGACGAGTGGGTCGAGGGTATTCCCCCGTACCTCCAGAGCATCCGCACCTCACCCTTCAAGCTCCAGGCGGGCATCATCACCTGCGCACGGCACGACATCCGCCTCTACATCCACAAGCCCTTTCTGCACAGCGGCGTGGGCGACCACTCGGCTTCTTCCGCGGCGGCTGCCTCTTCTTCCGCAGCGGCTGCTTCCTCGTCCTCGTCGCACGACTCGGTGCTCAAAAAGATGCTGCTGCCCACGTGCGCAGACCACGCTCGCAAGTGCCTCGAGACCGTCCTCGAGCTCCACCAGGAGGGCCACCTGTCGGACATGGTCTTTGTCTTCCAGCAGGCTTTCCTCTCGACGGCGACGTTTATGATTACCGTCTGGCACTCGACGCGCGACGCGGCCCGGCTCGCGCGCGAGGACGGCGACCTCGTGGCGGCGACGCTCCTCTCCATCAGCCGCCTCGACTCGCGCTTCTTCTCGGCCCTGCTCCGGCGCGCCCAGCGAATCCTCTGTGGCATCGCCGCGCGCATGCTGCCCCACCTCGACGAGGAGAGGCGCCAGCGCATGTCCGACCTCATCAAGCGCAACGGCGGCGCGCTCGAGAATGCCTCGCCGTTTGTCTTTGGCGGCGTCGCCTCGTCGTCGGATTCTTCCACCGCCCCTGCTGGCGGTGCTTCTTCTTCTTCGATAGATGCTGCGATGAGGCGCACACAGCCTTCGTCCGGAGCAGCGGACACTGGCGCGGCTGCTCCGTCCTTGGGATCCAACGGTGCCACCGTCGCCGCTGCCCCGTCGTCGTGGACTTCGATGCCAGAGTACGCCGTCTCGGGCGCACCAACGGCCTTTGCAGCTGCGACGGAGGCAAACCCCGCCCCACCGTCAACATCGTCGGGAGCCGCAGCGCAGCATGAAGACACCGCCAGCACCCTGCTGGACCCCAATTTTGACGCGCTCGACGGCGGCGGCGGCGGCGGCGGCGGCGGCGACTTTGCCTCGGCCGACGCCTCGTCGCTGCTCCTGCCCTCGCACGAGGTGCTGCCCTCGGGCGCGCCCTTTAGCGCCCTGGGCCTCGAGACCGTCTCGGACCTCACCTGGACCGGCTACTTTCACCGCTTCCTCGGCGGCCTCCTGCCCGAGCCTGGGATGCAAGCCGCCGACGCGCACGCGCATGCGCACGCCGCGGGCAGCCAGGCCTCGCCGCTGCCGCACCCGCACCAGCCCTCGTGGAGCGGCCACGGCGGCAGCAATGGCCACGGCAATGGCAATGGCAGCGGCAGCACCCCGCAGGCGCAGACGCAGACGACACCGTCGAATCCGTGGTCGGGCCTCACGCCAGCCTCGTCGCCTGGCTTTGCGCGTGCGCACGCCCATGCCCACGCCCACGCCCACGCCCATCCTCACTGAGCAGGTGCCATGAGCCATTCGCTTGCTGGCTCGTCCTCGCTGGCTCACCCTCGCTGGCTCACCCTCGCTGGCTCACCCTCGCTGTCTCACCCCTCACTGGCTCCTTCTTTTGTATTACTAGAATGTCAACTACCGCTTATCAAACCCATGCGCTGGCCCGTCCGGACTCGCACCCGGACAGTGGCTTTGGCCGCGACAGACAAACCCTCCAAGCAAGCGTGATTTCTCCACACACAGAAGCAAACGATGGAAGTGGAAGTGGAAGTGGAAGTGAAGGGATGGCAATTTGGTAAGAGAGAGAAGGTTGTCAAAGCAAGAGAGTGAGACGTGTGTATGATGGAGTGTGTGTGTGATAGAAAGAGGGGCTACACTGCTGCGAGAGTTGTTTGAAGAGAGAAAGGACCGTTGTTTTTTGTCGTTTTGCTTTGTTGAAGAGCATGAGAAAAGAAGAGGTATCGAGGAGAGAATCCGCGCAGAAAGAATGAAAAGAGAGAAAAGGACAAGGGGCAAAGAGTCTAGGAGGAGGCATTGCCCAGGCTGCGTTCGAGGAGGGCGTGGTAGAGGAACTTGTAGGCCCAGAGGTTGCCCTTCATGCGTCGAATGTCGAGGCTGTAGAGGCCCGGCAGGTTCTTGATCTTGGTCACCTCGACGCTGAACCGGACCTCCTGGCCGCCGTCAACAGAATTCTCGCCATAGAGGGGCTGGGGCAGCTCGTCTGTCGTCGCCGCCTGCGGCGACGAAGCCGTGTTCTGCTGCGAGGAGCCGCGCCGGAGGAAGGAGCGGATGCTGCCGCCGGGGCCCGTCGAGGGACTGGGCGACATGCCCTGAGCGGCGCCCGCGGGGCCGGCAGCAGCAGCAGCAGCAGCAGTCCCATTAGCCGTCGTCGAGGCGCTCAGCGTGGGGCTCTTGGCCGCCGCCGAGCGCTCGTAGTCGGCCTGGGTGGGCGGGAAGACGCTGGTGCGGATGCTGAGGCCGAGGCCCTGGGTGTGGCCCATCAGCGTCTTTGCCCGCTTGCGGCGCACACACTCGAGCTTGAAGTCCTCCTCCTTCTCCTGCCGCATCTCGATGCCCATCGAGTAGAGGGCCTGGCGGACCTGCTCAAACACCTGCGGCGGCGGTCGAGACGTCAGGGCCGACTGGTCGACGGCACCGAGGTGGAAGCGCAGGCTGGCATCGGAGAAGGCTGCGGCAGCAACAGCTTTATGAGCAGGAGCAGCAGCGGCCTGGCCGTTGGCTTGGGTGGCCTGGCCAAGCGTGCCCTGGCCAAGCGTGCCCGAGGCGCGCGGCGTGGGCTGGTGCTGCACCGTCGACGCGCTCGACTTGCTGCCGGGCGACTGGAGCGACGCGGCAGGCTCGCGCGAGGCCTCGGTGGCCGTCGTGATGCTCGTCGACGCCGTCGCATGCGACGCCTGGCTGTGCGTGCCTGAAGTAGACCTCGACGAGGGCTCCGACTCCATGTTGGGTGAGCCGGCATCAGCAGCCAAGGCTGAGGTAGTCCCATTGGAGGCGCCGGTCCCTGCTGCTGCTGCTGCTGCTGCTGTCCGAGACCGGCCATCGTACACGGGCGTGCGAGACGACTGCTGCTGCTCGGCGTCGTTGGTGACCACGACAGAGGGCGTGCGCCCCTCGCCGCTGCTGCTGGCCTGGTGGCGCGAGATGTTGGACGAGGAGGGCTTGGCGCGCGGGACCTCGAACGGCCCCAACGGCGGCTGCTCGTCGGTGAACTGGCCCCTCGAGAGACTCTTCTTGCGGAACCAGTCCATGACCTTTTTCGCTGCGCCGCTCGAGGCACCCACCGTCGAGGCACTCTCGTTGATCGACCCGTCGCCCATCGGGTGGTTGCTGTCGCGCCGCGCCGCAGTGCCCGGCCGCTGCTGCTGGTGGCGGGACGTGGCAGTGACGTTGGAGGCCTTTGTGCGCACGGAGCCGTTGGTGGTGAGGACCGAGGGCGAGGGCGACATGGCGGGCGTCTGGGCGCTGCCGCGCCTCGGCGTCTCGGGCAACAGCGTCTCGCTCTCGCGGCGGCCGTTGCTGTTGTTGTTGCTGCTGCTTGTCAGCGTGTCCTTTCTGAGCCTGCCCGTGAGGCGCTTCTCCTCCTTGGGCGTCTTGCCGCTCGCCATGGCCTTTTCCCGGTCCCGAGACGCGGGCGAGCCCTGGTCGCCATAGCGGCCCACGACGAGGCTCATGGCCTTGCGTCTGCCGCTGCTTGACTTGCGGTTGCTCGACGGCGTCGAGGGCGTGCCAAGCCGCTCCGGGTTGGCGTTCTCGTCGCCAGCAGCAGCAGCAGCTGCTGCTGCATCAGAAGCCGCCCTAGTCTCACCAGCCTGAGCCTGGGAAGAAGAAGACGAGGGCGTGCCGAGGAGACGCGAGAAGAAGAACTTGTCCGTCGAGAGGCCCTTGCGGTGCCGTGCCGAGGGCGTGCGCTGGGGCAGGTTGGCCTTGGCCGTCTCGTTTGCATCTGCGATGCGCTGGCCGCTGCGTGCCGACGAGGGGTCCGGGTGGGGACCAGCGCCTCCCGAGGTGCTGCGGTCGCTTGGCAGCGGGAACGGCTGCTGGTGCTGCTGTTGCTGCTGCGCTGTCTGCGAAGGCAGCAGAGGGTTGGAGGATCCACGCGCGTTGGATATCCGCGAGCTGCCGGGGCCTGTCGATGGCTGGCGGGGAGACGTGCGGAGGGGCGAAGAAGCAGCTGCGACGAGGGGCGCCGCGTCCGTCTCGCGGAGAATCTCCTGCATCTCGCCGGGCACGGGAGACCGCTGCTCGACGACGGGTGAGGGGATGCCTGAGCCATCGCTGACGATGCGGTTCGACGCAGCCGTGCTGCCGCCGCTGCTGCTCCTCGACCCAGGCAAGGCACCACTGGAAGCGCTTGTCTTGCGCTCGGCGACGGGCACCACGACGGGCTTGGCGGGTATATACCGGTCGATGCCCTCGTCTGTGGGCGTCAGGCTCTCGTCTCCTCGTGAGGAAAGAGGCGCCGCCGTCGTGGCCGAGGCGCGCTTCTGCTGCTGCTGCGACGATGCAGCCGAGGAAGAGGACGAGTAGCGCGTGTCCCTGGTCGTGCTGCCACTGCGGCTGACGCGCGGCACCGGGGGCGCCTGGGCCTGCTGCCGTTGCACCTCTGCCTCGTGGGCCGCCTGGCGGTCTGCGGGCGAGTCGTACTCGAGCTGGATCGTGTGCCGCTGCGACTTGGACGATGAGGGTGCACGCTTGCTGCTCGACGCATTCGACGACGCGGCGCCGGCCGAGTCGCGCTTCCGCGAGGCACTCGCTGCGCTGTTGCTCGACGCCCTGGAAGGCTGCAGAGGCACCAGTGCGGCATCCAATTGTTGTTGTGGCTGCTGTTGCTGCGGCTGCGGCTGCTGCTGCTGCTGCTGCTGCTGCGTGGGAGGGAGAAGCGGGGCAGGGGATGCTGCGGCGGGCACGACGGGCACCGGCATGCCAGTGACGGGCCTCGACCGCGCATTGGCACCAGCAATGTTGGGCGACGTGGCGCTGCCCGAGACGACGGCGCTCTGGTGCCTCTGCGCCTTCGTCGAGGGTGACGAGCCAGCTCCACCACCGGCACCTGCGCCACCAACACCAGCACCATTCCTCGTGCTCTGGCTCCGGACCATCGACTGCTGCTGCTGCTGCTCCTGCATCTGCTGCTGCATCGCCATCTGCTGGCGGTAGGCCTGCCTCTTCTTGCTCTGCTGCTCCATGGCCGCCTTTTCGAGATCGTCGACCGAGAACTTGAAAAGGTCGCGGTAGGGCAGCAGCCAGCTGTGGGACATGACGTCGTCGTCGTTGGCTCGCCGCAGCGGGTCGGGCACGAGCATCTTCGACAGCAGGTCGCGCGGCTCAGCGGTGATGTAGTCGGGGAACGAGAGGGGCGTGGCCATGATGTACTTGTAGAGCAGGTTGATGTTGTCCCCGTCTGGGTTCGCCGGGTCGTCGTCAAAGGGCAGGTAGCCGGCAAGCATGGCGTAGAGAATGACACCGCAGGACCACACATCGACGGCTGGCCCGGCATAGAGGCCGTCCTGGACGACGAGCTCGGGCGCGGCATAGCAGGGGCTGCCACAGCTCGTGGCCATGAGGTCGTCGCGCTTGTTCTCGTAGTTGTTGGCAAAGCCAAAGTCGGTGATGATCACGTTGCGGTTCCGGTCCAGCAGCAGGTTCTCCAGCTTCAGATCCCGGTGGACAATCTTCTTCTGGTGAAGGTAGCTGACGCCCGAGATGAGCTGGGCAAAGAGGCGGCACGCGTCGCGCTCCTTGAGGTACTTGTGTGCGAGAATGTGGTCAAAGAGCTCGCCACCGCTGGCGTACTCGAGGACGATGCCAATGTACCGGTCCGACTCAATGACCTCGTAGAGCCTGACGATGTTGGGATGCCTCACGTCCTGGAGAAGAGAGAGAGAGAGAGAGAGAGAGAGAGAGAAAAACCAGTTCAGCTTCATCTTGGGTGCATGCATACATGCACGCAGCTCCTGACTCACCCTGAGGACACGGATCTCCTTTTCCACCTTGTTCATCTTCGACGGGTCCTTGCTCGACAGGCCGTTGTACTGCAGCTGGCCATCGGGGGTGCCGACCTTTTCACGCTTGATGAGCTTGACGGCCACCTCCTCGCCATACTCCTTGTGGACACCGAGCTTGACCTTGCCAAATTCGCCCTCGCCGAGCGTCTGGAGGAGGAGGTAGTTCCCAAAGTGGACCTGCTGGCGCCTCGGATGGGCGGCAAAGTACTGCAGCGCGGCCGGCGAGGTGACGGGGATGCCCTGACTGATGGCGCTCGTGGCCATCGAGGGGTCGACGGGCACGGGCGGCGGTGCCAGTGCGCCTGCCGTCGTGGTTGTCGTGGGCACAGTGGGGTGCGCGCTCGCCCGCCGGTCGTTGTAGCTGGCCTGCGACTGCTGGTTGTATGCGGCCAGCGACGAGGTGTCGGAAGCAGCAGCACCAGAGCCATGGTGCTGGTTGTGGTGGTAGGGCTGCTGAGAGGACGCCTGGCCACCACGACCGCCACGGCTGTCGGACGAGGATGCATAGGCCTGGTGTGTCCGATGGCTCGATGGCGTAGGCATGGCCGAGACTGGTCGGTGGGCGTGCGACTGCCCGCCCGTGGCCGACTTGCTCGGAGGATGCTGCTCCTGCTGCAGCGCATATCCAGCGCTGGCCATGCTTGCATACCCCGACTGGCCCGCGTACGGGTTTCTCGCCGTGCTCGTCGGTGGTCCCATCCTCGACGATGCTGCCGCCGTGGCCGTCGAGGACGCCGACGAGGAGTTGTACGAGGACGATGACGACGAAGAAGGGCCCGTCGAGGCCGCGGGCTCAACACCGGCCATGCTGCCTTGTCCTGCGGCGCGGTGGCTGCTGCTCATCGATGCGGCGTCTATGACTCTACACTACGTTTCCGCCAGTGTATGGATGCGTGCGACTGTCTAGGGAGTGGATGTGGATTGGATCGACTCCTCGATCTCGTCGGTGGGCCGCGTCAGACGCTGCAGGTCAAGAGCCGCTGCCGACGCCGCCGCTTCGCTGTCGAGGCGGCACGCGAGTGTTGCTGCACAGGTACACACGCACGCACGCTCCCCGTTGTGTCCCGTCGAGACGAGCGAGGCAGCAAACGAAGAGAAAGCGCCCCCTTGTTTTTCCTATTCTTTAAACGACGCGCTCGGATCGCCTGCGTAGTCCTGCGCTTCCTGCTCCTACTACTTACTAGCAGCTCTGGCGCACCGCTCGGCTTGACTCGACTCGACTCGACTCTCGACCTCTCGACGCCACTCGTCTCCGAAGGGCGCAACAGGGAGGGGGAATGAGTCGAACAGCGATGGCGGGGCCAGCGAGCGAGATCGGCGAGGCGAAGTCTTGGTGGTGCGTGGGAGCGCAGAGCAGAGAGAGCGAAGGGGGGACTGCGTGTGTATCGCGAAGCGTGCGTTGTGTATGTGTATGTGTCTGCTTGGCCTGGCTACTGATTTCCATATTCAGCCCAATACAATCTCTGCTTGTTTTTTGGATTGTGGATAACATGCAGCCCTTTTTTTTTACTTTTTTTGCATAGCGCAAGGGGAAGCCTCAGGCAGAAGCTTTCTGCTACTTTTTTAGTCCATCCAGCAGCTAGTAGTACTACTGCACCACTACTATATTACTACAAGTTGCAAAGCAGTCAGGCCTATCAGCGGTGTCTCGAGCCGTCATCATCGTTTGTTGTTCAGATCGTTTGCGTTTGGGACAACAGGAAATCCACATGAAGGGTACGGTGAGACGAGGCACATCTACATCGTGGTCTCGTTTTGCGCGAAAACGATTGCATGTGCGACAGAAAGATTCTCGGGATGTCTCTGTTTCAGCCAACAAAAAGGGCCGGACCGTCTGTCCGCCACCGCTCGTGCGCGCGCGCTTGTCTTGTGCGCGCGTTCGAAATGCGGTCCTGTAGCCTGTGTCTTAGAAGAGACCGATAGAAGAGGAAACTAACCAAAAAAGGAACCAAGGTCGCCCCCTCCTCTGGATCTTGTCATGAAATCTTGTCATTGACCGGAATATCCAGGGCCAGGGACGTGAAGCATCACGTGCGCTATGCGCAACCTCCATCCGATTTCGGCTGTGTGCCCGTGCGTCATGATCCATCGCCTTCTCTCTCTCTCTCCACTAGAATCCCAAGTCTTGCCATGTCGCTCCTCCGCACCAGCACCAGCGCCCTTCGCCTGTCTGCCTCGCGCGCCACCGTCGCTGCGCCATCCATGATGGCCGTGCGCGGATACGCCGACAAGCCGGACCCCGAGTTCAGCTCCGCTCACACGTCGGCCAGCGCAAAGGGTTTCGAGAAGAAGGAGCAGGTGCGTGTCTTTTCTCTTCTCTCTCTCTTGCTTACTGCCAGACTGACACGGTGTCTTCGTCACGACAGGCCCAGGAAGGCGCTTACTTCCGGGAGCAGGAGGCCAAGAAGCTCAAGGCTCGTGAGTTGCCTCTTCCGACAGGAGATGCTGTGCCTGCCATGACACCCACTAAACCTCTCGACCCACAGTCCGCGAGAAGCTCTCTGCCCAGCGCAAGCACCTCGACGAGGTCGAGGCGGCCATTGACGACATCGAGAAGAAGTAAAGAGAGTGTGAAACGCATGTGGTCAAGAGGGAAGAAAGGGTCCGACGCCGGGAAGCTTCTGCTGTCGTGTCACAAACCACCACACCACTCAATCAAAGTCATTGCCTTGCTTCCTACTCCCTTGTCTACCTCGTCAAGGGGCAATTTGAATTCTCTCTGAATGCTGCCATGGATGTCAGGTTGCGGGTGTCCCATTTCCGCATCGAGGCGTCCGTTGCCACTGATGCGAGAAGCAGAGCAAGGTCGAAGTCGTCTAGTCTCATTTGCTCGCTTTCGTTCGAAGATTGTAGGACCAGGTTGAAGAACACTGAAGGAACACATGTCACTGCTGAAAGATCCGATGACATTTGCTCATCGCAATGGTGGTACATGAAGGGTGGGACAGAGAGGAAAATTCGTCTCTCAGTCACACTGCGGGGTCGTGAAGTGATGCCCTCCCTTCCGCTTATGCCGACGCCACCTGCGGCGCGGGCACGCCCAGCTTCTTCTCTTTCCCTCCAAAGTAGTGGTAATTCTGCACGGGAGAGAGTCAGACCGAAGCGCAAGGAAAGAGAGAGAGAGAGAGAAAAAAGAGAGGCACTCACGGAGAAGCGGCCGAGCTGGACGAGCTGCGCGGTTGCGTTGGTGAGGTGGCATGCGAGCAGCAGGTAGTTTCTCGGCTGGACGCGCCATGCGAAGCGGGAAAAGACGGTGCTGCAGCAGGAACGAGTCAGCCAGTAAGGCAAGACAAAGGTCATGTAGAGACGCTCACGAGTAACAGGCAAGCGCCGTCGTCATGGAGCCCGAGATGACCTCTTCATCCTTCTTCAGGTCGGCAATGGCCGCGAGCGGGAGACCCCAGTTTGCGACTGTGTGCAGAAGCGAGGTGTCAGCGGCCACGGTTGCTTGGAAGAAAGACGGGTGGATGTGGGGATTGCTCACCTGGTCCCCAGAAGTGCTGTAGAGGATTTTGAACTATTGTCAGCGTCTCCCTTCACTGTTACCATTTGGTCACCACACTCAGGTGGAGTGGACAGGACAGGGCATTCCACTCACAGTGCTCTGTTAGGAAGGAAGGAAAGAAGACGGCGCCGTCAGTCAACGCATTCATGGACGAGCACGTTGAGGAGAAAAGACTCACGAAAAAGTACTCCCTCGCCGCGGGAGACCGGAGCCAAGCAGAGAATCCAGACGCCATCGTTGCTCGTGCGCTTCTTCCTCTGTGTCAGATAGCGAGGCTGGTCTGAGTCGAGAGATTCTCTATTCAGCGGTGGAATCGAAGAGTCGAGATCGAGATCGAGTCAACAAAAAAAGAAAAAAGAATGCACGCTCGTCGCAACCCAAAATTCCGGACGGTGGGTGAGCAAGGGCTCGCGCGGACCGTCGAAGGACCCTTTTTGTCAGTCGAGCCAACATGACAGAAGTTGGCGCACGTTCTTCTGACTCCACCAGTAGTTCTTCGCTTTTTTTTTCTTGAATTCTCGCGCGCTCTTTTTTTGGTTTTGACAAGGCGCAGTCCACCCAAAACCCCAAAGAGACGATGCTGACGCTGCTGGGCGCGTCTGTGCTGGGCGTGCCGAAGCGGGCGCAGCTGCTCGCGGCGCTCCAGGCGGTGCAGCCGCGTATCGTGTCCGTCGACTGCGTCTACGTGCACTTTGTCGACGCGGTCGCGGCGCTCGACGAGGCCCAGCGCCGCGTGCTCGACGACCTGCTCCGCTACGGCGACGACGTCGCACTGGCCACCACGAGGGACAGACTTCGAGCGGATCTCAATGGTGGTGGAAGCACGGAGGGCAGTGCACAAGAGCAAGCCGCTGCCACGCTGCTCTATGTCGTCCCTCGGCCCGGCAGCATCTCGCCGTGGTCGTCCAAGGCGACGGACATTGCCAAGATGTGCAACCTGGGCGACGTGGTGCGGCGCATCGAGCGCGGCGTGGCCTACGTTGTTGTGAGTGCCGGCGGCGTCCAGCTGACGGCCGACGAGCTGGCATCGATCCAGGACCAGGTGCACGACCGCATGACGCAGTCGCTCTCGCCCCACGCGCCCACCGACGCCGCCGCCATGTTCCACCGCGCCGAGCCTGCGCCGCTGCAGACTGTCGACCTGCTCGGTAGCGACGGCACCTCGGACCGGCAGGTGGCGCGGCAGCGCCTGCAGGCGGCCAACGAGCGCCTCGGCCTGGCGCTGGCGCCCGACGAGGTCGAGTACCTCGTGTCTGCCTTTATCGTCGGTGCCGACGGCGACGTGGCTGCTGCGCTCCGGCGCAACCCGACCGACGTCGAGCTGTTCATGTTTGCCCAGGTCAACTCGGAGCACTGCCGGCACAAGATCTTCAATGCCGACTGGACCATCGATGGCGCCAAGCGGGACATGAGCCTGTTTGCCATGATTCGCAACACGCACAAGCTGCACCCCAAGTACACCATCAGCGCATACAGCGACAATGCCGCCGTGCTCGAGGCGTACGAGGCGCCGCGCTTTGCCAGTGCGCCGTCGCCGGACGCCGATGCTAATGGACTCGTCGTCTACAGCGCCGTGCAGGAGGCCATGCCGATGATCGTCAAGGTCGAGACGCACAACCACCCCACCGCCATCAGCCCGTACCCTGGCGCAGCGACGGGCTCCGGCGGCGAGATCCGCGACGAGGGCGCCGTCGGCCAGGGGTCCAAGCCCAAAGCGGGTCTCGTGGGCTTCATGACGTCGAACCTGCTCCTCGACGAGGGCGCGGGCCGCATGCCGTGGGAGGACGCCGGCGTGGGCAAGCCGGCGCACGTGAGCAGCGCACTCGACATCATGACCGACGCGCCCCTCGGCAGCGCCAACTTCAACAACGAGTTTGGCCGCCCGGGCCTCGGCGGCTTCTGGCGGACGTGGTGCGAGCGTGTGCCCGTGGGTGGTGGCAGCAAAGTAGGCGGGATAGACGGGGCAGAAGGCAGGACTGAGCTCAGAGGATACCACAAGCCCATCATGCTCGCTGGTGGCCTGGGCAACGTGCGGCCACAACATGCGCTCAAGCACACCATCACGCCCGGCGCTGCCATCATCGTCCTCGGTGGGCCGGGCATGCTCATCGGCCTCGGCGGCGGCGCGGCCTCGTCGATGGCGTCGAGTGCCAGCCGGGCCGAACTCGACTTTGCGTCGGTGCAGCGCGAGAACCCCGAGATGGAGCGGCGGTGCCAGTCGGTCATCGATGCCTGCTGCGCCCTCTCCGACGCCCCCGGCACCATCGATGGGCAGATGGGCAGCGGCAACCCGATCCAGAGCATCCACGACGTCGGCGCCGGCGGGCTCAGCAACGCGCTCCCCGAGCTCGTCCACGACGCCGGCCTGGGCGCCCGCTTCGAGATCCGCGACGTCCTCGTCGACGACCCGGGCATGTCGCCCATGGAGATCTGGTGCAACGAGTCGCAGGAGCGCTACGTCGTCGCCGTCCAGCAGCACGACCTCGCGCGATTCGAGGACATTTGCCGCCGCGAGCGATGCCCTTACTCGGTCGTGGGCGAGGCCACACGCGAGCAGGACCTTATTGTGACAGACCGGCTGCTGGTGGGTAAGCCGATTGCGCTGCCGATGAGCACGCTGTTTGGCAAGCCGCCCAAGATTGCGCGCCAGTCGACGCGCCTCGCCCCCAACCTGGTTCCCTTTGACGCCAGCCTGCGCGCCTATCTGCCTTCGATCGAGCACGACGACGGCGCACGCCTGGCCGCAGCCATCGACCGCGTGCTGCACCTGCCCACGGTGGCCTCCAAGGCCTTTCTCATCACCATTGGCGACCGCAGCGTGACGGGCCTCGTGGCGCGCGACCAGATGGTCGGGCCCTGGCAGGTGCCCGTCGCCGACGTCGCCGTCACGCGCACCTCGTACGGCTTCGACGACTGCCTCACGGGCGAGGCCATGGCCTCGGGCGAGCGCACGCCCCTCGCCCTCATCCACCCCGGTGCCTCGGCGCGCATGGCCGTGGGTGAAGCACTGACGAACATGGCTGCCGCGAGCATCGAGTCGATTGAGCGCGTCAAGCTGAGTGCCAACTGGATGTGCGCTGCCAGTCATGCCGACGAGGGCTCGCGGCTGTACGAGGCCGTTGAGGCTGTTGGCATGGACCTGTGCCCCAAGCTGGGCCTCTCGATCCCCGTGGGCAAGGACTCCATGTCGATGAAGATGGCCTGGGCAGACGGCGCAACACAGCAGCCGCGCGAGGTCACGGCGCCCCTCAGCCTCATCGTCACGGCCTTTGCGCCCGTGGACCGGATCGACAAGACGTGGACGCCGCAGCTGCGCGCCGATGTTGCCGACGACGAGGAGACGGTGCTGCTGTTTGTCGACCTGGCCAACGGCAAGAAGCGCTTGGGCGGCAGCTGCCTGGCCCAGGTGTTTAAGCAGCTCGGCGACGAGGCGCCCGACGTCGAGGACGCCGCCGTGCTCCGCGCCTTTTTCGACGCCTGCTACACGCTGCATGCGCTCGAGGTGCAGAGCCGCAACGCAAAGGAGCCCAGCCTCGTGCTCGCCTACCACGACCGCTCCGACGGCGGCCTCCTCACGACGGTGCTTGAGATGTGCTTTGCCGGCCACGTTGGTGTCGAGCTCTTTGTCGACACGTTGGCTGCCAGCACAAGCACCGACGCCGTCATGGCCAGCCTCTTCAACGAGGAGCTCGGCGCCGTGCTGCAGGTGCGCGCGTCGACGGTCAAGGCCGTCTCGGCCGTCTTTGCCGCTGCGGGCGTGCCCTCGCACAGCCTCCACGTCGTCGGCCGCGTCACGCCGGCGTCGGAGTCGATCAAGATCGTCTCGCGCTCCCAGGCCGTGTTTGAGTCGACGCGTGGTGCGCTCCAGGCCGCCTGGTCCGAGACGTCGTACCGCATGCAGGCCCGGCGCGACAACCCGCTGACGTCGCGCTCCGAGTTTGACCTTATCCACGAGCGCCAGCACGCACTCACCTATGCGCTCTCCTACGAGCCCGGCGCCGACGTCGTCCTGCCCGCGATCCGCACGCTGCCCCTGACGCAGCGGCCCAAGGTGGCCATCCTGCGCGAGCAGGGCGTCAACGGGCACATTGAGATGGCCTATGCCTTTCATGCTGCTGGGTTTGCCGCCATCGACGTCCACATGTCCGACCTCGTCAGTGGGCGCGTGGGTCTCGAGGCCATGGTCGGTCTGGCCGCGTGCGGCGGCTTCAGCTTCGGCGACGTCCTCGGCGCCGGCGCCGGCTGGGCCAAGGCGTGCCTGCTCAATGCGCGTGTGCGCACCCAGCTCGACGCCTTTTTCCGGCGCCGCGACACGTTTGCCCTCGGCGTCTGCAACGGCTGCCAGCTCTTTTCCCAGCTCGGCCAGGCCGGCCTGCTGGAGGCAAGTGACACGACCGATGGTGGTCAACACTGGCCCAGCTTCAAGGGCAACGAGAGCGCGCGCTTCGAGGCGCGCGTGTGCAACGTCGCCATCGACGCAGACACGCCGAGCATCTTCCTGCGCGAGATGCGCGGCAGCATCCTGCCTGCCATTGTCGCCCACGGCGAGGGCCGCGTGTCGTTTGGTCACGAGCAGCAGCAGCAGGAAAGTGCACGAATCGAGGCGCTGGAGCGCAGCGGCCGCGTCGCGATGCGCTACGTCGACGGCGCCGGCGCGCCCACGGAGCGCTACCCGCTCAACCCCAACGGCAGCGCGCACGGCATCACGGCGCTGTCGAGCGCCGACGGCCGCGTGCTCGCCCTCATGCCCCACCCCGAGCGCGGCGTGTCGGCCGAGGCGATGAGCTGGAAGCCGCCGGGCGCCAGTGCCCAGTGGAAGGGCCGCGGGCCGTGGTTGCGCATGTTTGAGAGTGCCCGGCGTTGGGTGCACGCCAACGAGGCTGGCGACCTCAAGCCTTAGATCCTTGCAAAGCCTTTGTGCATGTATGCACGCGATCCCTCCTAAACACAAACACATGTACGATGGTCACCAGTGCTGCTGAATAGAATACAAATACAATGCAATGGGAGAGAGGAAGTCGCTGAGGAAATTGCCACGGGAGCAAGGAAGAGAGGGAGGGAGAGACAGAGAGAGAGAGGGAGAGGAAGAGGGAGGAGGAAAGGGGGAGAGAGTGTGACTAAGCAAAGTGGATGTTCTCCTTGTGAAAGGCAAAGAGGAGGCGGAGGATGTCGTCGACGTCCATCTGCGCCGCTCGCTTGTCGCTGTAGCCGCTCGTGGCGAGGATGGCATCGAGGCGTGCCGCGAATGGCTGCGGGTCCAAAGCGAGGCTGCGCTCGGCACAGAGCGTCTTGTAGTTTTGCTCGAGCATGGCCTTGACGCCCTTTGCCTCAAACGAGGCCCGGACGGTCTTGTGGCGGCGCGAAAAGAGGACACGCGTCAGGCCGTCGTACTCGTCGAAGCGGATTGGGGGAGGTGGTTGGATAGGCACGATGCGGACGACGCTGCTGTCGACCTGCGGGGGCGGGCGAAAGGAGCCCTTGGACACGTGCATCTGCAGGTCCACCTTGGCGTACAGCTGCACGTTGGCCGACAGCCGGCACCACAGCTCCGAGCCGGGCCGCGCGAGGAGGCGGAGCGCAAACTCGCGCTGGAACATGAGAATCGCGCAGCGGAACTGGGGCCGGTGCGAGAGCAGCTTGAAGACGAGCGGCGACGAGATCTGGTAAGGGGTGTTGCTGATCACGAGGTCAAAGTACGGCAGCGTCGTCTTGCAAAAGTCGCCAATGACAATGTCGAGCTTGCGCTTCATGTCGGCCTGGCCCTGCACACGCTTCGTGAGCTCGGCGGCCATGCGCGGGTCCATCTCGATCACGGTGCACTTCTTGGCCTTTTCCAGGATCCGCACCGTGAGGTTGCCCGTACCTGGACCGACCTCGAGCACGACATCGGTCGACTTGATGGCGGCCTTGTCGACAATCGACTGCGCCACGAGCGGGTTCTTGAGAATGTGCTGCCCGAACCGGTCCGTGTTGAAGATCGGGTTCTTGGTCGTCGCCCCCGAGGAGGAGGAGGACGCCGAGGCAACGCCCGACGAGGATGAGCCCTTGCTCGGCCGCTTCGCCGCCGAGACGGGCTGGTACTCGGCCCGCGCGAGCTTGTCCGACACGGCTCGGGGCATCTTTCCTTGCTGCAAGCGACGACTGAAGAAGGAACGGCGACGAGATTCTCCCTCTGGTCGCAGGCTGAGGAAGAACTGACGACGAGATTCTCCCTCCTCCGTTCTCCAAATCCAAAAATTTAAATTTTTTTTTTGGAAGCACCTCCACGTGATGCGCGCAAGCTGCTCACCAGGGTCCCTTGCTCACCCTTCCTCGCCTTTTGGCCTGCGCCACCGACAAGAAAGGAAGCTCCCAACTTCTCATCGCCATCGCTGCAGGGGCCGGCAGAGCGGGCGCGCGAGGATGCCGCCCAAGTTCAAGGCGAGGAGGCTCGATCGGGCCGCCGTCGAGGGCGCCAGCGGCGGCTTCTCGGCCCGTGCGCCGGCTGCGTCGCCGGCTGCGCAGCATGCAGCGGCCTCGTCGAGCACGCTGCGCCACCCGAAGCAGGGCCAGGAGCTGGGGCAGGAGCTGGGGCAGGAAGAGATAGGTGGCTGGCGAGAAGCGAACGCGACCGTCGTCCCCATCCAGCTGATCCACGAGCACGGCCGGCCGACGTGGTCCCTCGCAGACGACCAGTCGGCGCCCCGGCTCGCCCACTTTCCCGAGGCTGAATTCGAAGACTGCTCCGCATACATAGACTTTGGCCGGCTTCTCGCGCAGGAGGAAGCTCATGGTGGCTCAGATGTGGCTACAGACACCACAAAGAGCGCAGGAAAGCGAAAAGCAAGGGACGAAGACCAGGATGAAGAAGAGAAAGACGAGCTCGAGGAGGGCCTGCCGCTGCTCTCGACGGCCTGCCTCTTCCATGTCGCGCCCTGGGATGCTGCCGTCGAGCGTGCTTTAAAAAAGCTTGCGGAAAGATCGAGCGGCTTGTCATTCGGTGGCGGCGCGTGCGACCGGCTCTACGTCGCCGAGGTCGAGGGCCGAGACGAGGCGAGCGTGATGCACGAGATGCTGCACCTGGCCGACGGCGACGGCCGCCTCCTTCTCCGGGTGCCCCTCGTCGACACGGACCGCATTGAAGCCAGCCGGCTGCCCCACCGCTTCACCAATGGCTCCTGGCTCTCTGCGTGCGATAAAGAGCGGTGGAAGGGCAGGCGTAGTCTGATCAGCACCTCGATCGACGTCTGCTTTCCACGCCGGCCCGTCGTGCAGCCACCGGCGACACCGGCGAAGCTGCTCACGCTCCAGCTTAACATATCTGTCCACCTCCACGAGGCTGCGCTTTCGCCGTCGGCTCCGGTGCCCAGTGCGGGCGAGGCCGAGCTGCTGCAGCGGCTGATGCGCTTCGCAAGCCCGTCGGATATGCGCGACGAGGCGCTGCGCAGGCGGCCGATGCAGGAGAGCCTCGTCTACAGCGGCCTGCGCGCCTCGACGCTGACCGACGACGTGGCCGCACTGCAGCCGCCGGGCCTCGAGCCGAGCCTGATCCCCTTCCAGCGCCGCTCCGTCCACTTTCTCCTTGGCCGCGAGGGCAGGTACATTGCTGGGGCCGACGCCGACGCCGATGGGCAGGCCGTGCTCGGCAGCCTCGACGAGCAGGGCAAGGTCATGACGCACGCCGGCACGCAGCACGTCGGCCTCTGGTGGGAAAAGGTCGACGACGGCCTCTACTACAACGCGCTCCTGGGCACCTTTCGCAGACACGCCAGCGAGACGAGGGCCGACAACGTCCGTGGGGGTATCCTCGCCGAGGAGATGGGCCTCGGCAAGACTGTCGAGGTGCTCGCCTTGATCCTGCTCAACCCCGACGCGGGCCGGTCGCAGGAGCCGAGCTACTACGATGGAGAGCAGGACATCGAGGTGGCGCCAACCAAAACAACGCTCATCGTCGCCCCCGAGGTGCTTCGCCAGCAGTGGCTCGATGAGACGGCCGTACATGCGCCCGAGCTGCGCATCTTCAGCTACCTCGGCTACCAGGAGGCCCGCCGCGCGCTGCACAACAACAACGGCGGCACCACCTGGCATGACTTTGCCCGCCAGCTCGACGTCATCGTCGTCTCCTTTGACACGCTCCGCAAGGAGCTCAACGTGGCCAAGAAGGAGCGGCCGCGGTCGAGGCGCTTTGAGCGCAAGTACGAGCGCCCACGGAGCCTCCTCGTCCAGCTGGCTTTCCACCGCGTCGTCATGGACGAGGTCCAGCTCGTGGGCCACAGCATGGCCGCCGAGACGGTGAGCCTGATTGCGCGCAACCACAGCCTCGCCGTCAGCGGCACGCCCGTCAAGCAGCTCTCGGACCTGCAGTCGCTCCTCCGCTTCCTCAAGGCGCCCGGCCACTTTGGCACCAACACCTACTGGAACCGGCTCATGACGCCGGCCATGGCGCCGCAGCTACGCCGCATGCTCGAGGTCCTCGGCACGCGCCACACAAAGGAGCAGGTGCGCCACGAGATGAGCCTGCCGCTCCAGACGCGCACCCTCGTCCCCATTGACTTTACTGCTATCGAGTCGACGTTCTACCGCGACATGTACCACCGCACCCTCCGCTCGATGGGCCTCGACGACTCGTCGTCGCAGAGCACCGCGACGCTGCGCCAGATCCGCCAGCGCTTTGCCGCCGCCGCTGCCGCGTCTGACGGTGGCGGTGGCGGTGGCAGCGCCGGCAGCGACGACTCGTTCAGCCTCGCACGGCTGCGCAGCGACCTGCTCCACCTCCGCCAGGCGTGCACCCACCCGCAGATTGCCGCCGGCCGCGGTGGTGGCGAGCGCAACACGCTGGCCGTCTCGAGCCAGATCCGCTCGATGGACGAGGTGCTTACGGTGATGCACGAGGGTGCAAAGGCCGACGAAGCCTCGACCCGCCTCTCGCTCCACCGCCGCATGATTGACCGCGCCGTGCTGACGCTCCAGGACAAGGGCCATGCGGGCCGGCACGAGCTGGCGCGCGCACGGCTTGTGGAGGATGTGCGCCCGGCGCTCGAGCGGCGCGTCGAGGAGATCAAGCAGGACCTCGTGCGCGCCCGCACGATTGGGCCCTTTTACCGCTTCGAGCCGCACGAGGTCGACGAGCGCGGCGCCTCGGAGGAGGTGGTCGACGACGATGGCGATGGCACCACTGAAGACCCAACTCAGCTACAGCAACAACAGCAGAAGCAAAGAGACCGCCTGAGGCAAGGCCTGACGCAGGCGGAAAAGGACCGCGAGAACAGCCTGACGGAGCGGCGCGCACACCGGCACAGGCACGTCGTCATTGTGCAGAACCGGCTCCGGTCGGTGCTGGAGCAGCTGCATCGGTGCAACCACTTTCTGGGCAACATCTGCTTCCAGCTGGGCCAGCTGCAGAAGGAGAAAGAGGAGCAGCAGCAGAAGCAGCAGCAGCAGCAGCAGCAGCAGCAGGAGAAGGAGAAAGAACAGGAGCAGTATGGGCACGAGGGACAAGGAAAGGAGCAAGGGCAAGCGCAGAAGCAGGAACAGGAACAGGAGCACAAGGTCAAGGACGAAGGGGGCCCAGAGGAAGTCTCTGCCGTCGCAGCGATGGCGGTGGACGACGAGGAGAAGGAGCACAAGGCCGTCGACGACGCAAAGAACGACGAGCCCGTCTCGGCCGAGGTGGCCGAGCTCAAGCGGCAGGAGGACTACTGGTACGACCGGGCCGAGGAGGTGCGGCTGGAGCTGCTCAAGGAGTCGCGCCACGTCGTCGAGGCCTCGCTCCGGAGCTTTGCGCGGGGCGAGCTGGATCTCGCGGCGCGCCACCGGCCCTTTGTCACGCAGCAGTTTGAGGCTGGCGGTCTGACG
Source organism: Acaromyces ingoldii (assembly GCF_003144295.1). Lineage (NCBI taxonomy): Eukaryota > Fungi > Basidiomycota > Exobasidiomycetes > Exobasidiales > Cryptobasidiaceae > Acaromyces > Acaromyces ingoldii. The sequence continues at coordinate 155,777 of NW_020290254.1, read as the reverse complement.
CTCGAGCAGTCCTTTTCCCGCCTCGACGAGCTCGTGGACCTGCTCGACCGCAACGCCGAGGTGGTGCTCAAGTGGCGCCACGACATCATCGAGCGCCTCCGCAAGCCCGTCAGCCGCGACGTCAGCGCAGAAAACGAGCTCGACGACCAGTACCAGGAGAACCTCGACGCACAGGCCGAGGCCGAGGCGCTGCTGGAAATGTACCGCGTGCTGCTGTCGGAGCGCGAGCTCATCGTGACGGGCGTCACGACGCAGGGCGCGACGAGCAAGCCTGCGCTCATGGTCCAGCTCGAGCACAGCGACCGGTTGGCGCGCCGACGCCACCTCCGCCTCGCCCAGGACCCCAACAACGTCGAGGTGCTCGAGGAGCTGGAGCAGGGGCTCACCGAGGAGCAGCTCGAGGTGCAGCGGACGCAGCTGCGCCACTTTGAGAAGCTCAACGAGGAGCGCAAGGCCGTCTCGCTCGAAGCCATCGGCCGCGAGGAGGGCCACTTTGAGACGGTCCTCCGCCAGCTCCGCGAGACGTCGAACCGCGTCGAGCGGCGCGAAGAGGTCAAGCTGGCCCGGATGGCCATCGACAAGATCCGCGAGCTGACGGCGCAGCAAAAGAGCCTGGGCGAGCGCCTGCGGAGGGAGGCCAGCCTGCTGTCCAACGTCTTCAACACGCGCAGCTCCTATTTTAAGCAGATCCAGGATCTATCGGACCAGGTCGCCGACCTCGAGACGCGGGACCTGCAGAAGGACACGCTCGCTGCGGCAAAGGAGGAGCAGTCACTCAGGGCAAAGGCCGACGGCATCAGCGCCAGGCTGCGCTACCTCGCGGCACTCGAAGCAGAGACCATCGGAGGAGCAGCAAAGGCAGCCGCTACGACAGGCTCGACGTCGGCCGCAGCAGCAGCAAATGAGGAGGCAGCTTCAGCGACGACAAAAGCAGGGCAAGGCACCGAGGACAACGACGAGGCTGGACCCGGTCGGACGTGCGTCATCTGCACCGAGCCACTCGTCCGGGCGGTGCTGCTGGGCACGTGTGGCCACTGGACATGCGAGGACTGCTTCCGGAGCTGGACGCTGAAGCGCAGGGCCTGCCCCATCTGCAAGCGGCCCGTCAAGGCCAACGAGGCGCACAGAGTCACCTACGGCAATGCATCCACCGCCACCGCCGCCCCTACCGATGCCACTCGCTCGTCTGCGCAGATCCAAGACCCGATCAAGGCCAAGCTGCAGGCTCAGCGGGAGCGGTACAACGTCATCTCGGACGAGGCACGCGAAGACGTAGCCAGACAGCGGCTGCAGACGAGCCTGGGCAGCAAGCTCGACCTCCTCACGCGCCACCTTCTCCAGCTGCAGACCGACCAGCCGGGCACCAAGTCGCTCATCTTTACTGCCTTTTCCCGGGGCGTCTCGCTCGTCTCGGACGCCCTATCTCTCAACGGCATCAAACATGTCAGGCTCGAGACGGGTGGCAAGGCCGGGGCCAATGCCGTCGACAACTTCAAGAACGACTCGTCGGTCAATGTGCTCATCCTCCACTCCGAGGCACAGAGCTCGGGCCTGAACCTCGTCTGCGCCACGCACGTCTTTCTGCTCGAGCCCCTCGTCAACCACGCCATGGAGCTGCAGGCCATCGGTCGTGTGCACCGCATCGGCCAGACGCACGAGACCAACGTCTGGGGCTACGCCGTCAACAGCACCGTCGAGGAGCGCATCACCGAGATGGGCCGGCGCAAGCAGCAGCGGAGCCTGTTTACGCACGCCAACTGCCGCTCCACCCACCTCCGCGACTCGGCCTCGCTGGCGGCCGAGGCCAAGGCGGCACGCAGCGGCGAGCGCGCCTCGGCCGCCGGCTCGAGCACGACAGCAACGACGGCTGCCAGGCAGGGCGAGTTCGTCGCCAGCCTGGACGACATTCTCGAGAGTCTCTTTGACGAGGAGTCAGACGCGCGTCCGACCAGCGTCAATGGCAACGGCAGCAGCAGCAGCGACATCGTCAATGGCGATCGCATTGGCTCTGCTGAAGACGAGCGGGAGAAAATGAGAAGGGAGCGGCTGCAGGCCATTGAGCGCAGACAGGCCATGGCCTCCATCGAGCAGGAGCGGGGAACGCGATAGACACTTAACTTATTCAAGACATGTACGTGTATGAGTAGATCGACCGCCTAGTTTTGTTGTACAGTAATCTATAGAAGAGTCCCTTTACTCTCCCTTCCGTGTCTGGACCGCCCCAGATGAGTGAGTGCACGCTGTGACGAGCAGACAGATCGGCGCAGGAAGCCTCCCCCACGTCTATCTCTCTCGATCGCCAGGCGCGCCGCCACCTGCCACGCGTCATGGAAAAGCCTAAATGTTTTTCACTGAGGGCGTGGGCCTGCCCTCGCGACCGTTCCCATTAAAATCGCAGCGCCCGCACTGCCTTACGGCTGATAAAGCTAGAGAAAGAGAATCGGGACCCCGACACGAGCGCTGACGCTGCTGCACGCCCTGTGGTGCCCTGCCCCGCCTTGGGCATGTCCTTTTCCAATGGCCCGGCGCTAGAGTCGGGTAGTACCGCCACCCGCCCTGATATCGATATTGGTACCGACGGGCAGCCGGCGTTGACTAAACGAGGGCCACTCCTACGTTCCGAGTCAACAATGTGCTCTTTCTTTCGATCCGCAAATGGAGAGCGAGGCATTTCTTTTTCTGACCTAAACGATTTGGAACGGAAGACAGATTAGGGCGCACCAGACCGTCGGTCCAAGCTCCCCCCCTCCCCCCCCCCCCCCCAGTCCAGACCGATTTTCTTCCTTTTTTTTTTCTCCTTTCTTATTTTCCCTGTGTGATTTTAGTTACTTGACAGCGCCGCTAAAAACTTGGCAAAAGTTTTACCTTGTGGATAGAGAAGTGAATTAAAAATAGTCTATCTTCAGCGCAGCAGCAGAAAGGAAGTAAGAGCAGATAGGCACAATGTCGCTTTTGGGCGGCGAACTAGACGAACAACCACGCTGTATCCCTTCTACCAACCACGATCCACAAGGTACAGAGGCCCGAGTAGAGTGCGCACGTACCCTCTTTGTTCTTGCTCACTCCACCTTCGACACCCTCGCTCGCTTGATTGATAGCTTGCTGGCTTGCTCTGTGCAGAGATGGCGGGCGGTTCGTCGGCGTCGCCAGGGAGCAACGCCGGGATGCTCCCCATGCCCACCCCGTCCAAGGCTCGCCTGCCGCGCGCGTTCAGCATCCACCGCATCGTCATGCTCTCTGTCCTCTCCTTCCTGGGCACCTGCCTCTTCTTTGTCCTCTTCGGCCGGCCAGACCGGGAGCGGAAACCGCGCGCAGACTGGAAGCAGCTTCTCTCGCCCTCGGCGGCGACGGACGTCTGGCCCGATGGTCGGGGCCAGTACCCGACGAGCAACCAGGAGGGCGAGGACGGGTGGATGCGCGGCAGCGGCCGCACCGGCATCAACATCGACACGCCCTTCAACCAGGACGACCTGACGTATACCGAGGACGAGTGTGAAGCCTTTTTCCCCGATCTGTACAACGAGATTGACCGGAGCCGGGACTTTTACACGTACAAGAAGAGGTGAGATCGTATGCAGGGCTTGTTTCTTCTTCCGCGATTACTGATCAGAGTTCTCTGCATCAGATGGGACAGGGAGTGGCTCGAGGAGACGTGCGACGACGGCGTCTGGACGCACGCCCGCGTCGTGATCCACAACAACCGGCTCTACGTCAAGCGGTACGAGAAGGCCGGCCAGTCGCGAACCCACGCGGCGCTGGCGCTGCTGCACCAGAGCCTGGTCACGGGCAAGGAGAAGCTGCCCGACGTCGAGTTCTGCATCGGCATGCACGACTGGGGCTCCAAGGGCAAGTTCAGCCTCGACCGGCGCGACGAGCTCAAGGACAACTGGTTGATGCCCGACTACTCCTACTGGAGCTGGCCCGAGCATGTGGGCATGTACCAGGACATGCGCGAAAAGGTGCGGGCCATCGACAAGGACCTTGGCTGGGCCGGCAAGAAGTCCAAGCTGTTCTGGAGGGGTTCCCTCAAGGTTGGCACGGCGGACCGCGAAGCGATGCTGGCTGCCGCAGAGGGCTATGACTGGTCCGAAATGTCAGAGCTCGTCTGGGGCAGCCCCGATCCCAACAAGGGCCCCATCCTCATGGAGGACCACTGCCGCTGGAAGGTGAGTCACTGTCTCTCAGAGACTAGCGAGAGCAGGCCACAGAGAGAAGAAGAGGCTAACGACGACCACACGCACAGTTCCACGCATACAGCGAGGGCAACACATACAGCGGCCGGCTGCGCTACCTGCAAAACTGCCGTGTCGTCGTCATCACCCACAAGCCAAATTACATCCAGCACTACACCCACCTCTTGAACGGCGAGTGGGGCCACCCGGACCAGAACATCGTCTACGTCCCCCTGCCGGAGTCGGTCAAGGTGGACGACAAGCTGCTGGGCCGGGACCGGTCGTGGGAGCGGCTGCCTGAGGTCATGGACAAGCTCCTCAAGGACGACGCCATGGCCAAACGCATTGCAGAGAACCAGTTCAATACGTTTGGAATGAGGTGAGGGTGCTCTGATCGTGTCACTGAAGCGGGTTTGGTGAGCTGACGAGCAATGTGACTCCAGATATACCACCCCGGCAACAGCGACGTGCTACTGGCGCAAGCTCATCAAGGCCTTTGGGTCCATCCAGCAGTACGAAGTCGAGCTGAATGGCAACGAGACGAGCTATGAGACGTTTGCCCTCGTCGGTATGAGAAATGGCGACCCCGGCCTGCATTAAACCAGCTCCTCCTTTCTCTCTCCTCTTTGCTTCTGTCTTGGTCGCTGCCGCTGCTGCTGCCGCAGCCGTCGAAGCTGCTCTTGGTGGTGGTGGATTGTAAATGTATACCGCTTGCCTTCAAACCCTGTACGACTACTCTCTCTCTTCGAAATCTGCTTCTTCTCATGTGATCCCGATTGTCGGATATATTCGTGGGCTTCTCGTGCTTCTGCGAGCGAGAACGATCAGAATTTGCTTGAGGATGGGACAGGGCGTGGATCTTTTCGATATTTCAGTGCAGTCGAGCGAATCGCTGCTATGCCTGGGCAGCTCTTTGCCGTATGGTCCGACAGGCACGGTGGACTACGTACGCTACTCACTGACTCTGCACCACGTCATTCCCTATCGTCATAAGTGGGCATGATCATCGCCTGGCTTCGAGTGTATCATAGTCTCAGTGTCCACTATCGACCAAACTGGGCAAAGCAGCGATGTAGGACTCATTCTTTTCGTCCTCTCGACCAATTTGTCCTCAAAAGGAGCAACGTTCATCTATATTCAAAATGCAAATGCGAATGACCACACCAAGGAACGACAGAGTAGGAAGTATGTGTGTAAGGAAAGGATGTGCAGAAGATATGTGTGTAGCAGATATGTGTGTGTAGATTTGTGAGTGTGATAATTGATGATATAAAGAGGCAACGAGCGGGTGGGTGGGTCGAGAATCAAGACCAAGATTCGAGCTCCTCGAGCATGTCCTCGAGCAGCTTCCTCCGTGGCATGAGGGCTTCCAATGATGTGGAAGCCGACATGTTCGAATGCGGCTTTTCATGCTTGCTCTGAGTCAGCTTGACCGTTGGTGTTTTTACAGTCTTCTCTGCGGGAAGCACCTTTGTCGCTGGGATCGGGCCGCTCCTGCTGATAGGAAGAGGAGGCGCTGGCTTCTTCTTCTCTTGGGCCAAATTCTCCTCAACAATGAATGGTGCAAGTCGGTCATCGTCGAGAAGGAATGGGAAGGCATCGCCGCCATCTGTCGAAGTCGAGAGGGAGAGCGTGGGGAGATAGAGCCTTTGAAGGGAAGAGTCTCCTTCATTGTCTTCATCCTCGGTGGCAGCAAGCGGTGCGAACGAGTCGGCAGGCGTTGTGGGTAGGGTTGACAGCTCGCTTCGTGGTGAGACTTCATCTTCTTCACTGACTTGCTGCTCTTCCTCTTGTCGTGGCTCGGAGCTCTTGTCGTCGGATGAGGTAGCCGACACAGCTTCTTCCTCTCCTTCGGGGCCAGCCTTTCTGTGCACCTCCTCAGACGGCTTGAACTGGCTATGGGGCTTCCACAGCTCTGCCGTTTCTTGCTCCTCCTGCTCCTCTTCCCGATGCTGATGCTGGTGCTGGTGCTGGCGATGATCTTGCTGATCAGCTGCGTTGCCCTCGTCTACAACAACGACTCCTCCCTGTCCTTCTTCTTCTTCTTCTTCCTCTTCTTCTTCGACGAGATCGTTGAGCCTCCTGACGCTCCGCTCGAACTCTTCCTTGGACAGCTGGGCCGGAACGAGGTCGTCATCGAGCGGGAGCACAAAGTACGCCGTGGGCTTTCTGTACTTTGCTGCCGCCCCGCCCTGCCGGACCTCGACGAGATTCGACTTGGTGCGCTGCCAGTGACAGTGTGCCCTCAGCGCTCTGGCCGAGAGTGCCGTGCTCGATTTGGAACTAGCATTCGACTGCGAAGAGGCCGCAGACGACGAGGCATTGAGGAGCTGCGCGACGAGTCTCCGGAGCTTCGTCACGGCCAGGTTGCGCACGCGGTGGGCTGCATTGTCCATCGTCCCGTTGAGTGCCGTTGTCGTGGCCGAGGGCGAGTGAGAGAGGAGCAGGTCGGAGAGCGCCACGGGCGAGAAGTCAACACGGCACACGCGCACGTCGAGCACGACGACAAACGTCGCGTGCCCCTCGCCCTGGCAGGTGGGACAGTCGACCTTGAGATTGCCCGAGCAGGCCTTGCAGTCGAGCACGCCCTTTCCTTGGCACTGCCGGCACGACGAGGAGGCCGATTTGCTACCACCCCCGCCACCGCTACTGCCACCGCTACCACCGCGGCACCACCAGCAGGCGTCCGTCGACGGTGCGCCGTGGCACTTTGTGCACGCCTGGCGGCCCTCGCCCTCGCACGAGGGACAGCAGCCCGCCATGTCGCCAGTGGGCGACGCCGAGAGGTTCATCTGTCTCCGCCAGCGCGAGGTGCCCTGCACGACGGCGTCCATGTCCAGACCCCTCCGGTCGACAGCCACGTCCCACGGATCCGGGAGCGGGCCCAGCGACGACTGTGCTCCTTGCACCCCGGATGGAGCCCGGCCGACGCGCTTCCACGTTGCGCGGCGGGTCTCGATGATGGCCCAGAACTTGACGAGCGAGTGGGTTGCATCGCCACGGAACGTCAGCTGGAGGCCATCACGCAGCGCGGCCCGTTGCTTCGCCACAACTTCCTCGTTGCCTCGCCGGGGCGTCAGACCAGGCTCGCAGAGATGGGGGAAGCGCTGCGAAAGGAGCTGGCGCGCTTCGGTCAGCGTCGGACCTCGCTCAGGTCTGTGTGCTTTCAAGTCAGCGCTTGTGATGCAGAGATGAAAGCGTGAACAGTGCAAACTCACGGTGAGGATGAGGAGAACGTGACCTGGTAGGAGGGTGTCACAGATGGTAGCGACGAGGTGATGTATGGCAGCGTTTGCGATCTTCGCGCAAGAGTAGGTGAGCGAGCCTGGGCGGGAAAAGAGGCCGAGGCTGGGACAGGCGGAGACGGCTGCATGGGTGCAGTGGATTTCGCATGTAGTATGCTCGGTCGGGTGGGGAGAAGGAGTGTCTGCTGCTCCGGCCTGGCAGGCTGCAAGGGCTGCGAGGGAGGCTGCTGCTCTTGTTGTCGTGGTTCAGGCAGGCGACTGCTGAGGAGCAGTGGCTGAGGAGGCTCGGGGCGTGCAGCTTGCTGTCGCTCCTCCTGTGGTGGTTGCTGCTTGGGCCGCATCGACTGGAGGAGCTGCATCTGGGCCGGCGTGAGTCGCGGCGGTGGGACTAGGCGGCGCGCAGGACGAGGTGGGGCATTCGAATGGAGCGAGACGGTGCTCGCGGCAGGGCTTACCTCTGGAGCACCCTCGTGCTCACTGACCAGCGGCTGGAGATAGGCGAGCGAAGAGGACTTGAGAGGCGACGACGATCCCGGTGCTGAACTGCTCCTCTGGTGCCTCACGGGGCTGCCGTCGTCCTGTTCCTCCTGGTCCCCGTCCTGCTCTTCCGTCTCGGTATGGCTGGCCACGCTGTCGGTGCTCGCGCTCCTTGCCCTGCTCACCCGGCTGTACCGTGATGCGGATGAGGTAGAAGAGACGATGCGCTGTGTCCTATGCGAAGCGGCAAAGGATGCAAAGAGGGCCCTCTGCTCCTTTTGCGCCTGCCTTCGCGACGCTGACGAAGCATCGCTGTCGCACGACGCTCGGGGCTCCGACAGCACGTCGCCCTCCTGCTCCTCTTCCTCCGCAGCAGCATCATCATCATCGTCGATCGTGTGCCGAAGCACGCTCCTGTCTCGCAGTGGGCTGTCGATTGGGTGCGCACCCTGTACGAGAAGGCCGCGTCTCCGTTTAAAGCGGGGATCGGAATCGTCAAAGGAAGGCGGCGAGAAGTCAGCCAAAGGCAGAGGATCAGCTGCTGCTGCTGCACTTCCTGCCTTTTTCGTCACGGTAGGGCGAACCATGTGAGGTGGGGAAGTGTGCCTCCGTGGCGTGCCTGCCACTGGGCCAGAGGTGGCACTGGTGCTACTACCTGCGGCCACCATCGCACGAGGCCGCGGTGGAATCGGAGGTGGGGCTCGCCGCGGAGTCTTGCAGCTCGGCGGCGGTAGGGATGGGGAGGTAGAAAAGAGACCGTCAAGCTGACGGTGGTAGTCTGAGAAGTCGTCGAGACCCATCGCCTCGATCTTGGCCCTGACAGTCAGTCTCCTCTGCTCCGCTTCCCGATCGTGGGAGGAAGACGACAGGGACGAGGGGGCAGTCTCCTTTCCCAGGGGAAAAGCAGCAGTAAAGGGAGACGGACGGGGCGTCGTGCTGCTCGTGGCAGGTTGTGCCCGGCTCTCGTTGCTCCTGCCGCTGCTGATGCCGCCGCTGCTACTGCTGCTGCTTGTGCTCCTTTGGCTGCTCGCCACGCTCCCATCCTCGCTCTCAGCCCAGTTGATCGTGATGGGTGCACCATCGCTTCGACCACCTTTGTCAGCTCTCAGAGGCGTGCCTGCGGGCCCAGGAGGACCTGCAGGGCCACTCGATGGTTGCGTATACATGTCGGCAAGGACACGGTAGAGCTGCTCCAGCCGCTGGCCGCGCTCTGCCTCGCTCTGGGGCTCTTCGAATCCCTTGGCTGCTGCTGCTGCCGCCATTGTTGCGTCCTGACAACCAAAATGGCTCGCCAGAAAGCGGTCCAGATCCTCCATCGCTCTTCACGCTTCTCCTTTAGGCGATCACAACAGTGGAGAGGATGTACTCGAGTGAAGAAGCTCTTGGAATCCCTCTATAGCTCTCGGGCAAAAGGCAGGCGCCACCGGCAGAGCCACATACTCTCCGATCGGGCCCTGAAATCGATTTGATATCTACCTTCACACCAGCATCCGTCTTACGCACCATTGCAAGAGGTGACACGCAGGAAAAGCTGCATGGATTTTGGCTGGAGTGAGCAAAGTCGAAACGAGACGCAATCCACATTCCCTTTGTGTACACAGCTAACTCCGAAGCCCGAGAGCGCGTTTACGTCGCAGAAATAAACAAGGTAGAAATTCAAACGGCTAGGGGTGTGTGTAAATCGGACCCGCCTTAGCTGCAGGCAGCTACCGAGACCAGGTTTGTGTTGAAGGGAGATCGAAGCCCCATTCAAATCTGGGTGTCAGCAATTTTCCAGAGGGAAAAAGACACGGGAATTTTCGTCGTCTGGATGATCTTCACAACGCGCGTTTTGACATGTCGAGCCAGAAAGGGCAACCCAGATGGCGGACTCCGAAAGATGATCCGAAGATGAGGTAAGCCTCGATTTGCACTGGCCACTTGCTGAACGGAGAAAGGTCGATCTAGGGTGTAGCCAGGAACAGGAGTTGAACGAGCGTTGGGCTATGTCGCCGCACGGCCATCCGGAGCACGTCGCGGGTCGAAGCGTGTGAATGTTGGACCGCCATGTTTCTGATCGCTGCAAACCTGACGAGTGTGTGACTCTGGCAAGACCAAGCTAGACTGGCAAGGCATATTCAGCCACAACGTCCATCCTTATCTCTGGAAACGCATCCGGAAAGCATAAGACAACGAAGTCTCGTCACTGTGGACGAGAATCAAAGCCTTTGGTCATGTCGAGGATCATGACAAAGCCAACGCTGCGCGACGAAAAAACGCGTGGCGATTCTGAGCATAGCTGCCCGACTTTCGTCGAGTACATCAGGTACCTCGACTATTCGACATCGCATCTGCGTTGTTCAACTTGTCTTTGCGGAAGACATGCATTGTCCTCTTTCATCAAGAACTTGCTTTTGACACCATTCCTGAAGCTCTATGCCTTGAAATGCATGCTCTTGGTCTTGTCCTCGAAAGCTCAACCTCCGACGAACAAAGGCTGTCGCATCCTATGTTGAATCCACCCAGTTGCTGTTGACAAATGCTCTCCTACTGAATAACGTAGCGTGACTATTCTGCCAAGTCTGTGGTAGTGGTACGCTCTGCGACCTCACTGGAGAGGTCGTCTAGACTAAGGGGTATTCGTGCTCAGAGGGAAAATGATAACACGGACTCAAAGCTCAGAACAACGAGGCAAACGATTGAATCGCTCTGTGAAAGGGTTCAGCAATGGTGCCTTGCCATTCCTGCTCCAGAAGCGCGTACCTCTATCGGGGATAGAGCACTTGAGTGAAGCCTCGTCACACTCCTCGCAGGCTGCTAGCCCAGACTTGTCCTTGGGGATGGTGTGAGCTACGGCATATCACGACAGCCCAGGCGAGGTCGCCATTCACCGTGCGCCTCGTCAGTGTTGGCTGTCCATGACTCAACGCCAGCACGCCTCATTCTCGTGCAGTGTACAGCTAGAGGCAGATAGGCTCTGAGCGGATAAAGGAAAAAAAAGAAAGAGAACAAGATCGACGGCGGTAGCGAGCGATTAATTTGAAGCGGAGCGAAAGCGAAACATGGGCGTCCCACTGGATGACGCCAGTGGCGCTCCTCTGCTATTCCCTAGGGAATGAAGCAATTTTCATGGAGCGCTCGGCTTGTTTTGAGGTCAGATCAGATTGCCGACTTGTCTGAGACGATGGCGCTTCCTTCTGTTACTCACTCGCTGACTGGGCATACATCTTCAAGAGTGACGGGTAGAGCTGGGCCAAAAGTTCGTCGTCAAAAGGCGGCTGCACGCCACTTGGCGCTCACCAGGGTCTGTTGTGAGGAAGAAAGCGAGCTCGCTCGAGCCGGTATAAGACTGGCACCTTTTTCGATCACACTGCCCACTCTCCATCAAGAACACCAACCAGTCCTCCTCCCCCTCTCCCTCCCTCTACTTGCAAGACAACATCGAACATGTTCGCAGCCTCTCTCTCCTTGAGACCAACCATTGTAAGCATCTCATCGCCTCTTTTCCTTGTCTACCTCTTCACTGACACAGTGGATGTACCACTCAGCTCATCGCCTTTACCGTCGGCTTTGTGCTGCTGTCGCTGCCCGTCGATGCAAAGACCCGCCACACGGACCTAAACGGCCATAATATCCGGATTGCCAGGTGCCAGACCGGTGGAGATGTCATTTACCAGGACACCACGGGACACCTAAAAGGCTTCGAAACGTTTACATGCTCAGACGTCGGTGGCCAAAAGGTGACTTGAACACTCCCCTAAATTTCCTCGCGCGCAATGGTAAGCTTGGAGCTAACATGTGGCGCATTCACCGATTCTTTTCAGTGCACCTGCGATCACCGTCTGACCGCCGCCCAATGCGTGGTGAACTTCGTCATCGAATGCAAGGGTATCAATGGCGACATGAACATGGAAAAGTTGACTTATCAGCAGCTCAATTCGCTCCCCGAGTATGAGAACGATCCTACCAAGAATCCCAACATCAATATTCCCTCGATCCCGACCATAACGGTCAAAAACCCCAAGCAGGACCCAAATCCGCTCCAAAATTATCCGCAATGGCCGCAGCAGCCACAATGGCAACAGAACTATAACCCGACGTATGGCTACAATAACAACGGCTTCAACAACTATAACAACGGCTTTAACAACTATAATAACGGCTTTAACAACTACAACCCGTACCCGTACCAGACGTACCCCTTCAACAACAATCCCTACAACAACGAGCACTTTGGAAACCAGTTCCAAAAGCGCGATGGCCAGTATGGCCCGTCCTTCGACCAATACCTCAGCAGCCGCAGCAGCCATGCGCCCTTGGAGCGACGCCGCCGCAGCAGCAACGATGGTCCGAAGCGCCTAGACGGTAACGAGAGCGCCGATTCCGCTGCAGCAGAGACGCGCAGCGTTGACGACGAAGCGGCCAAGGAGCCCAACAAGGAAGACTCTACGCCCTAGCACGAGCTCGTCTTCAGTGCCAGCCGCTCTTCCCCTCCTTTCTACATTCACTTCGGCCTTTCACTAGACTCGCCTCAATTCTTCCAGCCCAGTCCTTCACTTAGGACCTCCCCAGTCTGTCGCTCAGATCCCTGCCAGTCGTTCTAATCTCTACTCCAGTCCTTACCTCTCCAGTCCTTACCTAGAATCGATTCAGTCCCTACCTAGAATCGGCCCAGTCCTTGTCCCTTAGACACACCCACTTCCTTCCACAACCGAGAAATTTAAACGCATGTACCGCACACACTACATTCGTTCGAATGCGACGCACTACCTCTTCAGACGCTTGCCATTCGTGGCCTGGCCGAGCGAGACACAAGGGCGAAAATTAATTCTCAAACATGCACATGCACACGACAGAGAGAGGAGAGAAAAGAGAGAGAAAGAGAGCGCGGAAAAGAGGGAGAAAGAGAGAAAAGAAAGAGAAGGAGAGAGAGAGAGAAGAAGAGAAATAGAAAGAGGAAAGGAAATCACAGGTAGATGGGCAGCGTCGTGTCGTTGACCTCGATGCCCCGGGAGCCCTTTTCGAGGTTCTCCTCCTCGAGGAAATGGAGCGGCATCTCGACGAGGCAGCCGCGCCACTGGGCCAGGCGCTTGCGCACCGCCTCTGTGCTCCATTTGGCCGGGTCCGCCGCGACGTGGCCGGTGCGGCTGCCGCGGGCGACAAAAAAGGCATTGTAGTCCTTCCAGTTGCGCACCTTGTCCGACGGCACGACTTGGAAGATGTCGTCGGCAATCTCCGTGTTGGACTTGGCCTGGCCCTTCCACATGCGCTCCACCTCGTCGCTCAGCGGGTCGGCGACGAGGCGCTCCCACTCGCGCTCCTGCGTGGACGCGCCCTCGGCGGCGGCCATCTTCTCCGGGTCCGGGTTGCCGTGCGGGGCCGGGCGCATGGCCTCGGTCGGGTATGTGGCCGCGCTCTCGGGGGAGCAGTACTGGGGCGCGACGAGGCCGAGGTGCTGGCGCCAGAGGTGGCGGCGAAACGAGGCCGCAAAGCGCGAGGCCATGTACTTTTCGCCATTCATGACGCTCTCAAACAGGTCCGTGTCCTCAATCACACACGCCGTCTCGCTGTCGCCGTCGCCCTTTTGCGAGCGGTCGTTGATGTTGGCGCTGCCGATGAGCACCTTGCGGTCGTCGACGATCATGAGCTTCGAGTGGACGTAGACCTCCTCGGTGACAAAGGCCTCGCGCTCGTCCTCAATGTCCTGGGGCCAGTGCTCCTCGTCGATGGGCCGCTGGCCGTGGAGGGTGCAGTCGGCGATCGAGTCCTTGACCCGGTTCTCGTCGTCGCGGCTCGCCGCAGCCTGGAAGCGGCGAATGACATCCATGGCCTCGTCGACGGTCTTGGGCATGGCGATGCGCGCGATCGTCTTGGGGTCCTTTTTACCCTCGCTGTCGCGCTTGGCGTCGTCGGCATCGTCGGCCGTCTTGATGGCCACCGTCTGGTTGCCCGCGGCGTAGCCCTGCTCGCCGAGATAGATGCGCGCAGCGGCGATCTGGACCTCGTGGAAGCTGACGCCCGTCTCCTTTTCCATGCGCCGGACGCCGGCCCAGTTGATGCGGTCGATACCACGGAGGTTGTAGAAGCTGATGTACTCGTGGCCATCGACACCCGCCGCCTCGAGCTGCTCGAGGATCGACTTGCCGCGGCGGGCAATGGAGCGGTACTGGTAGGCCATGATGCAGCGGATGCCCGCGGCCTCGTCGAGCTCGCCGGCAAAGCAGGGGATCGTGGGGATGACGACGATGACTTTAAACTTGCGGCCGTCCTTGGCGGCACTGAGGATGCGCTCCACCAGCGCGGCACCAATGAGGTTGACGACGGGCGTGCCCGGCTCGGTGGCCGTGATGAAGAACTGGTTCTCAATGTAGATGCAGTGCGACGCCTCGCGGATCATCTCGATGTATGCGTTCTGGATCGACTTTTCGGGCAAGGTGCCGTTGGACCAGTCGGCGCAGGTGCGGATGACCTGGATGTCCATCGTGTGCCCACGTGTGGCTGCCTCGCTGTCGTCGCGCTTCTCGGCGTGCCAGGGGTGGCGGAACAGCTGGCCGGTGCTGTGGAACCGGGCCGTGTACGGGTGGCGGGCAATGGCATCGTGGATCGGGTGCACCTCCTCGAGCGAGGGCGCACCGTGTGGGAAAGCGAGGAGCTGGTACTGCTTGTCGCCCGAATACTTGAGCTCGCATACGAAATTCCAGCGCTCGACAAACAGGTGCGCCACATCGAGGGCCGCGGGACCGTGAAGAGAGATGTGAACGTCGTGCCAGGGCATCCGGCCGACACGCAGCGAGCTCTGCTGGTTCGACATAAAGTCGTCGACCTTTTGGAAGTCCTGCACACGCGCATTGTTGTAGTCCTGGCCAGGGAACAGCGTGCGTTCGAGCGTCTCGCGCGGGTGCACGTCCGAGAGCGGGTGCAGCTGCGTGTCCCAGCGGCCATAGCAGATGTCCAGCCCGCCGATGCAGGCCGTCGTGTTGTCGACGCAGACGACCTTGGAGTGGTGCGACCAAAAGTACGTCTGCTCGCCGCCGAGATGGTCGGGGTGGCGAAAGACCTGGATGTTGGGGTGCATCTGCTCGAGGTGGTGCTTGGTGTGGGCCGATGACATGGTCATTGTCTGCGTCACCTCTTTGTAGACGACGATGCGGATCTGGACGCCCTCCTTTGCCTTTTTCAGCAGCAGCCGGTCGAGGCGGTACTCTTCGTAGTGCGCCGGCGGCCGACGCAGGTACAGCTCGGGGCTGAGCCACCAGTCGAGAATGTAGATGCAGTCGCGCGCACCCTCGAGGATCTCGGACAGGGCCCAAAAGTAGTCGTGCCCGTCCGAGTACCACTTGGCCGCATTGCCGGAGCGGATGTTGGCAAAGGATCGGAAGCGGTGCGAGTCGCAGATGGCCTGGCGCATCGCATCCTGCTCCTTTTCGTGCGCCTCGTCGTGCCGGTGGTTCGGGTTCAGCGTCGTCTCGACCGACACCTTCATGCGCTTCATCGACGCCGCCAGCACGTGCGGGTCCATGTTCTTCTTGAGCGTGTCTCCGATGCCCATCTTGCCTCTGCTCGTTGCTGTGTGTGCCTGGTGTCAAGATAGCTTCTAGGAACACGGCGAGCGTATCTCCACACACACGCTCTCTCTTCTCTCTCTTCTGACTTTAGCTCGCTCGCGTGACGATTAGTCTAAGCGACGATTTGGATTTAGGGGCGCACGGACCTGGCTACAAACAAGTGAGACGAGAGACAACGCTAAAGAGATAGAGATTGACAAGAGTGACAAGTGGGAATTTTAACGGTACAGCCTGCCTCGCCCGGCTGCGCTCAGAAGCGCGAGACACCCTCGCTCTCCATCTTGGCAATCTTCTTGCGCTGCTGCTGGCTCGCGAGGCGCTTCATGCGGCCCAGGCCGTCCTCGGCGTTTGTCTTGATCCAGGAAAAGGTGCGGAAGGTCTTGATCTGCGCTGCGCCGCGCTCCTGCCGGTGCAGTGTCCTGCGCCGGGCCCGTCTGCTCTCGCGGTCCTCGCCCTCGCCGTACTCGTCGCCGTCGTCGTCTTCATCTTCATCTTCCTCGTCGTCGTATCCCTCTTCGCCATTCCTGTACTCTCCCTCCTCCCCTTCGTCGTCGAGGTTGTTGACACCAGCGGACGAGGGCGAGAGGATAGAAGGACCTCCCTGCGCCGGGTTGGTCGACAGAGACAGCTTCCTGCGGTGGGCCTTGCTGAGCGACTTGGGCTTGGCGCGCTGGCCCGAGTCAAGCTCGGCAAGAAAGGCCTCGTGGCTGAACCGCATCTCGTGGTCGCCCGCGGTGATGCTGCCGTGCTCGAGGGCGATGCCGGGGAAAAAGACGAGGGTGAGGTCGAGCCAGCCAATCTGCTTGAGCCGGTGCCCGTGTTGTTGCTGTTTGTGCTTCTTGCCTGTTGTTGCTCTCTGCTTCTGTTTCTGCTTGCTCCGCTGGCTGGCGCCACTGCTGCTCGCATACCCTCCCGTGCCCTCGTCTTCCTTGTCCGTTTCGCCGCCAGTCTCGTTGTTGTAGTCGTCGCCGCCATCGTCATCGTCGGGCGTCTCCTCGAGGCGGCGCAGCATCGCCTCGCGCGAGTCAAGGCGGCAGATCTCCTCGAGGATCGGCGCGCGTTTCGTGTCCTGGGCCGTCGTCGAGGCCAGCTGGTCGCGCGTGGTGATGCCCTTGAGGACGTCCTGCTCAAACTGCTGCCAGTTGTTGGTCTCGTACAGCGGGATCGCCTCGCGGCGCGTCAGCTGGCCATCGACGAGCTGGTTGAGCGGGATGACGGTGTGGGCGCGCTTGTGGTTGCGGCCCGGCACGCGCGAGTCGGCGCGGAGGTGGATGTAGAGCCAGTTGGGGTAGCGCTGGCGCACGGCGATGCGCACGGGCTCGCTCAGCGGCCAGGTGTAGCTCACCTCGTCCTGTCCTTCGTTGTTGTTGCTGCTGCTGCTGCTGCTATTATTCTTCATATTGCTGCTGCTGTTTTTGCGGCTATGAATGCTGCTGCGGCCGTCGTCTGCGCCGCCGCTGCCGTCGCCACCGTCGACGGACCCACGCACAAGCACGGGCTCGACGCTCGACGTCTCGGACCGGCCACCGACAGTCTCAAAGAGGACGTGGGCGGTGCGCTTGTCGGCCAGGCTGGCGTGGATGCCGCGTACACGGCAGGCAGCCACTTCCACGACGCCAATGTTCCAGCCCTTCATCGGCGGGGGCATGGTGACCTCGACGGAGCGCCAGAGGAGCGTGACCTTGATCTTGCCCCAGCCCAAGCCGCCGCTGAGCGTGTACCACTGCGTGCTGCGGCACGAGTGGCCAAGCACGCGGCGGAGCTCGGTGCCGACGACGCCGAGCACGGCGTCATTCTCGCGCTGGCGGGCGTCGCGTACGACAAAGTCGATGCGCGCCGTGGCAAAGTCGGCCACCCAGCGCTCGGAGCCGGCATTGATAAACGGCCGCGGGTTGAGCGTCTTTGTGCGCGTGCGAAACACGGGCTCGTCGTTGAGGAGCACCTGGACATAGGAGCTGGGCAGCCGCGTGGCACCGCCAGACGCGTCGCCACCACCACCGCCGCCGCCGCCGCCGCCGTCGTCGCCCGCGCCATCGCCACCGCCGGCATTGTCGGTGGCCGTGTTGTAGCGCGGCTTCTGGCCCAGGCGCTTGCTCGTCGAGAAGCTGCGCTGGTTGGTGGCGATGCCCAGGCCGTCGATGGCGTGGATGTGGAAGGCGAGGATGCCGCTGGGCCACTGGTCGTCGTGGGGGCCATACGTGGCGGCAGCCTCGCCCTCGATGAGCTTGACCAGCTTCGCCACGCGCTGCTTGCGCGCTCGCCGCTGCGCCAGCACCGCCGGGTCGAGGGGCAGGCCGAGCGAGGCGACGAAGCGGTCAAAGGGCGTGCGGACGTCGTCCAACTCCTCTTCTTCCTTTTTCGCCCTTGCCTGCTCGCTCTCTGTCTCCTTTGCCTGACTCTGTCCCTGACTCTGCTCCTGTCCCTGTTCTGTGGCCTGTCCCTGTCCCTGTCCCTGTGCCGGACCCTCTCCCTTGACCTGCTCGACTAGTTTCTCAGTCGGCTCAGCGGTCTTGCCAGCCGGCTCACCCGCGGCCCGGTCAGCGAGGTTCTCGGCCGTCTTCTGCGCCGCCCCGTCGCCGCCGCCCGCTGCCGCCGCAGCACGCTCAGCAGCGCGCTCGAGCAGCTGGACCTTGCTGGCGGTGCGTCCGCCGTGCTTGGGCCTTGAGAGGCGGAAGAAGCCGATGCTGTAGCTCAGCCGGCCCTGGCCGGGGTTACTGCTGCCTCGACGTACAGGCTCGAGCTTGTCGGTGCGCTGCTCGAGGAGCGAGGCAGCGCCCGGCTCGTGGGGCTCAGCCATGGCGCGATTGATGAGTGCGTCGAGAGAGACGTCGATCTTGCCGAGCGGGTCGTCGCGCGAGAAGCGGTCGGCATCGAACACGGTGAGCCGCAGCCGCTCGTGGTCCCGCACCTCGTCCTGCGACACGGGCAGGATGGCGAGCTCCTGCCAGATGGGGTCGCGCGTGCGCACGAGGACCCGCGTCGTAAACAGCGGCTTGCCCGCCTTGGCAAACGAGAGCGACACAAACGGGTCCGAGTAGCCGTTGGCGTCGGCTGCTGGCAGCTCGATGCCCTGGTGGATGACGCAGACCACCACGCCGAGCGCATACACGTTCTGGGGGCCCTCGCCTGCGCCGAGCAGACCGGCGACGTCGACGGTGTAGGCTTTGGGCATGATAAAGTGCTGCAGGACAGCCTCGACGGAGTGCAGCACGTAACTGGAGATGAGGGGCAGGTGCATGGCGTCGATGATCATGCGCCGTCCCAGGGGCCGCGCCGAGATCTCGAGGCGGGGTTTGCCGACAAATGTGAATGCGACGTGCTTGACAAAGGGTGCGACGGGCGTCAGCTGGAGCCGGAGCCGCATCTTGCCCTCGATCGACAGCATCTCGCACCACACTGGCACCTCGACGGCGGCAATCTTCTGGAGGCCAATGGCCATGTAGATGAGCAGGTGGATCTGGTCGACGGGCGTTTCCGACGATGCGCCTGCGCCTGTGTCCAGGTCTTCTCCTGCTCCTGCTGCTCCCTCATCGGCCACGCCAGGCTCCTTGTTTGTCTTGCCACGCCGGCGCCGGCGCCGGCGCGCGGGCGAACGGTAGGCAAAGGTGATCTCGAGGTTGACAAAGTCGCCGACGTCGTGCTCGACATCCTCGTCGCCCAGCCGCTCCTCGGGCGGGCGTCCCAGAAAGGCAGCCTCGGAGCGGTCGAGGAGCGCGAGCGACTGGACCTTGAGCGGGACCGTGCCCTGGTCCAGGTCCTCGACGCGGCACGAGTGGACGATGCCGGGGACCTGCTGCATGAGCGCGTCCTCGAGCAGGTCGACAAAGGGGACAAAGTACTGCTGCGTGATCAGCGGCCACACCGTGTCCAGCACGGCATTCATCCACTCGACTGTCTCGGCGCCGAGGTTGGTCTTGTTGGCTGACGACGACGACGACGACGACCACGGTGGGACGCCCTGCGGCCACGAGGGATGCTGGCGCGCGGCCCGCGTGAGCACCGAGCGCAGGACATGGGCCAGCACGAGGGCGAGGCCGAGGCCGACGAGCCAGTGGGCGAAACGGCAGACGACGACGACGGCGAGTGACGAGCCGAGGAAAAAAGCCGTGATCGTCGGCAGCTCGTCCATCAGCGCGTTGGAGTCCTCGTCGTGTGGTGACTGTGCCGCCGTCTCTGCCTGTGGCTGCTTCTGCTCCTGCGACGGCTTCAGTTCGCTCGACTGTCTCTTCTCCTGCCTCTTCTCCTGCCCCTTCTCCTGGGACGGCTTCTGCTCCCGTGACTGCCTCTTCTCCTGCGACGGCCGCTTCTTCTGTCCCTCCTCGGCCTGGGTCGTCGTCGCCACGGCCACGGCATCGTCCATGTCGTCGCCCTGCTCCGCGGCTCTGAGCCGCGAGACGAGGTCGTCTGACTGCTGCTGCGATGACGACGACGATGACGAGGCCGTCGCACCCTCCTTTGCTGGCAGAGGAGGTGGCTGCAGGCCCTGGCTGTGGCTGGGCTGCGAGGGCGCCGCCTCGTCGGGCGCCGCCTCTGACTTGCTGCTCTTGAGACGCGACATGGTCCGCGACAGGCTCGACTGGCGCGAGTGGCTCGTCCGCGTCGCTGCTGCCGCCTGATCCGCCATGCTCGCTGCTTGCCCGTCTCAGTCGCCAGAAGCTAAACAAGTTCGTCGATGGTGTTGGCACGGAGCGATTCGCACCCTCCCCTGGCGCCCATTGTATCGAACCACGCAGTCCGTGCTCGCACCGCTTTCGGGGCTTGCCAGGCAGGGAGGGACGCAATCGCGCAGGCAAAAATTCCAATTTCGCAGGTCGCGCAGCCCTGCACGGGCCTTCTTCTCTTTGTCCAACCGTGTCCCCGCACAGTAAGTCTTGTAGAAAGTCAAGGCCAAGCTAAAAAGTAAATCGAGCAGGATAGGCTAGTAAATCGAGCAGGGTTAGGCTAGGCTGGGCTAGGGTTAGGTTGGCCCTAGGCTGGGCTTGGGCTGACTAGGGCTTGGGCATATAGGCTAAAGTAGAAAGTAGCCCCTGCAGATCATCTCTTACTGGGCACGCCAGAGTACTAGTAGTACTGTACAGTGGCTGCCTGGTCGAGGTCACGCTACAACAACACCATTATCACTGTGCGATCATCCCCCGTATGGCTGGCGCCAACATCGATACAAGGTGAGCTGGGCGTCAGAGTACGTCGCTGCAGTAATTGGCTATGAGAGTGTGCAGAACTGACGCGCACACCAGCCTGACGCCTGCGTCGACGACGGAGGCCTCGTCGATGATGGAGGGGCCCTCGAGCCGCGCGTCGTCGCCCTCGCTGCCGCGCCGCATCCTCGACGGCAGCCTCGGCCGCCTGGCAGGCCGCCGCGTCGCAGAAGAGTCCGAGGCAGAGGGAGCAGGGGCAGGAGGCATGTGGACGGAGAGCGGGAGCTGGAGGAACAGCAGCAGCAGCGGCACCCGAAGACGACGGCGGAGGAGGAGGCGGCTGCGCGACGACGGCGACGACTACGACGACACGCGCCTCCACGACGAGATGAGCCTCGGCCTGGGCAACGGCGTCCGCGTCTGGTACGAGTCCTACACCACCATCGACTGGATCCACGACGCCATCAAGGAGAGCTCGCGCCTGCGCCGTCTCCGAGCCATGCGCGGCCTCCGCGGCCTTGCCGTGAATGCGTGGGACCGCTTCCAGGGTGGGTTGCTCAAGCACAGAAGTAAAAGAAGAGGAGAAGACTGACAGAGCATGCAGGCTGGCTCATCGTCACCATCACGGGCATCCTCACCGCCCTCATCGCCGGCTGGATCGTCAAGTCCGAGGCAGTCCTCTTCGATCTCAAGGAGGGCTACTGCCGCCGCGACTGGCGCCTCGCCAAGCGCTTCTGCTGCCCCTATGCCGACCAGCCGGACTGGGATCAGCGTGCGTCTTTGTCTTCAGTATCTCGAGCTGCCGCTCACGGCGGAGGACTGCTCTCTGCCTGGGCCGCCCCTTCGGCCGCGAGCTACCGGTGGAAGGAAAAGAGCACCTGCGCCGACTGGCAGACGTGGTCCGACCGCTGGGCAAACGACAGCTGGGCGGCAGAGTACGGCATGTACGTCGTCGTCGCCCTCGCCTGGGCCTCGCTCGCCTGCCTCCTCACCCTCTATCTCACCTCGTCGGAGCTGTATGCGCCCTCGCCGGCGCCCGCGGAGAGCGACTCCACCACTGCGCATGCATCGTCAGCGACAACTGCAGACGTGGCGAGCAACGGCAACGGCAACAGCAATGGCACAGGCACAGCCCCTTCGGAGACGACGCCGCTGCTGGGCCACACCGCACCGCTGCCGCCCAAGGTGCTCGCCCAGATGGCCGGCCA
Organism: Acaromyces ingoldii; assembly: GCF_003144295.1. NCBI lineage: Eukaryota > Fungi > Basidiomycota > Exobasidiomycetes > Exobasidiales > Cryptobasidiaceae > Acaromyces > Acaromyces ingoldii. Next base: position 133,993 of record NW_020290254.1, on the reverse strand, counting down.
GCAGCGCGCGGCCGCAGCCCTGCCCCCACGCAAGGTCCTCTACTTTGGCAGCGGCAGCGGCATCAGCGAGATCAAGGTCATCCTCAGCGGCTTTGTCATCCACGGCTACCTCGGCTTCTGGACCCTCTTGACAAAGTCCGTCGGCCTCACCCTCTCTGTCGCCAGCGGCCTCTCGCTCGGCAAAGAGGGCCCCTTTGTCCACATTGCCTCGTGTGTGGGCAACATCGTCTGCCGCGCCTTCACAAAGTACGAGCGGAACGAGAGCAAGAAGCGCGAGATGCTGTCGTGCGCATGTGCAGCCGGTGTCGCCGTCGCCTTTGGTGCGCCCGTCGGCGGCGTCCTCTTCAGCCTCGAGGAGGTCTCCTACTACTTTCCCGCCAAGGTGGGTTGTCTCTCCTCTCTCTCTCTCTCTTCCTCCTTCACACTCACACGCATACACAGGTCATGTTCCGCTCCTTCTTCTGCGCCATGGTCGCCGCCGCCACGCTGCGCTTCCTCGACCCCTTTGGCACGGGCAAGATCGTGTTGTTTCAAGTCACCTACGACCGCGACTGGCACTGGCTCGAGCTCCTCTTCTTTGTCCTCGTCGGCCTCTTTGGCGGCCTCTACGGCGCCTACTTTACCAAGCTCAACATGCTCTGGAGCAAGCGCGTGCGTGCCAAGACGTGGATGGCCCGCCACCCGCTCTACGAGGTCGTTGCCGTGACCCTCGTCAGCGTCGCCCTCTCCTACCTCAACGACTACACGCGCATGTCTGGGCCCGAGCTCATCGCCGACCTGTTTGGCGAATGCCACGAGCACGAGTCGCTCGAGGGCCTATGCGTCTCGGCGCCCAGCCAGATCCGGCCCTTACTCGCCGCCGTGGCTTGGACGATGGTCGCCAAGGGCGCCCTCACCGTCGTCACCTTTGGCATCAAGCTTCCCGCCGGCATCTTTATCCCCACCCTGGCCGTGGGCGCCTGCTTTGGCCGTATTGTTGGCCTCGCCGTCCAGTACGTCCAGTGGACCCGGCCCCAGCTCGAGTTCTTTGCTTGGTGCCCTGCCGCCGACGAGCAGCAGCAGTCGTGCATCGTCCCCGGCGTGTATGCCATGGTGGGCGCAGCAGCTGCGCTCTCGGGCGTCACGCGCACCACTGTCTCGCTCGTCGTCATCATGTTTGAGCTCACCGGCACGCTCGCCTATGCCGTCCCCGTCATGCTCGCCGTCCTCGTCGCCCGGACGGTGGCCGACGCCCTCGAGCCAAAGGGCATCTACGACCTCGTCATCGAGTTCAGCGGCCTGCCTTACCTCGACGCCCGCGAGACGTTCACCTGGCAGGGCGTCTCGCTCGCCGACGTCGTCGACACGGCCATCGACGTCATCCGCGTCGACGTCGACAACTCCATCGACGATCTCGGCGCCAAGGTGCAGCGTCTCATTGCCGCGGGCCACGCCGACGGGGGCTTTCCCCTCGTCGTCGCCATGGCGCCACCTAAGCCGGCCGATAAGGCCAGCGTCTTCAGCGGCGATGACGCGGACAACGACGCTGACATCGATGGCGACGGCGATGGTGACGGCGACGAGAACAGGAATGCCAACGGCGAGCGGCTGCGGCCGCGGCGTGCGCCCAAGTGGCGCCTCGTCGGCTACATTGCCGCCCAGGAGCTCGAGCACGGCCTCCTGCGCCTCGCGACGCTCTCGCCCGACACGCGCCAGTGCACCTTCCGCGCCTTTTACGCCACCCACCGCAACGGCGGCCGCGGCTCGAGCCTCCTCGCCGCCTCGGCCGCCTCGCTCGCCCCCGCCGAGGGCGACCTGAGCGTGTACGTCGACCGTGCCCCCGTCACGGTCTCGCTCGCCAGCCCGCTGGAGCTGGTGCAGCAGATGTTTGTCAAGCTCGGCGTCAAATACCTCGTCGTCCTCCACGACGACGGCAGCATCAAGGGCGTCGTCTTCAAGAAGCGCTGGCTCGCCTTTCTCCATTCGCAGGCCTGATCATCTTCTAGCATACAGGCACAAGTTCCCATCTGCTCTCCAGAAGCAGGCCTGATCATCACACACATACAAGCCCTCATCTGCTCTGCTCTGCTCTGCATACTCTGACGACCACATCCTTATAATGGCATTAATGACATTGACGCACACGTCTTGCCGCGGCCTCGATCTGTGTGTGTGTGAATGAATGAATGCACTGCGCGATACGACGTGCAGCGAGCGCAGCCCATGCAGTAGCGCCCCCCTCGCGAATTTTTGTGGCTGTGGGCCTGGCGTGGCCGTAAGAATCTGGGCAGTCGTCCTAGCGGCCGCCGGGACAGGGGGAAGAGCGATCAGATATTGTATACGAGCCCGTTTAGTCGAAATGCGCGTCATCGTGCTTTGCCCAAAGCAATATTACTAGCAGCACTATATATTAGCAGTAGCAAGTAATAGCAGGAGTGGAGGGGCAGAGAAATATAACGGAATGGAACCCTGGATCCGGGCAGGGCGGTGTGCGTGTGCGCGCGCGCGGGCCTTTCTATCAGCCAGTGCAGTGCACGTTTGGTCACAGCCCCCCTCCCCCCTGTATATATGGATGGACCTGTCCGGATCGATGAAAAATTTCAGCCCTTTCCCTTTTCCACCAACAACCACTTGCGAGCTATCCACACCACAACCACACCCAGAGCCAAGTAGCTACTGCCCAAGATGCCTTTCACCTGCAGGTGAGTAACCCGCACATATAGTCTTTCCTCGCATCACAGTCGAGACGGATGGCTGACTGCGACGGCGCCACCACAGCGACATTGTCAAGATCTTCTTTGCCATCTTTGTGCCCCCCGTTGGTGTCTTCCTCGAGCGAGGCTGCGCGGCCGACTTGTGAGTCGGCTCTCCTTCTTCTCTTTCTTCTTCTTCAGCACCGGTGGCTCATCGTTCTATTCCACAGCTGGATCAACATCCTCTTGACCATCCTCGGCTACATCCCCGGTATCATCCACGCCCTCTACGTCATCCTCGTGAGTAGTCTCTTGTTTTTTTCCTGGCCACGGCAGCTTGCTCACACTGTCTGCCTCTCTCTCTTCAGAAATATTGAGCAATGGACGTGTAGACGGATCTGAGCCCGTTGTGAGAATATACGAGCACTCCAGCGCAGCCGCACCAGTACTTGTGAAGAATACCATGTGAAGCCCTCTGTTCTTTCTCTCCCTCCCTCTCTCTCTCTCTCGCTCTTAATCCTGTCCGATGCCATTCGATTCCCTCTTCTGTTTCTGTCTGCGTGTCTCTGTCTGCCTTTCACTTAAAGACGATGTCGTCTCGACTGTGCCTGGATTGGTTTGGCGGGCAGGCGTGCGTAAGTCTGTCGCCCCTCGCGTGGAGGTTGGTTGGATATTTTTCTGCGTCGCCTCCACTGGACTGGACTGGACAGTAAGTAGCGTGGCTGACCCCGCAGGACCGGCCTTAAGCGTCGTTTCGGTTGCCGGCGCCGACAGGAAGCCCATCGACTTCTTATCGAAGACCCTCCCATCACCGCAACAAAGCAACCATGTCGATTCCGTCGTCGTGCAAGGCGCTGCAGCTGGAAAAGGCGCCGCAAAGGGGCGAGCGTAACATCGCGGCCGTGCGCACCGTGCAAGTGCCTGCGTCGGACCCGGCCGGCTTTGTGCTGTTGCGAATGCATGCCGCTGGCTTCAACCGCCGCGACGAGTGGGGCATGCTGGGCCAGTACCCCGGCCTCATCTACCAGGACAGCACGTTTGGCTGCGACGGCGTCGGCACCATCGTCCGCGGAGGTTCGTCCAGCAAGACACTCAAGCTGCTCGTGCCCACGCGCGGCTGGGAGAGCGACGAGGCCGGGCCCGAGGCTGAGCTGCCGCAGAACCGGGGCACCAAGAACGCCCTCGGAGGAAAAGGTTTTGGTCTGCTGGGTTGCACGGGCCCCACGGGCGGCAAGGGCACGTTTGCCGAGTATGTGCAGATCGAGGAGCGCGAGCTCGTCGATGTGCCGGCGCACCTCGATGCCGTCCAGGCGGCCTGCCTGCCCTGCGGCGGCGTCACGGCCTACCGCGCCCTCTTTACCAAGGGCCGCGTCGGCGCGGGCCACAATGTGCTCATCACGGGCATCGGCGGCGGCGTTGCGCTGCTCGCGCTCCAGCTCGCCGTCGCTGCTGGCGCCTCCGTCTACGTCACGGGAGGCTCCCAGCAGAAGGTCGACCGCGCCGTCGAGCTGGGCGCGCGCGGCGGCGTCCTCTACAAGGACAAGAACTGGCCCGCAGACCTGGCCAAGCTCGTGCAGAAAACCAACAGCCAGCGGCCCTACCTCGACGCCGTCATCGACAGCGCAGGCGGCGAGGTGCCCGTGCAGGCGGCCAAGGCGGGCCTCAAGGCCGGCGGCCGCGTCGTCTGCTTTGGCATGACGGCCGTGCCCAAGATGACATTCACCATGCGCGAGGTCCTGCGCAACGTCGAGGTGCTCGGTGAGCAGCTGAATGCTAGGCTGGCTGTCGATGAAAGAGCTGACTTGAGAGAGAGAGGACACAGGCTCGACGATGGGAAGCGCACGCGAGTTCAGGGACATGGTCGCCTTTGTCGGAAAGCACAAGATCGTCCCCATCGTCGACACGGTCCTCGACGGCCTCGACGACGCCCACAAGGGCTTCGTGAGTTGCTCCTCGTCCTCCTTCTCACCAATCGAGGAGCCTAACAGCGCTTTCCCCCTCACAGCCACTGCTGCAGGACGCCGACAAGCGCAGCGGAGGCAAGGTCATTGTGCGCATCCAGCCCGACGGCGCTGCCAAGTCGAAGCTGTAGCTGGGACTCATAATGCTGCTCGTTGTCTTTCTCTAAATGAATGGATGGATTGCACACACTTTGTGAAGGTATCATTGCTATTCACACTGCCTGCTCGTCGCCGCTCTCTTCGACGTCGGTCCTCTCTGCATCTGTGCCTGCGCCTGCGTCGTCGGCGTCGGCGAGCGACGAGGGCGTGCCAAAGGCGCGCTTCAGGTGCGGGCCCACAAAGGTGCGGTAAGCGGCGCCGGCCTCGTGCAGGCTGCTCCACTGCTCCTGCGACAGGGCCGAGAAGCCGGCCTCGCGCTCGGCGACGCCCAGCGCAGCCACGTCCTTTGCCAGCACGAGCAGCAGCGGCGGCCGGTCGTTTGCTTGCCCGTGCAGCGGCACCACCACGAGGGGCCCCAGCTATGTGCATTCATCGTCAGCCACTGTCTTTCCATCTACTGGCCAGCACAGCCACGCCACACCACACCCACCTCGCTCTCGACCATGAGGGGCGCAACGCCATTCGGGAGCATCGTGCCCGGCACCGCCACGTCGAGGTCGACGCGCTCTTCTTCTTCTTCTTCGTCCTCGTCCTCGTCGCCAGCGCCATCGTCGCCGTTTTCGTTCTCGGCGCGGAGCCGGTGCACGCGCGCGACCTCCTCGAGCCACGCCTGCCGCGCGAGCGCACAGAGGACACGCACGCGCTCGTCCGGCCGCAGATCCAGGTCCATGGCGCGCGGCCCCTCGTCTCCCGCCTTTGTCGACGCAGACGCAGATGCAGGCGCAGAGGCAGGCGCAGGCACGGGCGACGGGGCAAGTGGTGCGCGCAGACCGGGCTTGCCGAAGCCGAGGAGCCCGCGCAGGCCAGGCTTGCGCACGTACTGCTGCTCCAACCCACTGAGCGGGCCCGACGCCCCCGGCTGCTGCTTCAGTGTCTGTGCCGGTGTGGCCGAGGTCGAGGCGGACGACGACGACGAGGCGTACAGCGAGCCGTCGTCGGTGAGCACGAGCGCCGCGAGGTCCGCCCGCATCGTCATCGGAGATGCAGACGAAGGCGAGAGCGCCGTGAGGGCCTCGAGCGACGCATGCAGCGACATCGGGCTCAGCATCATCTTGTCGAAACCAAATCCTGTTGCCCCTTCCTGTGTGTTGTCGATGCCTGTGAGATGCAAGTGTTTCGCCGTCTCCACTCTGAGATATCGATGTCTTCCAAGATTGAATTTTGGCACGTGAGCAGCTGGCGATTGGCTTCTTCCTCTTCTTCATCGTGTTTGCCATTCGTGTCTTCGATGCTAAGGGCAGTACCAAATTCCAAAAAAAAAAAAAAAGTCACGCATGCTATAGAGTGATGCAATCGCTGCCAGCATTTGGTACTCTTCTGGTTTGCCCCTGAGAAGCAAGCAGTGCATTTATTGACCAGTGGAGAGCAAGCATTTGATGAAGAGATAAGGGTTGGCATAGCACACGGTATTGTTTCTCAGTGACCCGCGGACGAGCCAAGTTTGCGCGTGACACGGTGATCATCGTGCTCGGTTCCATTGTCGTGCGCAGCCTCCTGTTCCTGCTCGTACCTGGCGGCGGCCTCTTCCTCCTGAGGATCTCTGCCCAGCGCGATCCTGCCTTCGTCCGAAGCCGGCTCGGCGGCGCCCTCCTCGAGAAGCCGGTCCTCGCGCTCCTGCTGCTGCGTCCGGCTGATGCTCTTCTGCACGATGCTGCCCAGGATGGCCACCGCCTGGAGACCAATGGCGAGGATGATGGCGGCCGTGATCTCGGGCGGCCTCCGCTCGCCCAGTCCACCGATTCCGCGCTTCGAGTCGCCATAGAGGAGGGCGAGATGGAGGTAAATGCCCGCGGCGGCCCAAGTGACGTCCATCGTGGCAAAGATCCAAATGGCGCTCAGGGCACCCATGCTGCACAGCACGGCAAAGCTGGGCCACAAGGCCTTGTGAAGGTTCTCGAAAGCAGCCTTTCCGCCCTCGGACACATCCCAGCCTAGGGCAACAAAGGTCTGCTGAGGAATATCGAGCTGGATGATCGTCACGAGGAACATCTTGATGGGGACATGGATGAAGAGCCAGTCGAGAGGACGCGAGAGCGAGGGTGGGTACCGGATCTGGAGCAGGAGCACCGTGATGAGGAGCAAGAGTCCGCACAGCGAAAGCAGCACAAGGCCGATGAGGTGCGAGACGGGCTTGTTGAGCACCCATGTGATTGCCCAGGCCGCCAGGAGCAAATTGGCAAATGCCAACCGCAGTCCGACGCCATTGACGATGGTGTGCTGTGTACGATCAAGAACAGTAAGAGCAAGGATCACAAGTCAGCTTGAGAATTGGAACAAATGGGGAAGCGTGATGACGCACCTTGGTGAAGTCCTTCTGGCTCAGGACAACAAGCAGAGCGAAGCCGACCTGGAGCAGGAACATGACCGCCCAGAAGAAGAGGACAAGCGATGCGTTGGGCGTCAGGTAGGTGCCATGCTCCTGCGAGACCTGACCCAGGCCCGGACTGATGGCGACTGCGCACACGGTCAAGGCTGCCAGATTGACGAGGATGCTGAGCGGCGTCAGCACCTGCACCTTTGTCATGTGCCCCTGATTCATCGTGGAAGAGGGTGCCTCTGTGGTGCGCTCAGGACTTGCTACGGGCTGGTAGATGTGGTCGGCAAAGGGGCGCGGATGGCTGTTGCTCGTCGTCGTCGCCGTCGTCGCCGTCGTCGCCGTCGTCATTCGTTGGGAAGAGAAGAAGGCGGGCGTCTAGGCTTCTGCAGCAGAAAAGCCAAATACCGTAAAATTTGTGGAGATGGAGAAACGTCATCACGCGTCAAGGAACGGAACCCTAGCCTGGCCTCGTGTTTGCGTCGTCTTAACGCTTGACCCCATGGAGATAGTAGTGGGTGGCTCTCCTCATTAACGAGGAGCAAATATAATGTCGAACAGTGAGCCAGCATTGATGCTTGTACAGCTTTTCTCGAGCTTTCTGTTCGATGAATTCTTCGTCAAATGCCACCATACCGTTCTCATTGCCAAGGTGTCACACGAAACCACGTGGCCTGACCTCAACCGGCGCCAAAAATTTTAAATTTTTGGTCGACGAGCGCGAACTTAGTTGATCAAGAACGAGAACACATCAACGCAGCAGATGGTGAGTCTGGCAGCACTGGGGGGCATTCCTTTCATCGCTGAAGCAGGAAGGCATGCAGGCTGTCGACGCGCGCTTCGACACGTCCAAGTGGGCCGAGGCGGGGCCATCGCGGCACAAAGCCGCCGCCGCCCCTCTTCCACCAGCAGATGCGGGCGCAGAAGCAGCCATGGACGAAGACGAGGATGAGGACGAGGACGGAGGTGAAGACGAAGATGGAGATGGTGGCGAAGACGAAGAGGGACTTGCCTCGCCACAGACGCAGAAGCGAAAGAGGGTGCTGGAGCCGGACGCGCTCGACGCCTTTGCCTCGAAGCAAGCCAAGCGCGGCATCGTCTACATCTCCTACATCCCACGCGGCATGACGGTGGCCAAGGTGCGCCACCTGCTCGGCCAGTTTGGCGACGTCGAGCGCATCTTTCTCCAGGACGGCGACGAGAAGCGGTCGGGCGTCAAGCGCAGCTCGCGTGGGTGTCTTGCAGAGTGGAGAGAGAGAGAGAGAGAGAGAGAGAGAGAGAGAGAGAGAGAGAGAGAGCCATAAGAGAAGAAGAGTACTTTGAGCTGACACAGAGGGCATCTCTCCAGGCGCCGGCGTGCACTACACCGAGGGCTGGGTCGAGTTCAGCAGCAAGCGGAGCGCAAAGGCCGTGGCCGAGATGCTGAATGCGCAGCCAATCGGCGCCGCCGCGGGCGCCAGTGCCGGCTCGCGGGGCAAGGGCAAGAGCAAGGTGGGCATGGGCGCACGGCGGTGGCGCGACAGCGTGTGGACGATGCGCTACCTGAGCGGCTTCAAGTGGGGCATGCTCTCGGAGCAGCTGGCCAACGAGCGCGCGGCACGCACTGCGCGCCTGCGCTCGCACCTCAGCCAGAGCCGCGCCGAGCAGCAGGACTACCTGCGCAAGGTCGAGCGCGCTCGCGTGGCGCGCGAAAAGGAGGCGAAGCAGAAGCGCCGCCGCGAGGGTGTGGCTCATGGCGCGGAGGAGATTAATGAAGCCAAGGGACCAGCAAGAGAGAGGACATTCAAGCAAAAGACGGCCGTCGTCAGGGATGTGCGCGAGATGGCTGTCCCAAAGCAGCAGAAGCAGCAGCAGCCATCAGGCGAGCTGCAGGGCGTGCTGTCCAAGATCTTTTGAACACTGCTACTCTACTCTATTGTACAATGTGAATGAATGCGTGGAATAAATGCTATCTACTCGTCGAGACAATACCAGCTACACGTCGAGGCAATGCCAGCTACAGATCGAGGCCCAGCTTGCGCATGCTGTCGCGCCAGTCGGCCTCCTTGCTCCACGCCTGCAGCCTTGCCTCCATGCGCCGCTTGGCCTGCTCGGCCTCGTCGTTGCTGCCGCCGTCGTCGTCGGGCATGCCATCGTCCTCGTCCAGCTCGAAGCGGGGCCCGTCGCCGACGACGTGGCTGATGCGCGCGGCGAGGCGCTTGATGACGTCGACCTCGCGCGGGCCCACGCGCAGGCCGAGACGGAACAGCTCGACCTCGCCGATGATGCGCCGCGCCGAGAGCGACGGCTGGTGGTCGCGGCGCACGTGCGTGGGCGCCAGCTGGTGTGCATGCACGCGCGACTGCTGCGAGACGCCGAGGATGAGCTCGAGGGCGCTGGTGCGGTGCTGGAGCGACGGGAGGGCATCGAGGGTGGTCAGTGCGCGCACGAGGCCCGCGTCGCAGGGTGCGTCGTCGCCGCGCAGCCGCGCCGCCTCGAGCAGCGCGCGGTCTGGCGTCGAGAGGAGCGCGCGCAGCGGCGCATCGCACGCCAGCCGGTACAGGTCCTGGTGCGGCAGCAGCTTGGGGTCGGCGGCACGGAGCGGGTCCATGAGCACGAGGGCGTCGGGCTCGGGCGGCATCGCCAGCGTGTCGAGGCCGCGCAGCCTCGGCGACGGCGGGCGAAACAGGCCGCGTCGCTGCGAGTCGGCAGCCGTGGCCGTTGCCAGTGCGCCATCGAAGAGGGGCCTGCCCAGGGGGTGCTCCCTTTCCTCTTCCTCGTGTCTCTCTTTCTTCTCTCGCTCCTGTTCCTCTTCCCCTTGCTCCTTTTCCTCCTGCTCCTTTTCCTTGTCCTGCTTGTCCTGCTCATTGTTGTTTTGGTCTTCCTTCTCGCTCTGCTCATGGTCCTGCTTTGCCTCCGTCACCTGCTCGCCACCACCGTCGGCCACGAGCACTGGGCGCCGGCGCGCCTGCTCGGCCGCCTGGCCCTCGCGCTGCTCCACGCCGCGCAGAAAGCCGTTGCGGACGAGGAAGCGAATGACCTGGGCGACGGCATCGACGTGCCGGTCGATCTCGCTGGACAGCAGCGCTCGCAGCAGGTGGCGTGGCTCAAACGGGTTGCGCGGCGCCTCGCGCGGCCGCTTCCGTGGCCGCTGCTGCTGCTGCTGCTGCTGCTGCTGCTGGGCGCGAAGTGGCGCCTCCCTGGGCGTGGGCTGTGCCAGCGACGGGTCCACCTTGGACGACACGGCGTCCTTGACTGGGTCCATGTCTGAGCCAGACGAGTCGTCGTCGTCGTCATCATCATCGGAGGACGACGACTCGGAGCTGCTCTCCTCATCCTCTGAGCTGCTCTCCTCGTCATCGTCCGACGCATCCTCGGCCGACTTGGCCCCCGCCGCCCGCTTCATCGTCGTCGTATCCTTGTTCTCCTGCCACTGCCCCCGCTGCCGCCGCTGCTGCTGCTGCAGCTCGCGCCGGCCCTCGTCGGCCCAGCTCTCTGCGATGCGGCGCCGGACGCGCTCGTCCGTCGGCCACCGCTTGCGCCGCTCGGCCGTCCACTTGCGCACGAGCTCGTCCGAGTCGAGCCGGATGCTCAGTCCCTCTATGCGCACGCCCTCCTCCTCGCCCTCTCCCTCCCTTACTTCGGGCCCCTCATTCTGGATAGCAGCAGCAGCTGTTGCAGGTGGACCAGGCCGGCGCGATGCGCGCGCCCGCTTGCGCCGCTCCTCGTCGAGCAGCGGGTCCATCCGGTCCAGCTCGGCCTTGCCGCCCGGCGGATAGACGAGGTGCCGGTCTGCGCGGTGGAATGTGAGCGCAAGCGCCGACGAGGTGCGCCACTGGCATGTCGGCGAGGAAGAAGGCGAGCCGGAGGAGGACGAGGCAAGGGCGTGGCCGCAGACGAGATGGCCTGTCTGGCCCGTCTCGGGCGCTGCACCTGCTCTGTTCGAGTGGCTGCTACTCCCACCGCCTCCTCCCCGTCCACGTCCACGCCCTCCTCGGCCACGCCCAGCCCCAGCCCCTGCTCCGGCCCCATCTCTCTCTCTGTAGCCGTACATTGTCTTGTAGAACTGGCTGCTCCACACGGAACGCAACAGCAGAGGAAATTTCAGAAAAGACGACCAAAAAAAGTTGGAATTTTTCGACGTGTGAAGCACGTGCCGTTCTCGTCTCAGATGGGTCTACACTACAACAGCATCACTCTCTCTCTCTCTCGCGCGCAAAGATGAGAGAAAGAAGAGGACAGGCGTCTACTTGAGGAACTTGCCCTGGTTGTACTTGAGCCCGTCAATCTCGCCCTCCCAGGCAAGAGCCTCCTCGAAGAACTTCTTGTCGTCGGCCTTGTTGAAGGGGTCCAGGGGCGTGACGGCGTAGCTCTCGAGGTCCGGCGCGACGCCGAGGACGACGTTGGGGTCGTCGCCGCGGAGGATGATGGCACCGGCAATCTTGCTGTTCTTGTCCACACCGTAGACACCGCCGGCACCCATGACGTACTTGCGCGACGCCTCGAGGCGGTCAAAGAAGCCGCCAATCTGGTTGGCCGACATAAAGACCATGTTGAGCTCCTCGTTGTACTTGAAGTCGAAGCGCCAGATGGACCAGCCCTGCTTGTCAAAGTTCTCGTAGAACCACTTGAGGAAGTCGGGCGTGTCCCAGTTCGAGTAGTTGCGCTTGGCCTCGTCGATGATGAACGGGCTGGCGGGCAGTGACGCGCAGGGGTGCTTGGGCGCCGGCGCCGGCTTGGGCGTGTCATCGTCGTCGTCGTCGTTGTCCTTCTTCTTGTCGGCCTTCTTGGCAGCGGCAGGAGCAGCAGCAGCGGCGGCACCGGCAGCGGCAGCCGGGGCAGCAGCAGCAGCCTTGGGCTCCTTCTTTGGCGGCACAAACTTGGCGTTCTCGGCGAGCAGGTCGCCGTTGCCCGCGTAGACGTCGAGCACGGTGGGCTGGTTGATGACGGTGTTGTAGTACCGGCTCACGTTGGGGTACTTGTCGCGCACCTCCTGGCCAGCGACACGCAGGTAGGCAAATTGGAGGTCCGACGCGACAGTGAGGTCGGCGAGGGTGATGCGGTGGCCGACGAGGAACGTCTGCTTCTTGAGGTGCGCCTCGAGGTAGGCCAGGCTGGCGTGGAACCTGTCCCACGCCTTCTGCTCGGCCTGTGGAATCAGATCATCCAGTGGGTCAGCTGAAGCTCAAATGCGAGGAAACTAGTGGGCGGCTCTGCACGCACCACCTTGTTGTAGGGGAGCCGGTTCCAGTAGAACTGGAGGAGGGCCGAGACGGGGTTGAAGAGCTCCTCGTCACCAAACGAGATCCACTGCTCGACCTCGGCCTCGCTGTTCTTGTCCGTGCCCAGCAGCTTGGCATTGTCCGACAGGCCAGCGACTGTGGAGACGACACTCTTCTGTCAGCGATCCATTCTCCTCATCAAAAGAATTCGCAAGAGAAGAAGGGGAATCAGGGCATTATGCTGAGAAATATCTCGACACACATAGTCTTAAGACAGGGATAAACTGATCGGCGCAGGCACAAGGCCCACACCGACAATCGCATCATGTGGACGAAGGCGCAAGCAAGCACTCACCGTAGCGAGCGATGGAGCGGGCCTCGATGAGCTTGAGGCCGTCGGTGCCCTCAAAGCCCGGGATCCGGCCCAGGGGGAACTTGGAGGTGTACTCGGGCTTCAGGTTGTCGCCGTCCATGACAGAGCACTTTGAGACCTCGAGCTCGACGCCGTTGATCTTGGCCGCGGCCAGCGACTGTTAGAAAGAGGGACCACCACGTCAGCGCCTTTCCTCTCCCGCTTCCGTCACAATGACTGGGTATCGCTGCGCAGGGCTACTCACCCTGCTGACTTTAGGGTGCGCCTTGTAGCCGTAGATCTTTCCAATGACCGCCATTGTGTGGTTATGTGGTAGTGTGTCCTAGTCTCGTCTGGGTTCTGAGAGTGCAGAAGAGCCGATGGAAAGGAGAAGAAACCGCCGCCGTCTCTCGCTAAAAGCTAACTTTTTTCTCTTTCTCCCTTGGGAAAAAGAAAGCTCGAAAAAATCCCTCTTCGTTTGCCACGAAGAATTGACACGTGGGCTGAGAGATCTGGACGCGCCTCTCTCTCTGTGGAGTGGGAGGAATTGATTGATTGAATGCTACAGAATGAAGAATGATGGAAAGATGCTGCGATGAATTACACAATGTCTAGGTCAGAGCCGGAGTTATTAGAGTCAGAGTCCAGACCCAGGTCCGAGCCGAGGTCGGAGAGGTCCTCGTCGAGCTGGTGGGAAGGGGCTGCGCGGGGCGGTGCGCGCACGTTGGGCCGTGCCTTTGCCACTCTCGCATGCAGCTTGGGTGCCGGCAGCGAGCCGGGTGCCGCGGCGTGCCTGGCCAGGAGCTGGTGGGGCGGGATCAATCAGTCGCATGTCTCAGGACTGGTGCAGGAAAAAAGACTTACCCTGCTCGAGGCGCCGGAAGGGTGTGCAGATGGCGCACTCGATGGAGTCCTTCGTTGCTGTGAGGGGGTAATAGCAGACTGAAAGGGGTCGAAGCCGATCTTCTTGATCGTCTCTGCACCGTACGCAAATGTGCGCTTCTTGGATGCGGCCACACCGTCCTGCGTGGGCGGTGGGCAGCTGCTGTCGCCGCCACTGACGAGGTGCTGGGCATCGAGGAGGGCCTTGCCGCCGACGCTGTTGGCCCGGTGCTGGTCCTCGAGGCCGACGTCGGACAGGTCGAGCCGGGGCCGTTTGCGAGCAGTAGTCGGCGCCAGCGAAGACGTCAGCTGGTCCAGCTGCTGCTCGCGCTTGCGGGTCGCCTCCCTGCGCTGGCGATCTCGGCCGAAGCTGCCGGCGACGTCGAATGCGCTGCTCCTAGGGTCTCTCGCCGAGGGCAACGGTCCACGGTGGTGCGAGACAAACGTGGCCGTCCTGCCGCCACCGTTCAGCCCCAGGCCGTCGGAGAGACCAAACAGGCCGTTGCTGCTGCCGTTGCGCGCGGCGGGCCGGAAGCTCGTCGAGGCGCTGCTGGCCAGCTCCTGGCGGCCGTTCTTTGTGCGCTCGAGGGCATTGGCAACGTGGAAGGCGCAGGCGTGTGCGCCCGTGCGGCGGTCCACGAAGCGGGCGCAGCGCGTGCCATCCTGCTTGATCGCCTCGCACTCGCCGTGGTCGGCCGCGTAGCCGACGACGACGAGGCTGCTGGCGGCGGTGGGATTGAGGCACATGAGCCGGCTGCCATCGCCATCGTCTCCGTATGCTGCTGCTCTTGCCCTTGCTCCTGCTCCTGCTGATGATGCCCCTGCTGCTGCTGCTGAATAGCGATCGCGCCCACCCCGGCGCACCTTTGGGTTGAGCAGGCACAGCACCGCGCCCGGCTGCTCGATCTGGAGCCGCTCAAAGGCGCCCCCGCTGCCGCCCGAGTAGTGCCGCTTGCCGTCGGCGTCGCGCCACGTGCGCTCGGCCTCAAAGACGGTCATCAGCAGCTCCGCGTCGCCGCGCGCCGAGTCGGTGCCAGTGGCCAGATCGACGAGCTTGGCCGTCATGTAACGACGCTGCCTCGGTGGTGCTTCCTCCCTATGCTCTCGCTCGTGCTCGCTGCTGTCTGGCCGGGAGGTGTCGCGCGTCTCGCGCAGCGGGCCCTTTTCGGCGAGGACACAGATGGTGAGCCAGTCGCCGTCGACGGGCACGTCAAAGTCGCCGTCGCGCGTGCCCGGCGTGCAGACCGAGTAGAGCAGTGGCGGTGGGAGCAGAAAGCGGCCGTCGACGAAGCCGAGGAGCGTCTCGTGGGGCACGAGCCGTCGCCGCAGCCGCGTCCGCGACAGGGGCTCGAAGCGCTCCCAGTCGCGGTCCCATTCTGGTGCCTCGTCCAGCGAGCCGGGGCCTGGCTCGAGGCGGTGCAGCACGCGCATCCGCTCATCGCGGTCCTGCTCCTGCTCCTGCTCCTGCTCCTGCTCGTGTCCGTGCCTCCCTGGCAGAAGCACGCTGGGCCGCACACTGGGCCGCGCCTCGAGGTCGTCATTTGTCCTTGGTCGAGCAGCAGCGCTCGTCTCGGCCTGCCTGGCCTGGGCCCGGGCACGCGCATGGCCCCGCTGGATCTTCGACGAGCGCGCGAGAAAGGCCGACTGGGCGCGCTTCTGCGCCGGCAGCGCCTCCTGCAGCGCGCGCACGCCGGCCTTTGCCTCGTGCGCGAGCCGCGAGGGCCCCACGATGGTGCTGCACGCCTTGACCTGCGCCTGCCGTGGGGGGCTCGAGGGGGCGAGCACGCCCCTGCTGCTGCTGCTCGGTGCCATCTGTTGCAGCTCTTCTGGAGGAACAATACACACGCTGCTTCTAACGAGCTTTATTTCTGTTTGTGCGCGACTATTACTCAGACGCGTCGTGATGACGGATGCTGACAAGTTGCGCTTACATAAGATGCTTCCCTCATCGTGTGAGCAAATTTCTGGAGAAACAAGAAAAAAAAAATGTGGAAGACGAAAAAATCAAACGCAAGAGAAGCTCGAGGCCGGGAGTGGAAAGCTCTACTACCACCACCAATACAAGAAGACTACTCGGCCTCGGGATGCTGTCACGGATCAGCATTGCCAGGGGAGCGGCGTCTGCGGCGGCGCGGCGGCGGGCGATGGCTGCGCGCGCAGCGTCGTCGTCGTCGTCGTGGGCGCTCCAGCAGACGGCTGCGGTTCGGTCAGCCGCGGCAGCGACGGCGGCAGCAGCTGCGACGGCGCCTGGGACGGCCGAAACGAGTGGGAGCGCAATGGGCCGCTACCAGCCGCTGGGATTGGGCGCAAGTAGCAGTCATAGCGGGAGCAGCAGCAGCAGGCGGACAATGCTGCCGACGCCACTGCCCGAGCACGTCGTCGACTCGCACGCGGATGCGCTCCGGCGTGCGGCAAACGGCAAGCGCACGAGGACGCGGAGCAGCAGCCAGGGCCAGCTGAGCTTTGGCGAGTTGAGCGGGGCGACGCTGCACGCCCTCGACGACGAGCACGCCATCTTCCCGCCGAGCAAGTCGCTCGAGAGCATCTCGATTCTGCGCGCGTGCATCAGCACCGGCATGGTCGGCCGCGCCAACAAGATCTTCAGCGACGTGCGTGCCGAGGCCTCGTACCGTGCCGCACAGGCGAGCTACTCTGCCGCTGCTTCAGCCACTCCTTCATCTTCCTCGTCGTCTGCTGCACGATCACCGTCGCCGCTCGACGTCGAGACGTACAACGCCATGCTGGCCATGTACCTCTCCCAGGCCTGGCGCGAGGACAGCGCTGCGAACCGGTCGCTGTGGGTCGAGCGCAGCTGGGACCTGTTTGCGCACATGGAGAGCGGCGTCGACGGCGAGGGCAACATCAATGCCGACCCATCGCCCAACGAGGCGACGATTGCCGTGCTGGCCAAGGGCGTCGTGCGCATGCTGCGCACCAACCGCTACCCCTCGCGGCACAACTCGCTCGCCTACCTGCTCGCGAGCGTGCGCCGCCTCGGCCTCGATCTCCACGACGTCGTCCTGAACCCTTACATGACACGGTCCGACGACGATGCTGCTTCTGGTGGCCTCGACCACCTCGTCGTCACCCGGCGTGGCACTGGCCGCGAGATGGAGCCCGACGCCCGCACCGTACTCCAGTATCTCGTCGCCGCCGCTGCCGACGCGGCCGACGTTGCAGCCTCGGCCGAGCTCGACCGCGCCGCACGGACCCTCGACGCCGCGGCGCAGCAGACGGCCAGCGACGAGGCAGGCCATGCCATGGGCGAGCAGCAGCAGGCACAGGGCACGGCTGAGCAGCAGCAGCAGCTCACGCCGCTGCGGCCCGTCCAGGCACGCTCGCGCAAGACAGGCGAGGAAGAGGTGCCGTTCAACCTGCAGCTGCTCCAGGAGAACCTCAACGTGGTGCACGAGGCACGGGCCACGTTCAGCGACCCGTACGAGCGCCAGAAGTGGCTCGAGGAGAGCGCACTGGAGGCGGCCAAGAAGCGCCTCGCCTTCAATGCGTCGAACCTCGAGGAGCTGGGCCTGCACAATGCGGGCAAGCTGCAGTCGCGCCAGCTGCAGGAGTGGATGTGGGCCTGGTTCAAGCGACTCGAGACGCGGCTGCAGGACGACCTCGAGGCAATTCGGGCGCGCGAGGCTCAGCGCACCTCGTATGGCAGCCGCGGCACCCCGCTCGAGGTCGAGGTCCTGCCCTTTCTCCAGCTCGTCGAGCCGAGCAAGATGGCACTCACCGTGATTCTCGTGCTGATGCGCATGATGGGCACCGGCGGCGTCGCCCACGGCATCAAGACGACGCGCGCCCTCATCAGCGTCGGCCGAGCCATCGAGCAGGAGTACCACGTCGGCCTCACACGCAGCCACCCCGAGATTTTCACCAACGCCAAGGCAGCCCACGAGGTGCTGCGCAAGCGCGGCCTGCTCGACCACGAGGCGCGCCGCAACCTGCGCCAGTGGCAGCGCGACCAGGCGGCCGCCGGTGGCGTGGGCGGCACCGGCCATGAGGCCGCTGCGCAGTGGTCCCAGTCCACCCGCGCCAAGGTCGGCAGCTACCTGGTCCAGCACCTCATGGCTGCTGCCACGGTAGTCCGCCGGGGACAGGACCGCGACGGCGTGCAGTGGGTCGAGGACCAGCCGGCATTCTACTCGGCGTACCAGTACGTGCAGGGCAAGAAGCTGGGTGTCATCCGGGCCAACGACGTCGTGGCCAAGCGCCTCGACCGCGAGTCGCTCGGCGAGACGTTCCATGCGCGCCACCTGCCCATGCTCGTACCCCCACGCCTCTGGCTCAGCCACGATTCGGGCGGCTACCTGTCGATGAAGACGTCTGCGATGCGCTACAAGGACTCGGCCGAGCAGGGCTCCTATCTCCGCGAGGCGTCTGACAACCACCACCTCGAGACGGTGCTGGCGGGGCTCGACGTGCTGGGCTCCACGCCCTGGGTCGTCAACGGCAAGGTGCTCGACGTCATGACGCGCGTGTGGAATGCCGGCACCGATGTGGCGGACATGCCCCCGCTGGAGCCGGCATCCAAGGAGCCCGAGCGGCCCGCCGACTACGAGACGGACCTCAAGGCGCGGGCCACTTACTTGGGCCGGCTCAAGCACCACCACCAGGAGCGGGCGAACAACCACTCGCAGCGGTGCGACGTCAACTACAAGCTTGAGATTGCGCGTGCCTTTGCCGGCGAGCGCTTCTACTTCCCCCACAACATGGACTTCCGCGGGCGCGCCTACCCGATCCCCCCGCACCTCAACCACATGGGCAACGACCTCTGCCGTGGGCTGCTGCTGTTTGCCGACGCCAAGCCGCTGGGCCGCTCGGGCCTGCGCTGGCTCCGCATCCACCTCGCCAACGTCTATGGGTACGACAAGGCGAGCTTCGCCGAGCGCGAGCAGTTTGCCATCGACCACGAGGCCGACGTGCGCGCCGCTGTGGCCGACCCGCTCGCCGAGTCTGGTTCAGGTCGCTGGTGGCTCGCGGCCGACGATCCCTGGCAGTGCCTCGCCACGTGCTTTGAGCTCGTCGCTGCCCTCGACCACCCCGAGGGCCCCGAGGCGTACGAGTCGCAGCTGCCCGTGCACCAGGACGGCACGTGCAATGGCCTGCAGCACTACGCCGCGCTCGGCGGCGACCTGGCGGGCGCCAAGCAGGTCAATCTCAGCCAGGGCGAGCGGCCGTCGGATGTGTACACGGGCGTGGCTGACCTCGTGATTGAGCAGCTGGCGCGCGATGCGGCTGGCCAGAGTACCGTGGTTGACAACAGCGACGACAAGGGCGGCAGCGACGAGGGCAGCAGCGACAAGAGTAAGAGCAACGGGCAAGGGAGTGGTGAAGCACAGCGCCTCGCGCGCATCCTCGAGGGCAAGGTCACGCGCAAGGTCGTCAAGCAGACGGTCATGACGACCGTCTACGGCGTCACGTTCATCGGCGCCAAGAACCAGGTGCAGCGCCAGCTGGCGGACCGGGGCGACATTGCGCACGAGGATCTGTGGCAGGCCGCCTCGTACCTGGCCAAGGTCATTATGAACTGCATCGGCGACCTCTTTACGGGCGCCGAGCTGATCCAGCACTGGCTGC
The DNA here is from genome assembly GCF_003144295.1 of Acaromyces ingoldii. Taxonomy (NCBI): domain Eukaryota; kingdom Fungi; phylum Basidiomycota; class Exobasidiomycetes; order Exobasidiales; family Cryptobasidiaceae; genus Acaromyces; species Acaromyces ingoldii. The sequence goes on along the minus strand of NW_020290254.1, from coordinate 114,869 downwards.
ATGAGAGCGCCTTTCTGATCGCCAAGAGCATCCCGCCTGCGCGCATACAGGCCATGGACGGCCTCGCTGCTGCCGCTGCTGGTGGCAGTAGCGCTGGAGACAGCGACGCTGCTCGTTTGACGGCGACGACAAAGGCGCGCGCGCTCGACGAGGCCAGCAAGCGCGAGCAGATGACGTCGGTCATCTGGACCACGCCCCTCGACCTGCCCGTCGTGCAGCCGTACCGCAAGGTGACGCGGCGCCAGGTCATGACGGCCATGCGCACCGTCTTTCTCCACGACCCGCAGACGAACACGCAGGTGTCGCCGCCGAAGCAGGCGAGCGCCTTTCCGCCCAATTTCATCCACAGCCTCGATGCGACGCACATGATGCTTACCGCGCTCGAGTGCCGCCACATCGACCTGACGTTTGCCGCCGTGCACGACAGCTACTGGACGCACGCGTGCGACATTGACACGATGAGCGAGCTGATCCGCGACACGTTTGTGCGCCTGCACAGCCGCAATCTGCTCGGCGAGCTGCGCGACGAGTTCCTGGACCGCTACCGTGGGTTCCGCGTGCCGCGCGAGGCGGCCGACAAGCTGCGAGCGCGCCGCGAGCAGCGCGCCGCCAAGCGTGGGCTGGCCTCGGCGGGCGAGATGGAGCGCCAGGCGCGCCTCCTCGATTTGGACAACGATGGCGAGGAAGCCAACAGCGAGGAAGTCACAGGCGACGCCGAGGAGATTGGCGGCGACGACGAGGTCCACGGCAGCAGCGGCGAGGACATCAGCATCGACGACGGCGAAGTCAGCGTCGCGGGCGAGCAGGGAGAGGAAGTCGCAACGACGACAGCAGCAACAAAGACAAAGGGGAGGAGCAAGGCAAGGGGACGCCGCTCGCGCCAGGACCGCAGCGGGCTGCCCTACTACGTCGACCTCGGCGAGGCCCTGCCGCCGATCCCGACCAAGGGCTCCTTTGACGTAAAGGAGACGCGCAACAGCCTCTACTTTTTCTCGTAGATGTCTCTCCTTCATAGACGTTTTTCACACACCATCACCATTCCTCATTCATCCATTCATCCACTCATCCATCAGTAATTCCAATGTGCAATGTGACCATTTTTCAATTCCATCTTGTCAGACTTCTGACTTCTGAAAAAGTGAGACGGGGCGGTCGCGTGGAGGGAGAGAAGAAGAGCAACACTAGATCGACTCTTCTCAAAATAGACGCGTCCCTGTCGTCTGTCTTACAGCCGGTGCCTTTTCTTCCTTGTGTAGAACGACAAGACTGGGAACAAGAGGGGGAGAGGACATGGCAACGACGGCGCAGCTCGTGCTGGACCGCACCGCTGCGGCGCGGCTGGCGCAGGACGGCGGGGCGCGCGAGCGGGCTGCGCTCGATGCCCTCGTCGACGCGGTCCTGTATCCTGCTGCTTCGACGTCGGCGCATGCCCATCCCAGCGCTGGCAAGAGAGGCCATGGACAGGGACAGGGGCAGACACACAGAACAGGCGCCATGAGCACGGCTGAACGCGTTCGGGCGCTGCGATCCGGTGTGCGATCAGGCGCAGCAGCGAGGCACGGAGAGACAGACAACGAGGAGGGAGGCGCACTGCGGTGCGATGCGACGGGCACGCTCAGCTGGCGCACCGGCGGACAGCGCCTCGTGTGGACGCGCGGTGGGCAGGACGAGGTCGTGCGCCTGTTTGACTTTTCCCAGGCGGCCGCTGCCACTGCCGCTGCCACTGCGACAGATCGGCCGAGGGGCATCATCGTTGACGCCGCGTGGGTGTGGATCGACGTTGGGCCGACGTGGGACGAGCAGCTGCCAACTGCGATGACCAGCTCGGTGGAGAGAAGAGAAGGAGACAGGCCAACAGCAGCATCGGACGAAGTCACGTCGGCGCTCCAGAAGCTCTTTCGCGCCTCAGCCTCCCCTGCGCCCGCACCGGCGACAAAGACGAAGCGAATGGGGGCGAGAGCGCCAGCAAGAGCACGAGCACGGGCACTGTGCATCCTCGTCGGCAGCACGCTGCTGCTGCACCTGCCGCAGTCGGGCCAGGAGCACATGCGCAAGCTCGACTTTCGCCCTGCGCGCCTCTTTGCCCTTGGTGGTGAGGGCGAGGGCGAGGGCGAGAGTGGCAGTGGGAGCAGCGGCGATGGCAGGAGTGACGCCGGCTTCTTTGTCCAGCGCGAGGCCGAGGCCGAAGACCGCGTCGAGCGATGGCGTGGCTCGGCAGGCGACGAGACAATGGCAGACGACGACGACGAAGAAGCAGGCCCGCTCTCGACGCTCTTCTACCTGCGCAGGCCCTTTGACGACTTCAAGCCCGTCGATGTCGTGAGCGCCCTCTGCGATGGCGACGATGTCGAAGGCGTGCGCAGACGAGCGGTGGGCCGACCGGTGCCGTTCAACCGCATCGAGGAGCGCGTCATCTTTGTCGCCCCCGACAGCCGCACCCCGCTCCTCGTCGCTCTCGATGCGCGCAGGAGGGTGGTGGTCATCTATGCATACATGCACGGCCGTGCGCCTATTCTCTTGGAGGAGGAGGGGGAGGAAGAGCAGCAAGTGGGCATGGAGAAGAAGGCGATGGTGGCAAGCAAGAGGAGGCCGCCTTCGATGGTGGTCCAGCAGCAGCAGCAGCGCAGACGAAGCTCGCGCCTGCTCGAGTCTGCCGGTGCTGGGGCTTCCGCGGGCGAGGACATGGGCGTGCGACGCCGCAGCGCCCGCTTCTCGTCGCTGCCCATGCAGCAGCAGCAGCAGCAGTACGCCACCACGACGCCGCGCCATCCCTCCTCATCGTCGTCGTCGTCGTCAGCAGCAGCAGCCACGGCGACGGTGCAACGAGCTCACCACCACCACCGACCGCCTGCACAGACGCCGGCGCGGGCGCTGCTGGGCGATGCCGACGAGGCGCGCCGCCGCGATGGCGACTCGGCCGAGGTGCGCGACGCCGACATGGAGGAGATGCTCAACGTCTTTGAGGAGCTCGATGCACGCAGCGGCAGCCCGCGGCGCAGTGGCACCCCGCGGCCGCGCGCCTCGTCGCACATGGCTGCCGTCGCCAGCAGCAGCGACGGTGCGGCCGCATCAGACGCCGTCGCCTCGTCGTCCTTTGCTGCTGCTACTGGTGCGGCACCGGCTACGGTGACGCGGCGACGAGCGAGCGTCATGGCGCGCCTCGCCTCCAACTCATCGAGCGGTCCGGCCATGCGCAGGCAGGCCCGTCCCTCTGGCGTAGCTGGTCCTCGTGATGATGACTTGGATGCGCCATCGCAGCAGCAGCACCAGCACCAGAGACGCACCAGCAGCCGCCGATCGGCAGTCGCTGGCTCGGGACAGGCTGTCGTCGCACCAGCAGCAGCAGCAGTAGTAGCAGCACCAGCAGCAAGTGGCCAAGAAGGACCGGGCCTCGAGTGTTTTGGCCGCTTCGCCCAGGGCTTTGCCTACCTGGCGCCCCTGGCAGAGATTGCGCTTGACGAAGGCGAGGGAGACGACGAGGGCGATGTCGAGGCTTTCACCAGCCGCGATGGTGCCGTGCTGTACGTCCATCGGCGGCGCAGGGGTGTGCTGCTGCGCAGGTGGGTGCGCCGCGATGCGCTTGGCCAACTGACCCTCGTCGAAGAGCACGACGACGAGAGGGAAAGCCACGGAAGCGAAATGCGAGGCGTGGCGCGCGCCGTGCCAGTGGGTTCGCGCGCGAGAAAGGACCTGCTGTTCATCGCCGACGACGGTGCCGGCGCACTGCGGCTGCGGCTGGGTCCAGGCGTCGAGCTGGACATCGAGGTGGAGCGTGCCGTCGCCATCGACTGGCGCACGGCCACGCTGACGAGCACGTGGGCCGGCGACGACGACGGCCTCGAGCTTGTGCGCATCCACCACGGTCAGGCGCGGTCAGTCGCTGAGCTACAGCTGCAGCTCGAGCCGCGGTGCCGGCTCAGCAGGCTTGTTCTTGATGCCTGCCTCGTCGCCGCTGCCTCGCCGTCGGCGGGTGCCAGGCTGCGCCGGGCGTGGTTCGTCGCCCGGCGCAGCACGGCGCCTGCCGCGCGCACGCGGAGCGACTGGGACATAGTCGTCGACGTTGTGCTGGGCCGCGATGCTGTCGATGCCGACCACGGTCGACGGCACAACGACGCGCCGCTGCTCGTGCTCCTCGAGACGCTCGCCCAGGACGCGCGCCTGGACACGGTGGCGATGCACGACGACGTGCCCCGGCTCGCGCGCCTCATCACGCGCCTCGCCCAGCGCAGCCACTGGGCCCACGTCGTCGACTACTGGGCCCGCCTGGTGCCCGGCTGCTGGCTCGCCTGTGCTCGTGTCGAGCACACCGCCGAGGCCGACTACGAGCCCGTGGGCGACATCTACCGCGACGCGCAGCAGCTCGTCGAGGGGCGGCGCGTGCCGCTGCCTGGCACACGCGACGCGCGCATACAGAGTCTTATCCCCCGGACGGTGCGCCTCTTTCGCGTCCTGGCTGCGTTTGCAATCAACACGGCCGAGACTGAGATGGAAGGCGACACGCAGATGGAGACGGGGATGCAGCCGATCAGAGGAGAAGAGAAAGCAAGGACAGACCAGAAAAGGACAGACGGGAAAGAGGAGCGCGACCGGCGCGTCGTCGACGCCATGCTCGATGCTGGCCTCGACGCGCCGGGCGAGATGGACCGACTGCCCCGGCGGATCGCTGCGCCCCTGCTCGGCGCCATGGCCCGCTGCCGCACCGCTGGTCCTGCGCGCTGGACGAGCCGGGCGTATGCGTTTGTGGGTCGCGCCGACCTCGCACGCCAGATGGACCCGGACCAGGTGCCCGTCGGCCCGCGCCTCGAGCCCGTTCACAGCAGCAGCAGCGACGGGGCATTTTCACAGCAGCAGCAGCAGCAGCCACTCCAGCTGGACGCCGTCTGCGGCATGATCTTTGGCGCCGACGCACGGCTGCGCGACGTGGGCGAGATGCTGCAGAGCGGGCGGGCCGTCACCGTCGCCAGCCCGGCCACCGAGGGCGTGTCCGAGGACCGGGCGGGGGAGATGCAGCGTGCGCTCCTGCTCACCGTCACGGAGCGCATCAAGGCCACGCCGCTCGGCCGCAGCCTGCTCACCGTCGCCTCGCGGCCCTACCAGCCCTGGCTGCGCTTCCCCACGGAGCGCGTGTGCATGGCTGTGCGCATGCTGGGCAACGTCGTTGTCAGCCACCGCGAGCCCGACGCCGAGAGCGCCGAGATGGAGTGGCCCGAGTTTCATGCCGGCGTCGCCAGCGGCCTCTCGCTCTGCCTCGAGCGGGGCGACACCGTCGAGAGCGGCTGGATCTTCAGCAACTCGTCGATGGCAAATGCGGCAGGAGGACCAGCATCATCAGCAGCAGCAGCAGCAGTCCCAGCACCAGCACAGCCAGCGATGACGGCCAGGCACGCCGGTTTCGTCCTCGGCCTCGGCCTGCTCGGCCACCTGCGCCACCTCGGCCGCATCCACGCCTTTCGCTACCTCAAGGAGCGCCACGGCCCGACGTCGATTGCGCTACTCGTCGGCCTCGGCGCCTCGTTTCTCGGCACGCGCGACCTCGTCGCACGCACGCTGCTCTCCATGCACCTCCAGGTCGCCCTCCCGCGCGAGGCGGTGCCGCTGCGCACGACGATGCTCACCCAGGCCGCCGCGCTTGTGGGTATGGGTCTGCTGCATGCGGCCACCGACGACGCCTGGGCTGCGCGCACCGCGCTCAGGGCCCTCGCTGCGCGCCGCGTCACGACCGACGACAGCCAGATGGTCGCGCGCGAGTGCTACTGCCTCTGCGCCGCCTTTTCACTGGGCCTCACCCTGCTTGCGTCAGCCAGGCGGTCTGCTTCCAAGACGACGACGACGACGGAGCTGGAGCGCGACGTCGTGGCCCAGCTCGAGGCACTCATGACGCGCCGCCGCAGCCCCGCCTCGGACGATGGCGATGAAGACGACGACGGCTCAGACGACGGCGGCGGCGAGACTGCTTCAGCACTGTCCGCGGAAGAAGAGGAAGAAGACGACGAGTCACAGGCGACGGGCTCGTCGGCAGCCGGCGACGCCCACGGCCGGGCCGAGCGCGAGGGCCCCTTTGACTGGCGGCCCGATGCCTCCATCACCGAGGTGCCCGCCCTCGTCGCCCTCGCCCTCGTCTTTCTCCGCAGCGGCCGGCGCGACGTGGCCGACAAGATTGCGATGCCGCGTGCCTCGCGCGACCTTGATGCTATCCGGCCTGACGTCGTCCTCGCCCGCGTCCTCGCCCGCAGCCTCATCCTCCTCGACGACGTGGCGCCCACCCAGGCCTGGCTCGACGCCTGCGTGCCTGCCTTTCTCCGCGACGCACGTCGCGCCACGGCGCCCCAGTCGCACCAGCTCGCCCTGTACAACATCCTCGGCGGCGCCGCCTTTGCGCTCGCGCTCAAGTATGCCGGCTCGGCCTATCCACAAGCCGTCGCCACCCTCGAGGCGAACCGGGCCATGCTCGCGCGCCTCGTCGACGAGGCCACTGTCAGCAGCACCGACAGCGGCGACTACTTTGCCCGCATCCGGCTCCAGACGCTGAGCACCGTCTGCGACGTCGTCACAAACGGCCTCTGCCTCGTCCTCGCCGGCCGCGGCTCCGTCGACGTGCTCAAGGTGCTGCGCCGGAACCTGTATCGGAGTGCGGCTGCTGCTCCTCCTCCAGGCCAGGGCTACGGCAGCTTCAGCGCGACGACGCAGGCGCTCGGCACCCTCTTTCTCGGTGGCGGCCGCCTGACCTTTGCTGCGTCCGACCTCGGCCTCGCGGGCCTGCTCATCGCCTACTTTCCGCGCTACCCCACGGGCACGGGCGCCGGTGCAAGCGCAGGTGCAGGTGCCAGTGCCGACCAGCGCGCCTACCTCCAGGCCTGCCGCCACCTCTGGGTGCTCGCCGTCGAGCCGCGCCTGCTCGTTGTGCGCGATGTCGACGACGGCCGCATCCTCAATGGCGTTGCTGTGCGCATCACCACGCGTGGCAGGAATCCAGGGCAGGGCGCGCACCAGCTTGAGCAAGAGAAGGAGCGCGTCTGCACGACGCCGTGCCTGCTCCCGGACCTCGCCGACGTCGCCTCGCTCGAGGTCGTCGATCCCGCGGGACGCTTCTGGAGCAACCGCGTCGTTCTTGACGGCGCCGGTGCGAGCGAGGCGGCGCGTGCGCTCGTCTGGACGCGCACGCTCTATGTCCAGCGTCGCCCGTCGCAGCGCCACAAGGACGATGATGGAGCAGGGCAGGGCCAGGTTGAGGGCGCAGGAGGGGCACGCATCAGCAAGCGGCGCGAAGCCACGCCTGCTGAACGGGAACGGCTGCGCGCCTATGCGCTCTCGATCGGGCAGGCGCCGGCGCATTCATCGTTGTCGTCGCCGCCGCCGCCGTGCGAAATGACGCGCGCACTGGCGGCCAGCCTCGCGCGCTTCGGCGTGCCACCCTACGGTGTGCTCTGCCAGCTGCGCATGCTCGTCGAGCGCGAGCGCGAGCACGAGCGCGAGACGGGCGCGGCGACGAGGGTGCAGCTCCGGCTCATGGCACGCCTCGCGGTGCGCGCCTTGTCGGGCCAGCAGGACGACGTCGATGGCGATATCCTCGATCTCTTTGTAGATGCCTGGTCCCCCACTGTACAGTAGTCCACACCACATACACCGCAATCACACACTGGTCAGCATATTTCATGACACACTGGTCAGCATACTTCATGGCACACTGGGCAGCTTACTCATAACACACTGGTCAGCATAGTTCACAACACACTGGGCAGCACAATTCATAACACACTGGGCAGCACAAATCATAACACACTGGTCAGCAAATTGGACAGCAATGGCAATGGGATTGGTAAGAGCAGTGTGGGTGGACAGGGAGCAGCAGCCTAGTTGGTCACGCGCCAGTCCATGCGTCGCGCCCGCTTCTCGCTCCGCTTGCGCGCCTCGGCGGGCATCGTCGGGCCCATCCCTGGCCGCGGGCTCGCCGTGGTCCAGGGAAAGAGCATGGGCGACGACTCGAAGCCGGCGCCCGACGAGATGCGCGGCGTGACGAAGCGCTGCGCGACGTTTGTCGTCAGGTCCTCCTCCTTGTCCTTCTCAGCGTCGTTGTCTTCATCGTCGCCGTCGTCGTCACCGTCGACGAGCTGGCCGGGCGAGTCGGCCGCACCGGCTGGCGAGCGGCGGACCGACTGGACAAAGATGGCGTGCATCGCCTCGGCCTCGTCGGGGCTCCAGTGGGGCTCCATCGCCGCGTTGCGGTACCGCTCGCCGGGCGACGAGAGGCGGGCGCGCCGGAGCGCGTCGCGCGGAGACACCGTCGCAGCACCGCCTGCGTCGCCGTTGGACGAGGGCGAGAGGCCGGCGAGGCGTGGCGGCGACGACGACGCCGACAGGTTCGCGTTGAGATTTGCCAGCGAGGGGCGGTGCATGGCGCCGAGGTAGGGGTAGCTGAAGTGCGACGCGCCATCCTCGCCGTCGAGGTCGACGTCGCCCGCGTCCGAGGACGAAGCGATGGAGCGCGCACCAACACCACCGCCAAGATGCGCGCGCGGTGGGGCAGCGACAAACCCGCCGCCGACTGTGCGGCCAATGTCGAGATAGGCGCGCCGGTCCTGGTCGTCGAGGAGCGAGTCGATGAACGAGTCGGGGAGCGCGCGGCCCTGCCTCGAGGCAGAGGCGGGCGCATCGGCAGCGACAGTGGCCCGGCGCATGCTCAGTCTGGTCCGCGGCGGCGCATTGCGCACGACGTGGAAGCCGCGCGTCGTCGCACCCGTCGGCGAGCTGTACCTGTCCTCGGGCTCGTCGTTGTTGCGGGACGAGGTCCAGAGCATGCTCGCGCGCCGCTTGATGCCAGCAGCGAACCCGCCGCCAGCACCGGCACCGGGATCGTTGAGCTGGAGCGCAGAGAGCGGCCTCGAGGCCCACTTTTCGCCATCGACGGTGTCGAAATCGTGCGCCTCATCCTCGGCCTGGGCGCGCTTGGCCGCCTGGCGGCGCTTGTGGAACGCATACATGCCTCCGACGGCGGCCGCGAGGGCAGTGGCGCCCAGGACGGAGCCAAGTACAGCGGCAGTGCGCTGCTTGCTCGTCACCGCCGGCTGGTCTGCCGCCGCCGCAGGAGAGTCTGCGGGTGAGGGGGACGGCGTCGAGGCGGGCTGCTTCGTGGGCTCGTTCGATGGCGACGCCTTGGCCTTGCTGTTGCTGTTGGTGTCCTGGTCCTTGTCGCCGTCGTCGGCGCTCTTGTTGTCACTGTCGTTGTCGCTGTCGTCGTTGGAGCTGCTATCACTATCGTCGCTGGTCTTGTCCTGGTTGTCGGTGCTGGAAGACGCAGGGCGCTGGCTGGCAGAGGAGGGAGAGGAGGCCGGCGCAGGAGACTGGGCGGCGGGGGCAGGAGAGGAGGAGTCACTGGCCTCGTCGCCGCCCTGAGCCTGCGTCGATGCACTCTGCTGCTGCTGCTGCTGGCCATCCGAGGAGCTGACCGGCTGCATGGGCCCCGCCGACGAGGACGAGGAAGACGACGGATCGACGCGAGCAGCGACGACGCCGTCGACGCTGCTGCTCCACATCCAGCCATCGGGGTGGCCCGTGTCGAGGAAGCTGACCTGGCCGCTGTCGCCCGAGGAGAACTGCCCCGCAGACGAGGAAGAGGACGAAGAAGAGGACGAAGAAGAAGGGGAGCCCTGTCCGAAGCCAAAGATGACGACGTCGCCAGCAACAACGGCCGAGTGGTAGGCCTTGGCGGGCGAGGCGCCACCCTGCATCTTTGTCCAGCGTGCCGGCCTCGCCGAGGAGTCGAGCGTGTACACGTCCGTCGTCGGGTTCGCGCCCGACGACAGGGAGGTGTAACCGCCGTGGATGATGATCTTGCCGTCGCGCGTGGCTGCCGACGCCATGCCGATCCGGCCCGCGGGCACCTGCCCCGCCGAGGCATCGAGGGTGGACCAGACGCCCGAGGACAGATCGAGGGTCCAGAGGCTGTTCATGGGCGCCAGGTTGTTGGTGGCATCGAGGCCGCCGAGGAGCACGAGCCGGGAGCCGTTGTTGGCGGTGGGGAGCACGACGCTGGAGTAGTCTGCGAGCGAGATGTTGGCCTCGGTCATCGACGTGGGCAGGGCGAGCGAGCGGGCGCCCGTGAGTGTCGGCTGCTGGGGCACCGTCCACATCCACGACTTCCACCAGTTCATCGAGCCCGTCGCCGGCTTGCGGTCCTCGACCGTGAGGATGTCGATGCCCGTGTAGATGGCGCCCTGGTCCTTGCACGTCGTCGAGGCGCCGCCCACGACCATGATGCCTGCGCCGCCTGCATCGCGCTGGCTCGTCGCATTGAGGCCCAGGCCCGGCGAGACGGACACGGCCCGGGCGCCCATCCGCGTCGCAGCGGGTGCATCGGCGCTGGAGCCGCCGACCTTGATCCACGTCGCGTTGCGCCACGAGCTGCCAGCCATCGTGGGCGCCCACACAAAGCTCGCCGGCGAGTCGTACGTCTCGGAGCTCGAGCAGTCGTTGCGCTGGCCGCCGATGATGTACAGCCGCTCGTCGCTGCCGTCATCGCCACCAACGACGGTGCTGGCCGCAAAGGCGTGCGGCTCGAGCCCGTCCGAGTCGAGCTTGGTCCACTTGCTCGATGAGTTGGCGGCGAGGTCCATCGCATAGACGTCGTTTGTCAGGCCTCCGTCGGTGGCAGAGCGGCCACCGACAAAGACGACGACGTTGGAGCTGGCGAGGTAGGCGGCCGTCTGGCCCCAGCGCGCCGTGGGCTCCTGGTCGCCGTCTGCCTGCCGCGCACTCAGATGCCCACCATCATGCCGAGGCTGCACACGCTGCTGGCTGCGCTGCTCGATCGCGAGGCCATCTCCACCACGAGCGAGGAGGAAGGGCTGCGCCGGCACAGCAAGTGCTCCCACTCCTCCGGCTCCTCCGCCCTGCTGTCCGACGAGGAGCGCGGCGGCGACGACGTAGAGGAGCGAGCCTGCACGGGCCATCTTGAATGCGCTCCACGACCAAGCGGCGGCTGCCGCCGTGGCCGCTGCGGCGCGCCCACGACTGTCGTTCGAATACCCGCGAGCAGCTTCTGGGCCCGCCTGGCCCGCGTCGGCCGCATCCCGTGGCTGCTGCTGGCACCCACCGTCATGGGGTCTGTGGTGAAGCTGGTGCTGGTGCCGGTGCTGCTGCTCTTGTTGCTGCTGCTGCCGCGTCTGTGTGTCCATCGCATCGCCAGAGGCTCTCGGCAGGGAACGCTGCACGATGCTGGTCGGGATGGTTGGAACAGAGAACCTCACAGAGGTTCTGGTGTTTGTAGAGTCGCGAGAAGGGCTTCGCTCGCCAGGAGCGAAGCAGAGAAGGGAAAGAAAAAAAAAGGGGGGAAACAAGAAGAAGGAAGAGAATGAGCACAGCTCAGGGAAAGGGGGGACGAAGCAATGGTGATGGTGATGAAGAAGCAGTGCGAAAAGGGCATACAATTAATGGAGTAGTAGTGGCAGCAGCAGCAGCAGCAGCAGCAGCAGCAGCGACAAGCGGTAGATTCGAGAATCAACTTCCATTGCGGTTGTTTGACACCCTGTCTGATGGACCATGTCAGAAAAAGAAGGCGTCCCTGTGTTTCTTGGCGCGTCGTGCCTTTTTATTTTATTTTATTTTTCCGAGGGAGTCGATGGGCGTCACCAGTCCATGCGCACGGCTTCTACGCGCTGTTGCTCTTGGGCCGCCGCCTCGTCCGGCTCCTCGGGCAGGAGGAAGCCATCGAGCTGCTGCCGCATGGCCCGCCGGTCAACCTTGACGAGCGCGTCCCGCTTGCCACGGCGCACAGAGCCGTTGGTCGATGAATGCAGCGCCTCTTGGTCTCCGTTCCCTTGGCCCTGAACTCCCTCTTGTTCGTTTTCCCCTTGCTGTTTGATATCCAGCGAGGCGAGCTGCTCCGTGAGCGGGCCTGCTTGTTTGCTCGCTGCGATGCGGTCGGCGACGAACATGGGCAAGTCAATGTTGGCTGCCTCGCCCTGCACGTCGTCGCCGAGGTCGAGGATGAGGCTGCAGCCGTAGCAGAGGTGTGACTCGAGGTCTTCTTCTTCTCCTTCTCCATGAACTTGCATGTTGTCATCCGCTTCCAGAGCTGGTTCTTCTGAAAGAGCAGTAGCAGGAGTCACTGTCAGTCCACGCCTCCACGCCTGCAGACCGCGCTGGCGGGGCATGCCGCACAGCGCGCACCCGCCCACGGGCGAGAGCGACGCGGACCACTGGGGCAAGGACCGGGCCAGGCTCAGGAGCCGGTTCGAAGACCCCCGGAGGCCGATCTGCGCGCCCATCTCGACCGACTCCTCCTCGAGGGCCGAGATGGCTCGTGTCTTGGTGCGCAGTGCGACGGCGGGGCCCACGTGCTCAAAGGCACTGCCGCCACCAACAACATCGCTGGCCTGGTTGACGATGCGCTGGTAGTGCGTCTGCTGCTGGCCCTCGGCCTCGTAGCCGTGCGTGGCCTCGTCGTCGGCAAAGACGAGCTTGGACGTCGTCTTGTTGACCGTCGTCACCGTGCTCGGCACGTTGCGCTCCAGCAGGTGGATCAGCGACTCGGTCAGCCGCGCGATGCTGGCCTTGTCGCCGTTTGCGCCTTCGAGCCCCGCGACCGTCGTCGGGCTCCGCTGGAGCAGCTCGCTGGCGATGGCGTCGCTCGGCGCGAGGCAGTCGTCGTCGAGGCCGGCCGCGCGCGCATAGAAGGCCACCTCCTTGGCCACGAGGTCGCGCATCGGCCGCAGCACCGCCACGCCGTTCCACCGCACGTTGGCCTCCTCGAGCGGCAGCTTGTGGCCGCGGCCCTTGGCGACGGCCTCGACGGTGCGGATCGCCATCCGCGTGGCGTTTTCGGCCGTCATGAGCGCAGACGCGCCCCGCCGCTGCGCCTCGCGCCGGAGCAGGTGGCCGACGAGGAGCTCGCGCATGTCTTCGGCCCGCGTGCGCGCATTGGACAGTGCGCCTCGAGGCGTCGTGTCTGGCCGCAGTGTCGCAAAGAGGCGTCTCGTCAGGGCTGCTGCGCCCGCGTCCTGCGCGCCACCCTGCATTCTGATCCTCCGTCGTCTCTCTCGCGTTGACGATGCCGACGAGGACGCCACCAGCGTTGACCGCGCAAAACGTGCGTCTTCGAAGGTATCCTCGATCCTGAGGCCGACAAAGCTCAGCCCCGCCTCCTCGCCGCCCTCGGCCTCGACCATGGCCCTGACGCGCGCCGTCCGATCGCTTGCGCCGGGCACCAGCAGGCTGTCGTCCACGTGGACGACGACGATCCTGCCCACCTCTCTCGGCTTGCGCGAGCGCGGGTCACGGTCGGGCAGCAGTGCCATTCTCGCCAGTCGCAGGAGGGCCCTGCTGTTGACGCCACCGCTGCAGCCCAGCACCACTTCGGCCTCGGCCCCGGCCTCGGCTCCGGCCTCCTCTCTACCCGCGCTCCATGCCTCCCAGCGTGCCAAGAGTGCTGCACCGCGGACGACCTCGAGCGCCATCCTCGACTTCATCTCGACGCTGCGCCGCAGGCAGCCAGCGCAAAAGGCCGCCGTCTGGATCAGGATCTGCGCCCGCTCTGCGCGGCATCGTCCACATGTCCGGCCCAGCTTCCGCTGTCGCTCTTTCCGGTCTACGGGCTCCAGCGGTGGCTGCTGCAGTGTAACCTCGGCCCTTGCTGATGACGACGACGCCGACGTAGACGATGACGAGGGGCCGAGGCGCGAAAAGGAGCTCGTAGCTTCTTCGAGTCGGTGCGTTGACATCGTCGTCCTGGCTTGTTGGTGATGTCGATTCAGACCCTTTTTCTCTTTCGAAGCACCTGGAGAAGAAAAAAAAAACAACCAGAAATCAAAAAAACTGACAGCTTCGAATCTCCCGAATTCCGAGACGCACTGCTTGCTTGCTCGCCCGTCGCTCGACAGATGACGGCGAAGCCAATTTCTCAGTAGAAAAACGACAGGCTTGCTCGCCATTGTTGAAACTCACCTACTCACCCTCCTACTACAGAGGGTGGCAGGGCTCTTGATCCTTCATCGTCTGGCCCGCAGTCGCTCTTTCCTCCCGCTCAGTCCGTCAGGCTAATAGAGGCAGCCCTTCGACTCATGTCGACTGCACGGACAGGCATCTTGGTACACAAGTGAATAGTGACATGTCTCTCTTCAAATCACACGGACGGAAAATCGAGCTACGGATGAACAGCCCTCGAAGACAGACCAGCTTCTTCGTCAGGGGAGAGATAAGCATGTAAGAACTTATAAGGAGGAGGGTAAGGAAGCAAGGTCAGGAGAAAAGTATCTGGCCTTTATCCTTGCCTTTAGAATGGACGAGTTGGGCTAGCCGAGAAGATGTCCAGGGATACCCGTCTGAGCCCCACCACCCGGCTGGGATTCTGACGAGGTGGGTTTGGGAATTTGTCCAGAGTTGTCGTGAGGATCTGGCGTATTCAGAAGGTACTGCAGACCCTCTAGTTCGCGGACAAATTCGTGATCATGAACGAGCGGCGCGAAGGGATTGAAAAGACCTGGGCGTAACGAAGATTGAGCAAGCGGCGAATCAGTGGATAAAGGATGAGAGTGTGGATGGTGAAGAGGCGAATGGTGTTGAAGCGGAGAATAGATGGGCTGGGGGTGGTAAGGAACATCATCTGTCGCAGTCTGGGTCTGGGCCTGGGCCGGCGTAGAGCTGTGTGTGGTGCTATGATCTTTGCTGGAAGAGGTCTCTACTTGGACACGTCTTCGCTTTCTGGGAACGAAATGAAGAGCGGCGTCCTTGAGTACTTGATCGAAAGCTGGGTGACGTTGACGGGCTCGATCTGCAACTTTCTTCAATGCCACTGACCCATCCGCGAAGGCTTCACCAAGCCGCATCGTGTCTTTGTCTTTCCATTGAAGCAATGGGTCTTTTCCTTTTTGGGTCGTCGATGTCGATGGCATGTCCACCAGTCTCTGTAGCTTCCTTTTTAAGGATGCACGTGTGGAACCGTCCTTGCGTACCTTTTGCTGCTGCGGAGTACCTCCCCCTGTGGCTAGCGGCGGACCGCGTCTGTTTTGGATATACTTGGCAACCTTTTCTGCCTGCGTATTATGCAGAGTAGTCTGCTGTATACTCGGGTGCAGCTGCGCAAGGTATTCCTGTCCTGAGCTCCCCAATCTGTCCATTAATTCGAAGCTCAATCCAAACGGATTAGGTTGGCCTATGCGCGCAGCGAACGTTCTGCGATCTTTGAAGATCTGCTCGGCTAATTTTCTCTGCTCTTCTTCTATACCTGTGCGAGGGCTAGGACCTCGTGCACCGTGACCAATGACGTCCTCGAGATGTGATTGTTGTGCTGAGGAATTCTCAGTAAGGTCATTTTGTTGAACACCGTGTCCTCTGTGCTTTTCTTTTACTCTGAACCTTTTCAACTTGTCAGGCTTGCCGTTGAAGACCGGGACTGCAAGCTGGGCCAGCTCTATGAGATTCTTGATGTCAATGACTGATGGGTGACCTTCACTCTCTAGGCTCTTCAGCCTGGCAACGTCTGTGTTTGTCCAAGCGACGGAAAACGTTTCTACTTTTTCCTTTGGCCGTTGGCTTAACGCCCATCTGACTGCAGGTATGCTCCGAATGAGGTGGAGTTTGCGACGGACAAGGCGTGCTTTAGCACCCATCAGCGCGCTCTCCTTCTTTTCGGTGGGCTGTTCGGCCCCGTGGGAAGTGCTCCCCTGACCATCTTGGTTCTTCGTAGTGCCTTCAATCGCGTTCATGACGTCTGAATGGCCTTCATCTGCTCCCCCCTCTTTCAAAGCTGACAACGGCTTACAGAGGGTGTGCGAGGCATCTGGCGACGTCGCAGGCGTCGCCGTGTACTCGTCTCCATAACACTCCTGGCCTGCAGGAGTGCTTGCATGTAAGGCTTTACTCGCTGGCGACAGTCTTGTGGCGGTGACTCGTCCTGCGAGCTGGAGGACCAGCAAGGTCAGAGAGAGGAAAGGGAGTTTCATGGAGGATGTGAGCGGAGAAGTAGTGGTGCGCGTTGGAGGCAGAGAAGAGGAAAAAACAAAGAGACAGAAACCAGGTGCAGTGCTCATATATCAATGCGAGAGAACAGTAACTGAGGTGCCGTGGCGCTGTAGACCTCGTCCCTTTCCTTTTACCCTGCGCCCTAAAATCGCAAGGTGCGCGTATTATCGGGGCAAAAGACACACACACACACACCTGTCGGAGACGAGCTATGAAGGGCTGTGTGAGCCTCTTTCGTTTCGATTTATTGTTCATACAGTACTGTACGCCATTAGCTAGAAAGGCCCCGTGAACATTTCTCATAGCAGTTTGCCTCTTCAGTCTACAAGAGCGCGAGCTACGAACGCTCAAATTCTCGAAGACGAAGCGCGAAGCGCGCTGGTTGCGGAAACGCAGATGAGAATTGAGAAAAAAAGACAGGAAAGATACAAGAAAGTCTTTTTGGGTACACACTGAATGTTGGCGGCCATCCTTGCCTTCAATATGGGCGTACTGAAGCTTGAACTAGAAATGATCAAAAACCATCCTTTGGAAGCTTATTATCCAAACCGGGAGGTGGCGAGGCAGTGGGGGGAGCATCCTCTGGCGGGGCAGAAGGGGGAGCATGCTCTGGCATACTCAGCAGGAACTTCAGACCGTCTAGGTTCTTGTCATATTCGCGATCATGAACGAGTGGCGTGAATGGGTCGAAAGGTAGGCTGAAAGAAGGTCGAGCAGGTGGTGAGTCAGTGGGCAGAGGATGAGTGTGTAGATCGTGAAAAGGCGAAGGGTGAAGAGGCGAAGGGGAAGACGGCTGTGCGTGTAAAGGAAGAGCATCTGTCGCAATCTGGGCCGGCGTAGAGCTGTGCGTGGTACGTGGCTTCTTGCTGGTCGAGGTCTCTCCTTCGACGTGTTTTCTCTTTTTGGTAACGAAACGAGCAGCAGGCTCCTGGGCTTCTTGATCGAGAACTGAGCTACGATGATTGGTCCGATCCGCGTAAGTTTCCAAGCTCTCTACTCCACTACCATTGAGGTTGTTGTCTAGCCGCGTCGTGTCTTCTGCTGACTGACGAGGCGGTCTGCCTCTCCTTTTAGGGGTCAATGGCACGTTGATCTGTTTCAACAGCTTTTTATTTAAAGTTGTTTGCATGGTACGCTTGGAATGGTCCCTGCGATTCTGTTGCTGCTCCGGAGTACCTTTCCCGGTGGCTAGCGGAGGACCGAGGATCTTTCGAGCAGACTTGGCAATCTGTTCCTTGCGCGTCTCCTTTCGTTCATTACCGTGCAGCCTCGCAAGGTGTTCCTGTCCTAAGTCCCCCAAAGCGACCATTTCGGCTGAACTCAATCCGAACGGGTTACATGTATGTGGGCGCGCAGCGATCGCGATACGTTCCTTGAAGATCTGTTCAGCCAAACTTTTCTGCTCTTCTTCTGTCATTGGTGGGTAGCTCGAATCTCCAGCAACAGTGCTAGCAATTGCTCCTACTCTGAACCTTTTCTTATTGTTTGGCTTGCCGTCGAAGTCCGGGACCGCAGATTTGGCTAGCTTAAAGTGTTTTTCGACTCTTTCGACTCCGGGGAACCCAGCTTTCTTTAGGTTTTTTAATGCCACTACATCATTGTCTGTCCATGTGACGGGTTTAATCTCGTCTTCCGTTTTTTCCCGTTGCTCAAATGTCTTATCCCTTTCAGGTATGCACCGGATGAAGCTGAGTTTGCGGCGGAGACGGAACGCTTTATCAGCCATCGGCGAGCTCTTCTTCCGTTTGTTGAGCGCTTTGGCCGCGTGGGAAGTGCTCCCCTGACCATCTGAATTCTTCGTAGTGCCTTCTAGTATGTTCATGACGTCTTGATGACCTTTGTTTGCTCCAAACTCGTCCAGAGCTGACGACGGTCCACAGTGCATATTCGAGGCATCTGACGAGGTCGCAGAGGTCGCCAAGTGCTTGCCCCGATAGCATTCCTGGCCTGCAGGGATGCTTGTATGGAGATTTTCAGTCGCTGACGACAATTTTGTGGCCGAGACTCGTCCCGCGAGCTCGAGTACCAGCAAGGTCAAAGAGAGAAAAGGAACTTTCATAGCGACGTGAAGAGGAAAATGGGTGCGTGTGTGATGCAGCAAGAAGAAAAGATCGGGAGAGGGGCAGTGCTCTTATATGAATGCACGAGAACAATAGCTGAGGTGAGGCAGTGTTGAAGGAGATAGAGAAAGCAGTCAGCCCCGTTTGCAGCCCCAAAACCACAAATGGGGCGTGTATGATCGGGGCGCGTATGATCGGGGCGCATATGTATCGGGGCTGGAGACCCGTACCCACACCTGTTGAACATGAGCATGGAGGACCGTCTGGGCCTTCTTCGCCTCGCCTCATTGTATGCCAGTAGTTAGACAAGCCAAGTGCACATTCTTCATGACAGTCTATCGCTTCAGTCTACTTGAACAGAACAGCGAGCTATGGATGCTCAATTCTCGAAGATGAACCGGGATAGCTGGGGAGGCGCACCTAGGATAAAAAAAAGCGATAGGGAAGAAGTCAAAACTCATGTTGGGAAATTACTGAATCTTTGAGGGCCACTCTTGCCCTCAAAGTGGGCGTACGAAGCTTTAGCTTGGACTAGAGATGTCTAAGCAGCATCCCTTGGAGACTATCATCGAGCTGGGAAGGTGGCGGGGCGGAGGGTGGAGCATGCCCAGACTTTTCGTGAGGATCTGGCCCATTCAGCAGGAACTTCAGAGTGTCGGGTAGGTCGTTGTCTTGAACGAGTGGCGCAAATGGGTCGAAACGAATGGAGTGAGCTGGGTGGTGAGTAGGAGAGTGAGCGGGATGGGAAGTCGGAGGGTGAGCGGGAGGGTGAGAGGACAACACGTGGAATAAAACTTCGTGTGGGGCTGCCGGAGCCGATGGAGAGCTGGAAGAGCTGAGTGTGGTGCGTGCTCGCTCACGGGTGAAGGCCTCTTGCTTGCGCTTTCTCTGTCTCTTGGAAGTGGAAAGAGCAGGAACGTGTTCGCCTTCGATCTTGAAATTTGGATTGCTCTGACGGACTCTCAATGCGAGCTCTCCTAATTTGGTCGCACCACCAGCTACATTTTCAAGTAGGTCTGCTTCATTCTGTTCTGTCCAAATCGCTCTGCGTCCCCCCTTTCCCTTTCTCAAAAACCGTGGTTGCTTCTCCTGCTTCTTTAGTTTTTTAGCGAGGTTTGAGCGCGTGTTCAAAGCCTGACGCCTTTGACGCTGCTCCGGAGTGCCTCCCTCCTCGTTCAGTAGCGGACCGTACGTCACGCGATGCCATAGCGCCTTTTTCTCCTCTGCAGTCTCAGGTTCAATAGAGCGGTGCAACTTCTTCAGCTGTTTCTGTCCCGTACTTCCCAAATTTGCGAGATCCTGCGAGCTCAGACCGAACGGATTGGGCGTATCAAAGCGTGCAACAATGTCTTTGCGCTCTTTGAAGAGTTCATTCGCCAGTTGTATCTGCTGTTGCTCCGTGATAGCGGGAGACCCTCTGCTTTTGTGAAACTGAGTAGCATCATCTCCTTGATTCTCACGAAATATAGATATGCTGTCTCTGGAGTCGTGTTCCAGACCGTTGTGACCGCTGGATTCCCCTTTTGCCCGTACTTGGAAGGTCTGCTTGCTGTTCAATTCAATGTTGAATCGTGGATAGGCGAGCATGGCTAATGTCACGTCATTCTTAAGTTTTTGGACTCTTTCCCAACCTTCCTTCTCTAGTCTTTGGAGCATGGCATGATCCTTCGGGGCCCAAGTGATGTTTTTTCTCCACGGTTCTTTTCTCGCAAGCTTCTCGCGCCCTTCAGGTACCGGTATGCTACGAATCCATTCGAGCTTGTTCTTGATTTTGTTCATGTCATTATTAGCACGTGCCAGCTCCTTTTCGTCTCTCGTCTCCAAATGCTTCCGTCGACCGTGCTTTCCGTGATGATTCCGTCCCGAGCCTCGCTCACCTTGACCCAGCCGATCGGTGTGGTCAAGCCCTTCGTTGTCGACACGGGCATTGCTTCCTTGCTCGACTTGAGACTCCGTGGTGCCACCCATCCTGCTCCCGACGTAAGCCGCTTTAGCATCTTGCAAGGCAGACAGGGCTTCACAGTGAGTCTTCGAGGCGTCTTGGGAGAACGCAGACGTCGTCAGGTCGTCGTATCCTTGACATGCGTTGCTCGCAGCGATGTTTGCTTGTGGAACGTTCCTCGCTGACGACGACCTTGTCGCCGTGACCCGTCCCGCGAGCTCGAAGAAGAGCAAGGTCAAAGAGAAAAACGGGAGCTTCATGGTGAATGTGGACCTAAAAAATTCTGTGTGCGTTCGAAGCCTGAAAGAGAGGGGCGAAGAGAGGGGCGAAGAGAGAGTCTTTAATAAAGGGTCAGTGAGCAATGCATGCGATGAGTCGGCGCTCTACCGAGTAGCTGAACAAGGGCAGTGAGGCCCGTTTACATCTGCAGCCATAATTTGCAAGTGGGGCATGTGCGATGAAGGCGCGCTTTTCGGGGCGACGAAAACGCACCCACATTTGTCAAACGCGAGTTCTGGAGGACTGTAAAGAGATACTTCGCTTCCCTTAAATGCTTTCCTTTAGCTAGACAGGCCCACGACCTCTTTTTTGCCAAGCTGCGGCATCTCTCTACGTCATTGAAAGCAACATTAGACCCACCTTCATCCTTGAACAGGCTGCTTGCTGGTGAAGGCACGACGTCCTCTGCTTTCCATGCTCGCTGAGTGTATGCCCCTTGCGCAAGGCCAGAGTATCATCAGGAGTTTGTGGCACAGCTATGGGGCGCGAAATGTGCCGATAGCCCCGCAGATGGTGTAGATATAATATATCGTTAGGAAACAACAACACATAGGCAAGGGCAAACAATTGAAAAGCGACGTGCGGGTCAACAAGCTTTTCTTTCAAACGTTCGAGAATAGAGAGAACACGAGCTCGAATGGAAAGAGGATCCAGCAAGACTGGTCGACACGGCAAGTGCAACTTGCGTGCGTAAAGCTGACTGAATGGGCCTGGCGATATATGAAGAGGATTGCAGGTCAGAAACCTAGGCAAACACACCCTATTAGACTGTATTTGTTCGGAGGCCGCAGTATAAAACATTGAAGTAAATGGGAGCTCTTTGATGCTCTACTAAGCAATTCTATCGAGCCGCTTCTCTTTCTAGCTGCTCGATAAGCTTTTTCAAGAATTTTTTGGTATCCATCTTGAAGGGATTCTGGTCGAGCTTGAGCAATACTACGGGATCCCTCCTCCAGTAGTCCACGATGATTGGGAAGACTTCTTGATATTTGTGCAGAAGCTTCACACCCTTCTCGCCGGGTATTGCTGCGATTTCTTCTGTCAACCTGGTGTCTATGAGGTCCCACGAAGACCCTTTTTGGTTCCCGCTTTTGATGCTATCCAGCTTCTTGTTTAAGCGTCTGAGAGTAGCTTCGTCTACGTTGGAAAACAAGTTCTTCCACTGAGGAAGCTTTGAAGTCCTTTGCTCTTCGGCAGCTGCTTCAGACTTCCGCCTCGTATGTCTCGGCCAGCCACTTTTGAGACCAGCCAAACGAGCCTCCTCGCTGGTTGTCTCGCGCTCCTGCTCTGAAATTATGGGGTTAAACATTCTCGGCTGGGAATCTTGGATGTGGGCAGCAAGGGATTTGAGCAACCTTTCTTTCGTCAGGAGTGGGAGATCTTTCGCGTCGAAACGTTTCTTCTTTTCTTCAGGTCCTGCATCAGGCTTCTGTTTGCCTTTGGCGGCTGTCTTACGGCTGCTAGATGCTGCACCATGCCCTTCTTCACCGGAATAGCTGACGCGAGACGGATAGGACTGAGTCGTCATATATTGGACTGGACCTTCTTGGGTGACGTCATTGCTGTGCAAAACGTGATCGTACATGTTCGTGCCTTCTTTCGAACCAGCCAAATGCACATCGTGGTGAAGCCTGGGTGTGCTTGAGGGTTGATGTTGAGGTACATATGGCTCGTGGATTGACGGTTGAGAAGTGTGGGCGTTCCAGCTTTGAGTATAAAGCTGTTCATCGTTCTGCGGCCATGTCGTGCTTGTGGTTGGCTGGGACAACTCGGGCGGAGGGTAGGGCGTCGTATATAATTCAGTCGGATTCCAAAAGGGCAGGTGGTGCGTTTCCAAATCCACGTCATGGGCAGCGCTAGCATAATGGCCGGGTTGCGAGTGATGCTGGGGCGCAACTGAGGTCGAGTGTTGAGCAGGCCAGCCATGCCCTTGATCATAGAAAGAAAATTCGTCGTGATAAGGTATAATCTCTGGGCTTGCGATGGGCGCTTGCGAGAGCGTGTAACGCCAATCTTGGCTCGGGCTAGGCGCTTCTAAGAACTTGTTGAGCCAATTGTCGTCGTTGTCTGCGCGCTTTGCCAAAGCTGGCTGTTCTCTTATGTGCTCGAGAGGCTTTTGCCAGCGATGTAAAGAGGGAGCTTGGCGGCCATCCTGGTCAAGTGTGGCATCCTCTTTGGGAAGCGTCGTAGCCTCGGCTGCTCCAATGGGGACGAGGAGGGACAGACCAAGGACAAGGATCTTCATTCTCGGCCAGTGTCTACGACCACAAGCAGATGGTTTGCTTCAGCGTGAGGGTGTGCCCGTCGTATGAAGCGACAGATTCGAACAGCTGTGCGAGAAAGGAGATTTTTTGCGGTCGTTGTAGAGGACAGAGAGAAAGGGAGAGGCAAGGACGACAGCAGAACTGTTGACGCGAGTGCGAAAGGACAGGCCCTGCGATGGCGATGGCGCTCGAGTAGATCAAGGGCGGCGAGGCCTCATTTACCTCTGCAGCCACAAATCACGCGAGGCAAGTACTATCAGGGCAATTCGGGGCGGACTATCGCACTGTTTTGTTTTGTCGAGTACGCACTTCTTTGGAGGACTGTCCAGGCCTCCTTCGCTTCGCTTCATGCTTGCCAATAGCTAGACAGGCCCACGACTTCTATGTTGCAAACCTGGGGCCTCTCTCCATGTCCTCGAAAGGGAAATTATGTCCACCTTAACCCTTGACCAGGCTGGCAGAGACACGACATCCTCTACATTCCATGCCCGCTGTATGCACAGTACAGTACTGTATAAACGTCCTTTGCGCAAGGCCAGAATAACACCAGGCGTTTGTGGCACAGCTATGGGGCGCAAAAAGAGCCTATGGCCCCGCAGATGATGCGTAGTACTGTACTGTACATTGTTTCCAAACCAATAATACTTATGAAAGAGCGTTTCCAAACACATGTGAAAGGGCAAACAGGTATACAGCGACGTGCGGATCAACAAGCCTTTCTTTGAAACGTGCGAGAAAAGACGGAACACGAGCGCAAACGGAAAGGGTGCAGCAAGACTGGTCGACACGGCAAGTGCAACTTGCGTGCGTAAAGCTGACTAAAGGGGCTTGGCGATATGGACTGTAGGTCAAATACCTAGGCAAGAACATGACATCAGTAGACTGTATTTGTTCAGGAGGCCGCTGTAGAAAACATTGAAGTAAATGGGAGCTCTTTGGTGCTCTACTGAGCAATTTAATCAACCCGCTTCTCTTTCTAGCCGCTTTACAAGGTATGTCACGAACGTTTTGGCATCCATCTTGAGGGGATTCTGGTCAAGCTTGGTCAAAACTACGGGTTCCCTCCTCCAGGACTCCTTGATGATTGGCAAGACTTTTTGATAATTTTCCATAAGCTTCTCACCCTTCTCGCCGGTAATCTCTGCGATTTGTTCTGTCAAAATGGTTTCTTTGATGTCCCACGAGGTCCCCTTTTGATCCCCTCTTCTGATGTGATTCAGCTTCGTGTTTAACTCTCGACGAATAATGTCGTCTATGTCGTCAACACAATTCTTCCTTTGAAAAAGCTCCGACGCCCTTTTCTCTTCGGCAGCCCGCATCGCACACCTCAGCCGGACACGTTCTTGGCACTCCAAAAGAGCCTCCTCATAGATTGTCTTGCGCTCTTCCTCGGAAAGCAAGTGTTTGTGCGGTCTCAGCTGGGAACTTTGGTTATGAGCAGCAAGGGATCTAAGCAAACTTTCTTTCCTCAGGAGTGGGCAATCTTTCGCGTTGTAACGTGTCTTCTTGTCTTCAGGTCCTGCGCCAGACTTCATCTTGCCTTTATCGATTGTCTTACGGCTGCTCGATGCTCCGCCATGTCCTTCTTCACCGAAATGGCTGGCCCATGACGGATCAGACTGAGTCGTCATATATCGGCTTGAACCTTCGGGGGTAACGTCACTGCTGCGCAAATCTTGTTCCTGCATGTTCGTGCCTTCCTTCGAACCAGCCAAATGCTCATCACGGTGAGACCTGGGTGTGCTTGAGGGTTGATGTTGGAGTACGTATGGCTCGTGGAATGCCGGCTGAGGACTGAGGGGGTTCCAGCTTTGAGAATAAAGCTGCTCGTTGTGCTGTTGCGGCGGGGTGCCCATAGCTGATTGGGGGTACTGGGACGTGGCATGTAGCTCAGTAGGATTCCGAAAGGGCAGGGGTTGAGGTTGCGCACCCATGTCATGAGGAGGGCTGTCGTAATGGCCGGGATACGGGTGGTGATGTGGCGTGACTGAGGTCGAACGTTGAGCAGGCCAGCCATGCTCACGACCATAAAAAGAATTTACGTTTTGGTAAGGTGTTACCTCTGATCGGGCTGGGCTGGGCGCTTCCAAAAAGCTGTTGGACCAATCTTCGTCTGAGCTGTGCGCTTGCAAGAGCATGTTGAGCCAATCATCGTTCTTGTCTGCGCGCTTGGCCAGCCCTGATAGTTTTCGAATGTTCTGAGACTTTTGCCAGCCACTCCGATCAAATATAGGGCGACCAGCCTCGTCGAGGGTGACACCCTTTTCGGGGAGCCTTGCAGCCTCGGCCGCTCTAATGGAGACAAAGAGGGACAGACTAAGGACAAGGAAGATCATTGTTGGCCAGTATCCACCACGACGGTATGTTTCAACGTGAGGGTGCACTCGTCGTTTAGAAGTAACAAATTGAGTCAGTTGTGCGAGAATGGAAAAATTTGTGGTCGTTGGAGAGGAAAGAGAGATAGGGAGAGACAGGGACGAAAGCAGAAATATTAATACGAAGCGAGAGAAAAGGCCCCGCGATGGCGTTGGCGCTCGAGTAAGTTAGGGGCAACGAGGCCCATGTACCCCTGCAGCCACAATTTTCGGCGAGGCAACTACGATCGGGGCGATTCAGGGCGGACTATCGCACTGTTTTTTTTTGTCGAATACGCGCTTTGGAGGTTTGTTCAGGCCTCCTCCTCTTCGCTCGAACGCTTGCAAGTAGCCAGGCAGGCCCACGACTTCTCTTTGCCAAGCTGCGAAGGGGAGTTTGTCCATCTCTATTTCTGTTCAGGCTGCTAGCTGGTATAAGCACGACATACTCTGCTTTCTTTGATCACAATAAATGCCCCTCGCGCAAAACCAGGAGCCGTCTGGGCGCTTCTGGCTAAGATATGGGGCGCCAAGAGAGTCTACAGCCCTGCCATCAATGTACAGTACATACAGAACTGGTCTTGTACCTTTCTCTCAAACAAGAGTTGAGATTGAACGGCGAGCAGGTTGGTGGCAAATCTCTCTTTTGAAACGTCCGAAAAGAGAAAATAGTTCAGGCTGAGACGCGAAAGAGGTACAGGAAGACTGGACACATCGCGATAAAGCTACGTAGCTTGCAGCGAGCTGCCTTAAAGGGGCTTGGAGATATGTTAAGAGGATTATAGGTCGAATACTCTGTTGAGCGATATGGCATCACTGAACTGTATTTGTAGGGGTAACCCTAACTGGGGAAAAAAGTGGTAGAGAACGGGGCCACTTTGAGTGATCTAGCAAGCATCTCCGTCAAGCTGCTTTAAAAGGTGTTCTACAAACCTTTGGGCGTCCATTTCGAGAGGGTTTTCGTCTAGCTTCACCAATATTCTCCTATCTCTCCTCCAGTAATCCATGATGGTTGGTAAAAGCCTTTCATATTTGCCCATGAGCCTCTCGCCTTTCCTGCCTGTGACCTCCGAGATTTCTTTTATCAAGTTGGTGTCGTCGATGTCCCACGAAGACCCCATTTGAGACCCTCTTTCGATAGCGTTAAGTTTGTCGTTCAAAGCTTGATGTTTTTTGTTGTTGTCTTTGTCGTTAGCAGGCTTCGTCCTCTGAGGAGTGTCGGATTCCCTTTGCTTTGTGGTAGGCTGCATGTTGTGTCTCTGCTTAATAAGACTATTATACTTCTTAAGAGTTTCTACAGCCAACCCCTTACGCTCGTTCTGGGAGTGCAAACGCTTGCCTGGCTGTAGTTTGGACTTCTTGATGTAAAAATCAAGGGCGCAACATAGATCTTCTTTTGTCAGGAGCGGGATTTTCTTCGGGTCATAGGTTATTTGCTTGCCTTTAGCCTCCTCTACCGATATCGTTTCCCCTTCGGCGGCTGATTTGGGGCTGCTGGATGCGCCGTCATGCCGTTCTTCACCAGAATGGCTGGCTCTGGACGGATAGCACTGAGTCATAAATCGGTCGAAATCTTCTTGAGTGAGGTCACCGCTGCGCATAAGGCCTTCATACATGGGCATAACTTCCTTCCAACCAGTCGAATGCTCATCGTGGCGACTTCTGGATGCGCTGGACGGTTGATGTTGAGGCATAGATGGCTGGTGGGATGACTTCTGAGAATTGAGGGAGTTCAAGCTCTGATGGTTACGCTGCTCGTTGTGCTGAGGCGGCATCGCGTTGGTAGTTAAGGGGGAGTCCTTTTTTGTCTTTTCTTCCTTTTCCAGCTTCCCTTCAAGGTTTTCCACGTACGTTTCGGCGCTCATTCCAAGAGGATTCTTGTCTAGCTTTCCCAATATTTTCCTGTCTTTCCTCCAATGCTCTTCGATGAGTGGGAATACGTTTTCATATCTGACCATGAGCTTCTTGCCCCTGTCGTCAGTGGTTTTCGAAACTTGTTTTGCCAGATTGGTGTCGCCAATGTCCCACGAAGACCCCTTTTGAGACCCTGTTTGGATAGCTCTGAGTTTCTTGAACAGACGTTTACGTTCTTGGTCGTCCGTGCCAGTAGCGGCCTTCTTCTTTTCAGCCATCCCCGACGCCATTCGTTGTGAAGCATTTCTTTCTTTTATCTGCTGGTTGTTTCTCTGCATAAGGAGTCTTTCAAACTCCTTGCGAGTCTTGTCGGCCATCAAACGCTGCTCTCTCCGGGAGTGCAAGTGCTTTTTAGGCTTTAGCCGGGGTTTTTCGATGGAGACTTTGAGGGCGCAGCGCAGCTCTTCTTTCGTCAGGAGCGGAGTCTTGTTCACATTGTAGGGTCCTTTCTTGCCTTTAGCCTCCTCTACCGATATCGTTTCCCCTTCGGCGGCTGATTTGGGGCTGCTGGATGCGCCGTCATGCCGTTCTTCACCAGAATGGCTGGCTCCGGACGGATAGCACTGAGTCATAAATCGGGCGGAATCTTCTTGGGTGAGGTCACCGCTGTGCATAAGGTCTTCATACATAGCCATGACTTCATTCCAATCAGTCAAATGCTCATCATGGTGAGGCCTGGATGCGCTGGACGGTTGCTGTTGAGGCATAGATGGCTGGTGGGATGACGCCTGAGAATTGGGGTAGTTCCAGCTCTGATGATTACTCTGCTCAATGTGCTGAGGCGGCATCGTGTTCGTAGTTGACCGGGAGTATTCGTACGTAGAGTAGGGCGTGGGATGGAACCCAGCCGGATTATTCAAGTTCGGGTGGTGCATTTCCGCACCTGCGTCGTGGGCGCTATCAGTATGTCCTTTTCGCCCGTCCTGGACGGGTGCATCTGGGGCAGCCGTCCAGCCACGCCAAGGATCCTGAAAACGTTCTTCGTCGAGATAAAGAGTTTTCTCTGGGCTCGCGATGGGCGCTTCCGAGACCCTGTTGAGCCAGTGTTGGGTCGGGCTAGGCATTTCGAAGGCCTCATTGAGCCAATTATCTTGGCTGTCTGCGCGCTTTGCCAAAGCTGGTTGTGCTCTGATGTGCTCGTGAGGGTTTTGCCAGCGATGTAAAGAGGGAGACGGGCGGCAACTCTGGTCAAGTGTGGCATCCTCTTTGGGAAGCGTCGCAGCCCCGGCCGCTCCGATTGAGACAAAGATGGACAGGCAGAGAACAAGAAGGCGCATCGTCGGCCAGCGTCTACAAATACGAGCAGGTAGTATGCTTCAGCGTGAGAGTGCACCCGTCGTTGGAAAGTGGCGAATTGAGTCAGTTGAGCAAAAACTTTTTTGCGGTTGTTGGAGAGGAAAGAGAGACAGGGAAGGACAAGGACGAATACAGAGAAAAGAATACAAATGCGAGCGAACAGACGCCGCGATGGCGCTGGCGCTCGAGTAGGTAAACAAGGGCAGTGAGGTCCCACTCCCCCCTGCAACCACAACTCTTAAGTGAGGCAAAAACGATCAGGGCGATTCGGGGCGGGAGTCACGCACCGCCTTTTGTCGAATACGCGCTTTGGAGGACTTCCCAGGTCTCTTTTGCTTCGCTTCATGCTTGCAAGTATCTAGACAGGTCGACGATGTCTCTTTTGCCAAGCTGCCCCTCTCTCCACGTCGACGAAAGATAATTCTGTTCACCTTAATCTCTGACCAGGCTGCTGTCTGGTGAAAGCACGACATCCTCTGCTTTCTTTGCGTGAAAGGGTCAGGATACCTCTGCGCCCCTGCGGCACTGCTTTGAGGCGCAAAAAAGCCGGCAGCCCTGCCGATGATGAGGTACGATCGTTGGAAGTAACAACACAATGGAAAAGGCAAACAGGGAAACAGCGACATGTCGGTCAACAGTTTCTATTTCTATTTCTTTATTTTTTATGCGGGAGAACAGAGAGAAAGAGCACGAGCTCAAGCGGAAAAAGAGGTGGAGCAAGACTGAGACGCCACGGCAAGTGCATCTTGCTTGCGTGAAGCTGCCTGAAGGCGCTTATTCATGTACGAAGAGGACTGTAGGTCCGAATCTTGGTAAGGACCTGACAACATTGAACTGTATCTGTACAGGAAGTCGCACTATAAACGGTTCAAAGAGGGCGGGTGCGCTTTGGTGCTCTACCAGCATCTTCATTCGCAGTTCCTCTTTTCAACTGCTTTATAAGGCGCTTGACGTACTTTTTGGCACTCAGTTCAAGAGGGTTTAGGTCTAGCATCCACAAGACGTTCCGGTCTCTCCTCCAATACTCTTCGATGAGTGGGAAGACCTTGTTGTATTTGAACATAAGTTCCTTGCCCTTGTCGCCAGTGACTTTCGAAATTTCTCTTGTCATTAAAGTGTCGCGCACATCCCACGAAGACCCCTTCTGCCTCTTTTCGTCGATAGCACGTAGCTTCCTGAGCAAGTGTAGACGCATTTGCTCATCTTCGGCAGGCTTCTGCACAAATTCTGACTCCCTTTTCTTTGCAGAAGCTTTTTCTTGCCTCAGCATATAATTTCTCCGCGCATTCCAATTTTTATACTCTTTTCGAGTCTCCTTGGACATCTTCTCGAACTCTTCCATGGAGTGCAAGTAGCTGTGTGGCTTTCGCTTTAATTTTCGCTTCAAGAATTTAAGGCCGCGGCGCAGATCTTTCTTCGTCAGGAGCTGGTATGTGTTCACATCGTGGAGTTTTGTCTTGCGTTTTGCCCCCGCTCCTGACATGTCTTCGCCTTCGGCGGCTGTCTGGTGGCTGCTAGATCCGCCGTCATGCCCCTCTTCACCAGGATGGTTGGCTACGGACGGATAGAACTGAGTCATAACTCGGTCAAAATCTTCTTGAGTGAGGTCCCTGCTGCGCATAAGGTCTTCATACATGGGTATGACTTCGTTCCAACCAGCCGCATGCTTATCGTGGTGAGGTCTGGTTGTGCTTAAGGGTTGATGTTGAGGCGTAGATGGCTGGTGGGCTGGTGGCTGAGAATTGAAGGAGTTCAAGTTCTGATGGTTACGCTGCTCGATGTGCTGAGGCGGCATCGTGCTTGTGGTTGAATGGGAGTACTCGGACTTAGGATAGGTCGTCGGATGGAACCAAGCCGAATCCCAGGACTTCAGGTGGTGCATTCCCGCACTTGCGTCTTGGACGGGCGCACCTGGGGCCGGGTTCTGAGCCGGCCAGCCATGCCGAGGACTGTAAGAGTATTCTTCGTCATGATGATAAGGTTTTGTCTCTGGGCTTGCGATGGGCGCTTGCGAGAGCGTGTAACGCCAATCTTGGCTCGGGCTAGGCGCTTCTAAGACCTTGTTGAGCCAATTGTCGTCGTTGTCTGCGCGCTTTGCCAAAGCTGGCTGTTCTCTCGTGTGCTTGATCTGAGGCGTCTGCCGGCGACGCAAAGAGCCAGTGAGGCAGCCATTCTGTGTGGCATCCTCTTTGGGAAGCGTCGCAGCCCCGGCCGCTCCGATAGAGACGAAAAGGGACACGAAAAGAACAAGAAGGTTCATCGTCGCCCAGAGTCCACGAGCACAAGCAGGTAGGATGTCTTAGCCTGAGAATAGATCCGTGGTCGTTCAAGATATGCAAAGGGAAGTCGGTTGAGTGGAGTGCAATTGAACAACTTGGTGGACGAGCAAAAAATGGCAGACAGCGCAAACGCGCAACAAATAGCTATAAAGCACCGCTGCTCATTGATAGCATGTGACAAGGGCCGTTGGGCCGTCATAGCGAGCACCTTGGAGCCTCCGAGGGCGCATGTAGAGGGCGTCGGCTGAAAAACGAGACAAATTCGTTGAGATACTTGAACGCTTCTGCCTCGCACCAGCGCCGGACATTGACGAGTAAGTGGAGGACGCAACACGACGGGCGCCTCTCGGTCCAGGCTCGGAGCTCCAGATTGAAACGAAAGCGCGGCCCGAGAAGAAATAGAGAGCGCAAGACTAGAAAGGGGAAACCACGCAGCATATCAGAGCGTCAGAGAGAGGGCTAGCTACAAGTAGAGGCAAAAAGAAGCAACACAAGCATTATGCGGACCCCCCCAAAAAAGAAAAAAGAAAAACAAGTGGAGCAGCGGGGATTTGAACCCCGGACCTTCTCCTCTTAAAATCCGTTCAAGAAGGAAATCTTCTTCGTATGTTTCGCGTCGTCGAGGCGCACATGCGAAGGAGACACTCTAACCCCTGAGCTACAGCCCCGCGAGGCTGAAAATTCGATTTTTAGGGGCTTAAGCACTTCATGCCCCGCCGCTTCGCTGGCGTGCGAGGCTATCAACGAACAGCCATCGCACGCTGTCGGTCCGACTACAAATAGTAGACAAATCGTTCTCGCTCCTTCACCATCACTTCCTGTATAAACACACCATGCGTTGCTTTTCGTTTATTCTGGCTCAGTGCCTGCTTTGCTTTGCCTCTTTCGGCTCTCCTGTGAAGACGCTCCCGCACGTTCAAAGTGAGGCGCACTCTGCTCAGGTCCAAGATTACGCCACTTTCGCTGCAATGTGTCCCTACATCGAATTACCCGGCTCACCTGACCTCGGGGAACAGGCGCAGGCTACGTCCGAACATGTGGACGATCTTTTCGATTGCATGGAGCCCACAGACGACTTTGCGGGGAAACGCTTGACGTCGCATCTATCAGTGGGTGTGCACCCGATACACGACACGGCCGCAGAAGCCTCTGCTTCATCGGCTTCATCCACTGTAGGATCTTCGAGTACGGAAGATCTGCTTCGTATGCTTGAAGCCAAGAAGCCGTTCGGGTGGAAAGCTGAGACCGAAGATGAAAAGAAGGCCCAAGACGTTGCTTTGAACTTGCTCCTTTCGCGAATGGAGTCTTTTGACGCAGCAACCTCGCGCGAGCTCAAGTTGGAGTGTTTTCATCTAAGCAAAGAAGAGCTTGAGAAATTGAGCAAGCTCGAAAAGCGTGTCTACAGGACATTGAAGCAGCGGTTCAATGATAGAAAAAATCGTCTCCCTAACAAATATGCCCGGGACAAACAATATCGTCAAAGAAGATACGGAAAGCCCTTAACAAAGATTGACACGGAGAAGGGTTTGACGCCAGAGGAAGCCAAGCAGCTCAAGTTCGGTGTGGAGAGGACGGAAAGATGCTATTATGGGAATAAGCTCAGAAGCATCAACAATGGATTGAAAGAAGCAGATACTTGGACGTCCGACGATGAAGAGCGATTTCGCGTGTGGCAGACGCAGCACGGAAGGAGAGCCATCACTTTGAAGCAACATCATAGGAACGTGGTTGCGATGAAAGAAGCCAAGAAGTCTGCAGAAGCTCCTGAGCTAGCCCCTAGTCACTCTTGATGGCATTGCATGTTGCTGTGTGCGCCTCGAGACATGAAAAGTGTTACTCGCGGCAATTGTGCCGATCCACAATTCTATCCATATTATACTGCATGTACTGTACTGTACAAGTGCCTCTTGCGCAAGCTCTGCTCGAATTTGACGTTTGACATGTAACATATCTGACAAATTTCGGTGAAGAGTAAGAGCGAAGCAGGAATTCGTAGAGACGGAGAAAGAGGGAAAGATTGCCGAGATACTGACTGAGCCTCGGCGTAACCTCTCACACGTCTCCACATTGATTTGACAGCTGCTTGAGCGCTCAGGAAGTAAGCAGGCGAGAAACACCGCGCACGAGAACGTAGCCGACGCTGCGAAAGAATGCCGAACTCTGCACTATCGGTGGCGGCCACATCAAATGCAGACAAAACAACACCACTCCAGCGCAGAAGAAGCTCCATTCCTCAAAGTTCGTCGCACGGTTGAATTCGTGGGCTGAAGTTCTTGTTGGAGTATGCGGGCTGACATTTTTGCCGAGATACAAGATGACGTGCTTTCCGGGGTTCTTCTCGCGCCACGAGAGGCGGGAGATGACTCGCGCACTCGACTCCCGAGAGCAATGAGCTGTTTTCGTAAAGCAAGGAAGAGGCGGCAGAGGCGCAAATCGTCTGCGGGGGAAAAAAAGAGGGCATAGGAAACCCCACTTTCTCAATTTGCACCTAGAACGCTCGTGTCTCTTCAGCCCACCATCATGAAGTTCTCTGTGTGTGCTTTCTGGCTTGCATACCTGGCTGTGTGCCAAGCCGTCAGGACTCTGTCGAACACGTCAACAGGCTTTGCATCAGGCGCATCCTCAAACACCATTCCACAACGGCCTGCTCGTCACCATGCAGACGCTCCGCAGCAGCAAGCGGTTCGACTGCTTGGAAAGCTTCCTGATCTGAACCTTCCTTACCGCCCTGAAGCCGTGGACGAGGCTCAGCGCTGGCCGGTGCCCATAAGTCAGGAGGTAACCATAGCCCTGCTCCCAGGACCCTCGGCACCTCCTCGAGCCACCGACGGCAGCCACAGCCACACGATATCAGCCGTTGTCAGGGGCACCCATGACCTCGTGCCTTCTCTTGCCCTCACATACGGTAAACAGCCTCGCTTGACGCGCATGCCACTCTCCTTGGCTAGCTCAAGCCATCCCAGCGGCGAAAATGCCCAAGACGCGTCGAGGGGCAGGGCAGGAAGCCGTGTTGGCAAAGGGCCTTTTGAAGCTGGACCGTCGAGCTCCCGGGCAAAGACCACGAGCAGTGCAGCTGCGGGCCCGAAACAGACCAAAATAAGGCGTAAACGTCCGCGTGTCGAACCAAGCGATGAGGACAAAGCAATAGGCCTGCAGATGTTTAATTTCATGCGCAGCCAAGTCGATGCGCGCATGGCCAACAATTTAAAGCTTACGATAAGGGCGAGCGAAGGCATGACGGACGGAGCGCGACAAGTCTACAGCGATTGTTGCCGCATCCACAACAAGGAAAAGGCGAGACTGAGAAGGTTGGATAGGAAATATGGACGTGCTCCACAGCAAGCATCAAAGAAGGTAGAAAGCGAGGAGGAGAAAAAGAGAAAGGCCAAGTTCATGAACGGGGTGGCACGAGTAACCAGCAAGCTGAAGCGCCTCGAAAGTAGCCTCAAAATGAAGCTCTGGAAAGACACAGACCTGGCCACTTTGCGTTATCTAGATCAAGAAGATCCTGGGAACGTAGCCGTTAAAAATCTTTGGGACAGGTTCAACAATGTCAAAGCGAGGGCAGCGATTGCCGAAAACCAACTGGCGGCAATTGTCCCAAGAGAGAAAGTAGGACAGCAAGGCAAGAACCAGCCGAGCAAGAGCAGAGTGAAACAAGCACTCGATTGCAGTACTGCTTCGCCGCGCACGAAGGGAATTGGCCCACCGCCCAAGAGAAGGAAGGGTCTACAGCTTGTGTAGAAGGCGACGACTTGCATAAGCGGAAGTGACGCTGGTCTCTTCATTTTCTTTCTTAATGGCTGAAATTTCATAGCGTTAGTTTGGGGAGGGCACGGCTGAGCAAGAGCAACTACTCACCCATACACGAAATCTATTAAGCCGATCGGAAGGCGAGCCTGTTGATGTTTTCCTCCGTCCTACACGTCTGCCCATCGGCCACATCGGCGAGAAAGTTGGTCCGTGTCCTACACGCTTGGGCACAGCCTTGACCGAACTCGTCTTCCCACAGACCGTGTTACACAGCCGAGGGCAAAAACAAAAAACGGGCAACGAAGAAGTAATTGAGGGTTACTACTTACACCCGCGCAGGAAGCCGCAGGATCGATGATCTCAAGTGGGTACACGAGCAGGTTTCCCTCCGATGAAGCAAGCTAGTCCTGTCTTTGCCAGTCTTGGCCCGAGTAACCAAAGTTGGCCTTTAGTACCTACAAAGATTTCGTGGGGCTCGCGCGGGGACGGCACTGCTGGAGTAAAAAGGCTGGCGGCATTCTAAGAGAGTAAACTCTGTAGACAACGGCCGACGATTCACCGACGGCAAAGAGCTGGGGCGCTCGGGCGACTTTCTGACGTTGTTGGCACACAGGCAGAGGGGTTGTCTCTCTCTATGACATTTCGTCCCTCCTCCATTCCCACATCACCATCAGCTGGCCACATTATCATGGCTTGCCACTGGACGATTGCAGTCCTCTTCCTGGCCTGGTGCCTCCCTTTGGTCTCGGGCAGCGACACTGTGCTTCAGCGTAGAGCTCACACTCCTGCACCAAGCACAAATCCTCCTGTGCACACGCCCACGTCAGCGTGTGCTGGACGCTTCAATGGCGAGAAGCCCACTCAGAGGAAACCAAGGATCGGACGAGCCCACTACCGAAAAAAACCGGTCAACAAACAAAGCTCTTCCGCTCTCCCTCAAACCACCGAGAGCCCAGGCACGGGACGGTCTCAAGGGCAAGAGGGACCCGCTGACATGCAAGAGCCGCCTCTAAACCTTCTCCAATGCACGGAAACCTCAAGCAAAGGGCAAGCCTGCCGCCGAACGAGACCACCTGAGGTGCGAGTCCCTTCTTCTCGTGCTGCAAGCACAGGCAACGTCGACCCCCTGACGCAGTGCAGGGGCACAGTGGGCCACAGCCTCGCCTCGCCCTCGTATGGCCGGGATATCCTCGATTTGAACAAGCGTCCTCCTCCCGCGAGCTCTTCTTCGAGCACAGAGACCGAGCCTTCTCCCAGAGACTTCGCGCCGCGTCCAAGGTTTGGAGACGAGGAGGTGCACTCTGACTATTGGAGCTCGACAGAGGAGCAGTCGGCGCCGGCCGCGATCCGGGACCCAGTAACGTGGGAGAAGAAAAAAGCAAAGCAGACCGAGCTTGACCGAGGGGCCGCGTCGTGCAGCAGCCGCAAGAAGACGAAGACGTCATAAGACGAAAGAAGGAGCTAGGGTAGCTGAGAACAAATCAATGGAGTTCTTTGCCATATTACATGTCGCAAAATGTTAGCAGTCGCAATGACCGGTGAGTCTGGTGCCTAATTTTTCATCGCAATCACTCGTACATTTGCAAGGCGGTGAGGCTGACCTTGAAGTGATGAATAAAATAGCAGACAACAAGCTACCCAGTCTTTTTCTACTCTTTCTATATTTATATTATTAGTCTTAGAATTGCTTGGTTCTACTTTGTTGGCTGTGTCAAATTTTCGATTGGGTGACTGTCTCCCCGATGGCTGTGTTTCCTCTTCGGTTTTCTGTTCAGTGGCTATATTTCCTCCTCAAATGATCTGAAATCTCCGATTAAATGTGTTGGATTCTGTCCGTTCGAGATTTGACCTTTGTTGAGGCCACATGGCGAGGCCTATATAATAATTCTCAGATTTGTATTTAGCCCAGGGGATACGAATAACAACCACGATGAAGAGAAAGAAGTCACGCGTCAACAGCCTTTTGCAGCGCCGTGTGTTCTCATTAGATGATGGGGCGTTCAACGTCCCTTTTTCGTCCACCACCCGTTCTCCATAGTAAAATGCAATTTTATGTGCCGGATTACAGCAGCAAAGAAGCTCTTCGGATCGAGGATGAGACGGACGCTGAGTAATGCCCTGTCAAACGCAAAGAAGGACCTAAGGAAAGGTACGAGATCGGGGCGTATTCCGGTTGGCGTTCGGGGCGCTCAGAAAGTTCCACATACCAGACGGTATGGGCGTAACAAAAGGAGGCACCGGGCCTCAATCGTAGGGTATTTAGATGGCTCTGTCGCTCTCTCCTTGCTTTTTACGTTCTCGTTCCCACCCAACTACGAATTTTACACTGCGCGATGACCCGCTTCCGTTCGTCAGTGCTCATTTTTCTCATCTTCGCCCTTTGTCTCGCGAATTCAAGTACGTCTGTCTTGTTGCAGCGACGAGCGAGGACAAAGAACGATGCTGGGGCGACATCAACACCAGCAGAGCGGCAAACGGTTGCGCTAATGAAGCCCACTCCAAGCAGCAGGGGCTCGAGTCAGTCAGAAAGCCCACCAACCGCCACGGAAAGATTTCTTCCCATTCCTGCATCAGGGCACAAGACTACCCAGTCACCATCGACAAGTTCACTGCAATCCAACTCGATCCAAGACTCTCAAACACCCAAGCGCTCGCCGATCACACTGACTTGGTGCACTTCGACGAATCAACAAAGATGGGCAACGCAGTCGCCTCGTCCTTCATTGTACTCTAAACATTCGCGCGATGAGCCAGCTTGGTGTACTTTCTCGAAAACACAACGGTCGGCAATTTCAGGCTCCAACACTCAAAATCTTTTAGATCCTGTGTCCCATTTTTCTCACCCGCTGGCAGGGGCCGTCACTGGGCCACATATGTCGCCGTCAAATGACGGAACAGACTCGTCTCCATTCGAGCAGACAGCGACATCTGATGACGGCAGCCCCTCTCAGCCTCGGAGGCGTCCGACTCGAGCATCGGCGAGAGCTGCTCGGAACGTGTTCAGGAAAGCAGCCGAAAGCGATGTCGAAGAAGGTTCTGAGGACAGTACAGTCAACGCCAAGAGACGACGTACCCACTCGCCCTCGTACGAGAGTCCGACGAGCAGTAGAAGTGATGAATGGTCAGAACGGATGAGGCTGTCAAAAGAGAGAGTGGGAAGTGCAAAAAGTGATTCTGAGATTGACCAAAAAGGGGGCCAGCACAAATTCAGGAAGACGTACAAAGGCAAAGAATTTCGCATGAAGGAGATCCCGAATAACCGAGCGGGAGAAGTATTCAAACTTTGCGAAGAGCGCTTTTGGAAGGACCACTGGGAGACAGGCATCACGCAAAGAAATTATTGTGAACTGACAGACGCCCAAATGAAATACTTAGGCGAC
Source organism: Acaromyces ingoldii (assembly GCF_003144295.1). Lineage (NCBI taxonomy): Eukaryota > Fungi > Basidiomycota > Exobasidiomycetes > Exobasidiales > Cryptobasidiaceae > Acaromyces > Acaromyces ingoldii. Next base: position 77,394 of record NW_020290254.1, on the reverse strand, counting down.
CAGCAAGAGGCCTTTGAAAAGATTGCCCTACGTTGGCGCGCCAAATTAAGTAGAGAATCTAACAAACAACACCAAGTAGCGTATAGAGTTCATCGCTTTGGACCGACTCGTCACCTTGACCCCAATGCCCAGCTGACCCAGGAGCAGAAAGATAATCGGAGGAAGAATAGTTTGAGGAGAAGCTTGAGGAAAAAACTGGAAGCTGTTACCAGCAGGAAAAAAGGCGGCGAGTGGAAGGAACAAAACAACAAGCAGCTGAAGGAGCTCGCGGATCTCACCGAACTCGACCCAAACGAAAAGGTTGTCGTTCTCTACAAAAAGATGCTAGCTATGAAAAACATGCAGAGCTGCATCCCTCTGCCACCTTAGATTGTAGACGATAGCGAATGACGCCTCGATCTCGGTTGTATCAGCTCACTCAATAAACACAGATCTCGGGGTGCGCAGAATACGGTTCCACATGTTTCTTGAATCTTTGCATTGAGTCCTGGTCCCAGAATCCAAATAAGGCACTCAATGCTAAACCTAGAACCCTCAAACGAGTATATGGAAGCTAAAGGTACCACTTGAGACAGCATCGCTCCTCTCTCTTCGAGACTGCATTTGCTTTGAAATGGTGGCACGAGACCCCCACGGCATGATCCGTGCACTTGAGCGAGCTGTAGCAAGACGATGAATACTAAGAACTTCAAGGCCTGTGCGGGAGCAAAAACTTGTGACGAGAGAGGGGATGGACGTGTCGCCTGCATCTAAAGCTTTCCTGCCCATCAGAACATCCTCTTGGCACACCGTTTTGACAACACTCGCCCTCCACGGGACCGACATTGGCGGTGCTGTTCAGCGGCACGTTCTACTCTAGCCTTTTTGACCTCGTCCTCGCCCCGTTTCGGTGAAAGGTTACTCACCGAGACTCACCAAGACTCACCGAGACTCACCTGTCTGCTTTCCAAGCACGTGGAAGGAGTTTGTGGGAGACACTTCAAGCATCTAACGTTCTCCTTGAGGTAGAGATAGGGAAGCACCCTACGTGCGCCTCGTTTACAGCACGTTGCAGACCAGGCCAGCTGCATGGAACCTTGGTCGCAACACGCGTTCACGCGGCCGTCTGGAAACCGGGGCGGCACATGTTTCGCTTTTGTGCACCTCTGTTCTCTTTCGCGTCTTTACGACGACTTGTATTCGCAGTGTCTGTGTCCGTGTTTACTGTTGTTTTCTCTGCGTAAGTGGAGAGCCTCTGCAGCTGCGCACACCTGCACAGCAAAGCGGTGACAGGCCTACCTTCAATCCTCACTGACTAGGGAGAAGACCCTAAGGAATCTCGTGAGGTGTACAAATTTGCGCAAACAATGCTCATCGCCCCTTTGCTCCTCTTGCGCCGCACCGAATTTTCATAGTACGCCCCATGACTGGAGCAGACGGCCCGGCAGAGAACGAAAAAGCTGTACGCCTAAAGCGAGGCAGTCTGGGATTTCTCATCTTTAAGGCAGTTCGCTGCCGTCGTCTCTCCTTGCCCTTAGCACACATCCTCCAGCGCTCTCCCAACCTCGACCAGATATGGTGCGCACTAGATCGCCACTGACCCTATGGGCTCTGTTGTTGGCCTCTTTCCTTCTCATGGGTGCGAGATGTGCAAGGACGAGGGATCAGGGCTCGCATTCAGCAGCGCAAACAGAACAACGTCCGACCGTAGGCCTCATGAGGCCTGTGTCAGGTGGTGGCCGAGGAGTAACACAAGTTCACCCGTCTCAGCTTCCTCCTAATGAGCCAGCCTCAGCCTCACGCTATCTACCACGCTTGCACTCCGAGGTGATGACTGAAGAGGAGGAGAGAGAGTCCTCTGGCGAAGAAATGGGGTCGGATTGGCAGGAAGGATCGCCGCCACACTCCTCTCAAGAAGGGTCTTTGTCTGCATCGCCGGCGTCTTCCGAGCATTTGAGTCCGAAGGCACACAAGACCTGTCCGACAACACTCTCTACTCAAATGATGCTGATAAGGAGGCGAACTTCTCCAACGAATCGTCGCGTTCGCTCCAACGCATGTCTCCGTCTGCTTCGTCACCAGAACACAGCTTCCAGTATGGCTTCCAGCAACACGCAGGCCAGCATTGGGGGCAAGAGGAAGACATTTTCGGTCTTCAAAGACATTCCCATTCACAGCATGCCACGAATTTCCCGGCGAGTTCGTCTTGGTCTCCCTCGCCACTCCCAACACGGTCCAGACCGATGCGCAAGGCGGCTCAAGCTGCCCTTATGAGGCTGAAGAAACCCCCTCCAATTGATGAATTCGAAGCGTCGGACCAATCGCCTGAGACCTCTTCTCGCAAACAAATAAAGGATGAGGAATTTCGAATGCCGACGTCGCTTCGAAGAAAAAACAAGACTGTTTCGCGCAGGGTGGCTTCGAAACCTGAGGAAACAGATGCGTCCAACGACGAGCGCTCTGCAGAGGGCGAAACGGAGGAAGAGGAGGAGAGTAAAGAGATCTCAAACAAAGGCAAGTCTAGAGCACCAACATCGGAAAAAGAATTCTGGTTGCAGTGTCCACCGAAAGCGAAAGGAACGAAAGCGTGGAAAGTTTTCGAACAACATCAAAACAGATATTGGCAGACCGTGCGAAGAAGGGAAGATCCTCGATCAAAGAGAGATTTCAAATTAAGCAGGGAAGAGAAAGAGGAGCTGGATGAAGAGGACACAAAGAATTATAAAAGCTTGCTGAAGCTCTTCAACAATCAGTTGCTCTATTTTCGCAACAAGATAAAAAACAGAGAACAGAGGAGAGCGGCTACCGAACGCTACCGCGAGCGTGCCAAGGCAGAAACAACGGACATGCCAGGTAACCCCACAAAACTCGACGTGCAAAACCTTCGTAACACTCTCAGTCGCAGGCTCAAGTATCTCTTAGAGAAAAAGTTATTCGTGCAAGGGTGGGATGACAACGACGAGTATTGGATGCAAGTCTTTAAAAGTCAGCCGGGAAAGGGAGGGAAAAGCGATGTGCTTTTTGAGCGCTATCATGAATTCAAAAAAGCAGTCAAAGAGACACGCAAAAGAGAACGGACAGACGGAGCTGGCGCTGGACCCTCACGTCCTCCAGGCACGATGAAGACCACAAAGGCTCAGGCAATGTCTGCCCACAAGCCTCTTCCCGTGCACGTTCCACGAGAGATGCAGTGAAGAAAAAATGAATGAATGCATGAGTTTTAAACGAACGAGTGAATGTATAAAGTTGCGCAAGACGGAGCAGAGACGGTGTGAAAATTGCAAGGCTTCTGTGTGATGACTTGGAGCCGCTGAGGGGGGAAGCGATGGGAAGAGAAACAAATTTATGAGGCGCAAGGGTCAACTTCACTTACAAGACAGAAAGACTCTGCTTCGAGACGGGAAAGTTGTCGCCAACAGGTGCCACACAGCGCACCAGAGTTCTGCGTGTCGAGACAATTGAACGGCTCTCTCGCCCTCTGTTTTGCTCCAGCCTAGTCTGCTGAGTTTCCTATGAGGACCTGTAGGACACGAAGCGCCCCGCGGGCTATCATTCACCTGTATTGTCTTGTTTATTTGCCATTGTGGCGGTGGAGTTGAGCACAAGGCGTCAGTGCTCAGGTTTGGCCCCGAACGGCCCGAAGGTGCTGGCTGCCTTGAATGGCTCGCTTGTTGCTCTCGAAGGATACTTAAGGACTGCATCAGCTTGTTCTCGTTCTTCATACACTCACTCACGACATTGATTCTTCGATGCAGCCAAAGATCCACTTTGCGCTCCTGCCCTTATTCCTCTCGCACTCGCTCGGTCAGCCCTTTCCATTGCAGCACACGAGTCTCCTTTCAATACAAAAGCGGTCGCCGCACGATCCACCGCCGCAATCGCACCACGAAGGCTGGGAAACAGATAATGATGTCTGGGGAAGTATCCTAAGAGGCTCTCCCTTGCGCGAATGTCGAGGATACCTTCCGGCGGCCAACGAAGACACGAGACCTCCTCTGGCAATCCATGCCGTCTCTTCGCCGTCACCACCACAAGTTGCAAGACCGCCTTGCTCTTTTCAAAGCCGAGAGACAAGTTGGCACGTCGCTCCCGCTGTGCGAGAAAGCAAGAAGAAGCGGAAGAAGAAATACAAGGCCGAGGACAAGGCTGAGGAAGGCAACGATTCATCATTACAGGTTGCAAGCTCACGAAGTCGGAAGAGGAATCGGTACGTCCCTCCTGCTGTGCATGAACGGAAAAAGAAGCGGAACAGGAGATCCAAGGGCAAGAAAGAAAATTGGGCCAATGATCCCAAATCAAAGGAGATGTATAAAAGGGCTGTTGAGCTATTTGAGTCCAAAGAACAAGGAGGATCCGGATTCCGCTTGTCGAAAGATGAGATGAAGTATCTAGATGTACCGGGTGTGGACATGTTCAAGGCTATCAGACAACAGTATCAGTCCCACCAGCATGACAAGACACGTCGAACAGGGAGGAAAATCCCGCGCGATCCAACCTCAGACCACACCATAGATTATCATCTCGGAAAATTGAAAGCCGTCCTTGAAGGCGACGCCAAAGGCACGACCATCACCAAGTCAACCGTGGAAAAGGTCCTAGCGCTCGCAAAAACAGAAGATGATCAAAAGAAGGACGACGGCAAACAGCTCCTAGAGCTGTTGGCTAAGACTCGAGACCGAATATTTAAAGACTGGGATGACGATCCTCACACGTATTGCGTGTCTCGGAGGAACTGTCCTTTCCCGCTCCTCGATGAAGTCTTGAAGTCAAACCTCTTTCCTTGATCCACTTGTCTCTCCTGTTGCTGTGTTCTGGCCATTATCTCTGGTACTCCACTGTTGAAGAACATTCTTGCTTTCGTCGCTGCCTCAAAAGGCGCAGGTTGCCAAGCAGTGTTGTAGCGCCGTTCTGCATAGTTAGGCATTGAACCTCACCACCCTATGTTCTGTTTTGGCCCCCTCCCGTTGTGTTGACTCCTGTCTCTCACATGTATGTTACGTGAGAAGGCCACCCAAAGAGTCGCACAGTCTTTCAGATGACATATCACGACGAAGGAAAGAAAGCACAGGCAACAATCGTCGTCAGAGTGACATCTTGCTGAAGTGCGGGCTGAAAGGCTCGGCTAGAGCAATTCTTTTTCCCTGGGGCGTCGCCGCCAAAAAAGCGTGTGCAGAACAGTACACCGCCTCGGGCCCTTCACCCGTGGCAACCTAGGCCTTACTACAGCTCACTGTGGACGGCGCGCTTTCGTCCGTGTGCAGCCCTGCTTTACCGTATCTTGCCTTTGCTATGGGAATGAGACGTGAGACGCCCTTTCGCAGACGTGCCACCAAGTGGGTTGGCAGTGTTGGTCCGATCGGGTCTTATCTGCACTATGCAGCCTCCGTATGAGAGGCTGTCGTAGGGCTCTGATCGCGTCATTCTCGTCTCTTCTCATCCCCCTCCATCCAATCACCACCGTCGCCTCTTCGATGCAGCCAGCACTCTTCGTCGCCCTCCTGGCTCTGCACTTCCCACTTGCACTCGGGCTGTTCCTTCCCTTGCAGACCACGAACCTCTCTCGTCTGGCAAAGCGCTCGCCTCCCACCCACCCGCATCGATCGCAAGTGGTCGATGGAAGAACGCAGGAGGTAAGCTGGGATAGCTTACTACGCGGTTTTACTTTACGTGACGCAGCAACCTCGTCTTCTTGGGCCATGTTGGACGCATGGATGATACGCTATTGCCTCTCGCTGCCACAGCGGCAAAGTGGCCCCGCGCTGGAGCAGAGGTGGTATTTCCCTCCCACTGTGAAGAATCAAAGGTCTGAAGCGCAAGGCAAAGACGAGAGAGAAGCTTGGCGTAACGACTTCGTAGCGGAACTTGATCACCGAAAGGCGTACGACCTATTCAACTTACATAGGCACATCAAGGAAAGTCGGCCTGATGGGGGGAAGAACTACCGATTCGCGCTGTCGAAGAAGGACGATGACGAGCTGGGTGAGCCAGGCAAACGTCTATATAGGGCTCTTCGTGACAAATACAGAAGTGAAGAATACAACCGCGGTCGTCCTGGTCGGGGAAACGGGCAGAAGACAGACGATTCGGTCACCAGAAACGCAGTCGAATACACTAGTAGAAAACTAGAAGCGATTCTCGGCAATGAGAAGAAAGGCACATCGTTCGATTTGGCGGACTTAAAGAAGATGCGAGCGTACACCTTGAAACTACGAAAGAAGGGAAAGGACATGTCGTGGGCTACTACGGAGCTTTGGGAGCCTTTGAGAGATGCACGAGACAGAATCATGAACGACTGGAAGTCGGATCCATACACGCGCTATATGAATGACGTCAAAGTCCCTCTTCCCCTGCTCGATAAGGTACTCGCGGAGATGCCCACGTCCTGATGTTTCTTTCTTCTTGTCGCTGTAGCTTTGTTAGTCTCTATGATTCATCTGATCCATTTACTGTGTATTTCTTTTGTCATTTGACGCCGACTCGATGGGCGCAGGTTGCAAGACAGAAGAGCTTTGCTTGCTTCAAGAGGACGAGGATTTCGTCAAGAGGTGCCCACAAATGCGCCAGAATACTGCATCTCGAGACACTCATACGACTTTCTCACCCCTTGCTTTGCTCCAGCCTGGTTTGCTGAGTTTCTTGAAAAGCTCTGCAGGACACGAAGCGCCCCGCGTGCTATCACTTGCCTGTATTGTCTTGTTTTTCCGTCATTGTGGCGGTGAAGTTGTGCTCATATTTGGCTCCGAATGGACCGAAGGGTGCTGGCTGCCGCGAACGGGGCTTCCTGAGATCCAATGTTGCATTTCGCCCTCGAAAAATACTTAAATAGTGTATCGGCTTGTCCTCTTTTGTCATCCAATCACTCAACGACATTGATTCTTCGATGCAGCCAACAATGCACTTTGCGCTCCTTGCTCTGCTCTTCTCGCACTCGCTTGGTCAGCCTTTTCCATTGCCGCCCACGAGTCAGCCTTCTCCACAAAACCGATGGCTGTCCGATTCGCAACCCAAATCGCAGCTCAAAAGTGGGGAAGCGCACGAAGACATCTGGGAAAGCATTCTTAGAGGCTCGCCCTTGCGTGACTGTCGAGGATACCTCTCAGGGGACGAAGAACACACGAGATACCCCCTGGCAGTCCACGCCGCCTCTTTATCATCACTGCAATATGCAGAGTCGCCTTGCCCTTCCCAAAGTCAAGAAGAAAGCCGGTTCGTCCCTCCTACTGAGCAAGAACCCGAAAAGAAGAGAATGAAACGCAAGTCCGAGGACAAGGATGAGGAAGAGCGCTGGCACAATGGTTCCTCACTACAAGTTGCAGAACCACGTCGCCCTCCGCAAAGTGAAGAAGGAAGTTGGTTCCATGCTTCTGCTGTGCGTGAACGGAAAGAGAGCAAGAAACCCAAGGCCAAGGACAATGGGGAGAAAATAAGTTGGCCCAATGATCCTATATCAAAAGAGAAGTACAGAGAGGCCCTTGAGCTTGTTGAGTCCAAAGAAAAGAAAGGTCTCAGACTTTCCATGTCGTCAGAGGAGCAGACTTATCTACAGAACCCGGGTATGAACATGTTCAGGCTTCTTAGTACACAACGCCGTAATGGGAAGTACGAACAGACACATGGAAAGAAGAGAGCAAAACCGCGCCATGCAATCTCGAACGAAACGATAAATTATCATCTCGGAAAGTTGAATGCCGTACTCAAAGGCAACGCCAAAGGCACAACCATCAGCAAGTCAAACGTGGAAACAATCGAAGCGATCGTGAGAAATCAAGATAATAGAATGAAGAAGAAAGCCAAACAGCTCCTAGAGCTGTTGAGGAAGGCGCGAAACCGAATATTTGAAGACTGGAAAGACGACACGTATACGTATTGCGTGTTCCGGAGGAACTATCCTTTCCCGCTCCTGGACGAAGTTTTGAAGGCGAGCTCCCTTCCTTGATTCGGTTGCCTCGCCTGTTGCTGTACTCTATCTAGTCTCTCTTTCATTCGATTGTTGAAAAAGTCTCTTGCATTCGTCGCTGCCTCGTAAGGCACAAGATGCAGCAAGGACTCTGGTGACCGTCACTCACGAAGCAGTGCTGTGGCGACATGCTGCGTGGCGGACCCTGCACCTCCTCAATCTCGATTCTGCTTGGGCCTACACCCAGGTCTGCAGCATTCTGCCTCTCACGCGAGCAGCCACGCAGCTCGGCCAATCACATGAGGCTCTACAGGGAAGAGAAGAAGGAAAAGCACAAGAAACAGAGGTCGTCAGGGCAACATTTTGCTGAGTTAAGGGCTGATAATTGAGGGCTGTAGTCAAATATGCCTGGGGCGTGGGCCATGAGGCGCGAACTGCACACCGCCTCGCGCTCTCAATTTCTGAGGACATGGGCTTTCTACAACTCACTACGAACTGCGAGCGTTCGTCCCTATGCGATCGCTTGTTTACCTCGGTCGTTGCCGTGGGAATGAGATGCCTCGTCGCCGACCTGCTGCCGAATCTTCGCCGACGTGCTGCAGAGTGATTTGGCAGTGTTGACTCGATAGCTGAATTGTTCGGCCTCCGTGTACTCTCTCCTACAAAAGGCCATCGTAGAGCTTTGATCACGTCGTTCTGGTCTCTTCTCATCCTTATCCAGTCAACCACAACTGTCGCCACCTCATGCAGCCTGCAAACGTCCTCGCTCTCCTGGCTCTGCTCCTCCCGCTGACATCCGGGCTGCTCCTTCCGTTGCAGACTACGAGTCTCTCTCCTCTAGCAAAACGTTCCCCACCCCCGTCTCCGGATCGATCGCAAGCGGTTGATGAAGGAACGCAGGAGGTGAGCTGGGAAAGCTTACTACACCGCTTCTCCTTGTATGACGCTGCAACGTGGTCTCGTTGGACCAAGCAACTACCTGTTGAGGGCCACGTCGGCGCCTCGTCGCAGCAGAGGAAAGATCCCACCGGTCCCTCGCAAGAGCCGAAACGAAGTTGGTATCACCCTCGTGTTGTAAGGAAATTGGAAAGTGGAGCTCAGGACAAAAATGACAAGGAAAAGTGGCGGAACGACCACCAGGCTGAACTTTGCTACCGAAAGGCCTACACCCTGTTCACAGAGCATAAAACCATCAAGGAGAGTCAACCAAAGAGCAGCACGCGCGTCCATTTCGAACTCACTGAAAAGGAGGGTGTTGAATTGGGCTACCCAGGTATGCAATTGTACAATGCTCTTCGTAGCAAATATTCAGACGCGGTTTACAATCAGACACACCCCAAGAGGATAAAGGGCCAGGAAAAAGACGGCCAATCTACCAAGGCCGCAGTCGCTTACAGTCGCAGTAAGCTCACAGACATTGTAGACAACGGCCGAGAGGGCACAATATTCCTTATGGAAGACCTCAAGAAGATACGAGAGCACATCGTAAAAGAAAGGCGAGAGCTGCTTGCTCCTCTAAGAAGAACGCAAGACAGAACGCGCAAGGAGCAGGCCTATACGGAACTTTATTTGCTTTTGACAGGCGCGCGAAACAAGATAATGCGCGACTGGATGCTAGATCCATACATGCGCTACATGAACGACGACAAAGTCCCTCTCCCTCTCCTCGATCACGTCATCAAGGAGGCCGACGCGCCCTGACCTCTGTCTCTCTGTCGTTGCTGTAGCTAGATTAGTCTCTGTGATTCATCTCATCCATTTGTTGTGTATTTCCTCTGTCGTTTGACGCCAACTCGGTGGCAAAACGGCCTCCGACGGTATCATCAAAACAGGCAGCCTTGTGACGTCGGACGCTATATCAGCCACATAAGCGCGGCTATTGAGTGAACTGTGTATAAATTCCTCTGGCATAAACAAATAGGTAGAGGCAGTGTGGCTGAGCGTCCGGCCGAAACAAAGCCCCCTCGGCAAGGGTCACTCTGCCGACCTGGTCCGAGACGCCACCGAGAAGACTATGTGGTTTATTGCCAGGGTGCCAGCAGCCCCTCATTAGTCGTCTCCCAGGATCACTTCTCGCTGCCTCTTCCCTCCATTTCACCTTCCTTGTCGCATCTAGAGTAGAATGAGCTCGACTGTCTTCCTTTTCCTCCTTTTCAAGCTGCTGCTGGCGCTGGTCCACGGGTTCGCCTCTGCAGCTGGACAAGCACCCCGTTCAGTTCAGCCGTCCAGCCCCCCTCCTTGGGTGTCCACGCCTCCGCAAGACTTGCATGCCAACGAGCAAGACAGGGAACAGTGGTATCATGAGCTTACGCAACAACGTCTGCGCACCCCAGAGCACTTTCCGATGGAGTGGCCTGATTTTCATGGCTACGAGGCGCGGCTCGTCAGTCACGCAGACGGCGGTCAGTCTACGGACCCACGATCCCCTCACGAAGCGACACCCCTCGAATCTACTGCGTCGGGACACGTAGCGCGGTCATACCATCACGTTGGCCACACCGATGTGCCCTCGTTCGATCCAGGCCAGTCATCGAGCTCTGAACGTCGACATGGCCGGAAATCTGAGAGGAGAGAGCATGGTCAAGACAACGAACATACCCATGCGGATTCATTGATCCGAGACTTATCTTCGACATCCAGAGACCAACGCAACGAGAAATCTAAAAAGGCCAGGGGCCATCAAGCTGTCCATGTCGACGACCCTCTTTTGGATCACGCCTCGTATCTGTATCTCGAGGGTCATCGTGATCCAACAAGCAAAGCGGTCAGACACCACAAACGCCAAGAAAGCGCACATGCGGCTGACAAGAACAATGGAGACGGTTCGGACTCGAAAGAGCCTCCCTGGCCGCTGACTGAAGAGGCTGAGGCAGAGTACAAGAAAGCCCAGAAATTGTTTTATAAGTGCGGAGGGGGTAGACTTGGGCAAAGCGACTACAAAAAGGCGCGTTTCCTCATCACAAAGGAAGACCGTAAAGACCTTGGGACAGAGGGTAAAAGGCTCTTCTCTCGTCTGTGCCACCTTGAGAGGAATGAACGGAAGTACTTAAAGGAAAAGGAAAAGAAGCAAGACGACCTGCAATTGGGGCGAGAAGAGCATTTCCATGACTTCGAGGATGAGCCTGCAACAGAAAGAACCCCTAAGATGGAATTAGACCGGCTGTGGACCAAGCTCGGGAGAATCGAATCCCGCCAGCTTAAGGGAACGTCGTTCACCCAGGATGACCTCGATTCACTTCGTCGACTTTCTGATTCGTTGCCTCTTGACGGACGCCTTTTGAGCGTCACCAAGCGTCTTCTGAAACAATTCAAGGCCATCGAAAGGGACTGGTGGGAGTTTCCCCCGCTGCGCTTTGGAAAAGAAGACAAGATGCCCAAATTCGACCACGAGTGGATCAAGCTGTTGCAAAAGAAATTCGAGAAGGCACTTACTTGAAAACGACGCACAGACTGAAGAAATCCAACAACAAGTCATCAAGACACACAAAAGCCGGTGCAAAACAAGTCGTGTGAGGCATGCTGTAGTCGAGAGGGTGTGTGTGTGTGTGTTTGTACAAAGAACGGCCCCTTTTTGTGTATGCGTGGCTGCTTTGGTGGCTGGTCCGGCGAGTGTGACTGAGAAGTGTGCAAAGGGGCTACGAGCCTCAATAAATTCAAGTCATTGTCCCTGATGAGTGCCCATCTTTCCCTGCTTTGATCACATCTGAAGTGCTGTCGTTGTCTTCGCAACGAGATGGAGAGAATCGCACGCGGCTTCCGAGAAGGAACCAGAACTTGATTGCTCCTTGTGAGACAACACCAGGCGATTCTTCCTGCACCTGCCGCCCACAAAGCCATTCCACTACCAATCGCATATGCACATTCTAGTAGCAGAGCAGACGAGTGAGAGATCTATGCTTGCGATGAGGTACTAGAGGGCAAGGGTAAAGGCCCAGGCATCACCTCAGCTGTGGGCAAACGAGACGCCCTTGGTGGGCCCAAAGTTTGGGTCGCCGCGCTCGGCCTCGGTCAGCGTCTTGAGCACCCGGGCGGGGTTGCCGGCGACGACGGACCAGTTGGGCACGTCTCTCGTCACGACGCTCCCTGCACCGACGGTGCAGCCCTGGCCAATGGTGACGCCAGCGCTGGGGACGCGAGGCGAGGCAAAGGCAATGGCGCACGTCAGCTGTTGGGCTCTTGCGCGGGTGTTCTTTGACGCACTGTCCACTCACAGGATCGACACGTTGCCACCGACCCACGTGTTCTTGCCCACGGCAATTGGCAGCGCCCGCTCGGCGCCCGTCTCGCGCTCGGTGATGGAGACGGAGTGGGTGCCGCCGTAGAGGTGCACGTTTGGGCCAAAGAGGACGCCATCGCCGAGCCGGACGGCGGCACAGTCGAGAATGACGGTGTTGAAGTTGCAGTAGAAGGAGCCCTCAAAGGTGATGTTGGTCCCATAGTCGCTGGTGCAGCAGCAAGACATCGTCAGGCGGGTTGGACCGAGAGCAACCGAGCGAAGACTCACCAGAGAAAGGGGGGATCGATGAAGAGCTGCCGCGATTTCGCCTCGTCGACGCCAAAGATGTCACGCAGCAGCGCCCTGCGCTCCTCGTTCATAATGTCGTTGTATCCCTTCTCGGTCTCATCGGCAGGCCCGGGCACGCTGCGGTTGTAGCGGCCGCACAGCTGGCGGCACTTGAGCCGGCGTTGCATCAGCGCATCGTCTGTCGCAATGTACGGCAGGCCCAGGGCAGAGCGCTCCGTCATTGTCATCGACGCCAGCCGCTCGGCATACTGCGCATCGGCCGCAGCAAACTTCTGCGACGACGTTTTTGCTGTCCCGTTTGACATTTCGGCGTTGCCCTCGCTCGCTGTCCTCGTAGTGGTCGAGTCAAGAAGAAAAGAGATGCTCTCCCGGGGGGAACCCGCTCTTGCCAAATCGATCGAGCCTTAAAATCCAATCTGGAATCTCCACGTCGACGCGCACCGAGCCAGGACCGAGGCCCGACTTCCGAGCCTTGGCGGCTTTCGTCTCCAGCCAAGCCACACACAGAGGCAGAGACGGAAACGGGTCCGTAACCAGTATTCTATATTGTTCATCGGAGGAGGAGTAGCTGGCTAATTATCCATGAATATGTACCAAGTAAAAAAGGGGAAAGGTGGCTAGAGAAGCGCAAGGGTAGCAATGAATATGGACGCCAGCGCAAGAGCATGAGGGAGCTTCAAGTGAACCGCGCCGTCCGCGCCGCCGCCCTGAGTCCCTCCCCCTGAGCCCTGTGTGCCCTGTGAGGCCGATGTGGTTTTGGCATTGTCGATGACCCACTGGGGCGGTCCGACGCTGGGCGCATACGCGGCCGACGTGTCCGAGCTACTCGTCTCGCCGTCCCAGCAGTAGAGCTTCATGCATGTGTCGCACCGCTTGGGCCGGGCCATCTTTGTGCGCTCCAGCGCGCGCTGCATCGCTGCGCACGCCAGGCACGTGGGCCACGAGATGTCGGTGCCGGCAGTGAGCCCACCCAGGGTGGCGGCCTCGACACCGTTGTCGAGGCCCAGCTGCGACGTCGCCAGGTCGTACTGGAACTGGTCCGAGGTAAAGTTGCTCAGCGTCGACCAGGGGTAGTTTGCCACGTAGATGACAATGGGCGAGTCCGTGTCGCTGCAACCAAAGAACGTCGGACGCGTGTTGAGGCCCTGGCCGACAAAGTCGGCTCCCGCAGGCACGGCGGGCATCTTGACGGCACTGCCAAACTGGCCTGCGAGCGACGAGTAGCGCAGGTAGGTGGCGTAGATGGAGTAGCCGGCGGGCCAGCCGTTGGTGCCCTCGCGGAGCGAATCGAGGGTGAGGACCATGTCGACGTTGCGCACGGGCTGGATCAGCGGCGCCAACGGGATCACCTGGCCGTCCTCGCCGCCGTCGACGAGGGTGAGGCGGTCGTCCTGGTTGTTGTTGAAGCCCTTGAACGGGTTGGGGATCGAAGGCAGTGTCTGCTCATCGTGTTAGTCTCTTTCTCTCTGCTCTCTCTCTCTCTCTCTCTCGCGGTGGTCTTGCGCGACACTCACGTTGGTCAGGACAGCGACGAGACCCCGGACCTGCGAGGGAATGTCGAGGTTATTGATAAAGGTGCTGAACGCGCCCTGCGCATAGCTATTGAAGATGGCGCTCGACAGGCCCATGACGTAGCCGCTGTGGACAGAGGGGGTCAGTGCCATCGATGCATTCCAGCACCAAGAAGAAGGTGGACCCACGCAGTGGCATAGCCCAGGACGCACTGGCCGTCCTGAGGCGCGTTGCCGCCCGTCAGGGGCGTGCCCATCACGCTGATGTTGGCAAAGGCGGCGATGGCAGGGTCCCACGAGCCGAATTCGTACGGATTAAACTGCGGCAGGGCGTCTGTCAGTCAGCCAGGGTTGCAGCAGCAGCAGCACTGTTCCATCAGGCCCACCTCGACGATGGTCGCATTGCCGCCCGCGGGCCGCAGCGCTGCGCCCTGGTAGTCGATGGCCGTGACGAGGGGAAAGGGCTTGGACGCGTTCTGGAACGACGGCGTGCTGCTGATGTCGGACCACTGCGCGGTAAACGGGCTGCTGGTCGCGACAAAGTGGCCGGCCAGGAGGGTGCCCCAGACGTTGACGACGCTCAGGCCGGGGGTGAGGACGCCGCTGAGGAGCTGGCCAGCCTGGTTGAGCGCGGCGACGAGGGGCGAGACGAGGTCCGTCGCGCTGAGCCGCGGCGGCACAGCGGGCAGGCCGCCGTCCTCGAGCTGCCAGACGTTGTCGTGGAGCGACTGCACCGTCGGCCAGTCGTTGAGGGCGAGCGTGCCCAGGGCCCAGCTGCCGCCGCTGAGGCCGCCAATGTATGAAAAGAGGTCGAGGAGGCCTGCGGTGCCCCTGGCCTGCGCTGTTGCGTTGCGCGCATCTAGGCCCTGGAGATAGCCCGTGTTGAAGAGCTGGGCGGAATCGCAGCAAGGTATGAGCAATTTGAGGGATCTGCGCTGGGTTCCATCATACTCACAGTCGCCGTCAGTCCGCCGCCGCTCATGGCAAACGCGATCCTCGGCGGGTCCTTCTGGATCATCGCCGTCACAGCATCCGACGAGAGGTTGAGCGCCGAGAGCTTGTCGAGCCAGGCCTGCTGTACGACCTTTGTGCGCCGGTCGATGTAGGCGGCCTCGCCGGCGCCCAGCGTCTGCGTCTGGCCCACGTCGCGCGCCAGGCCGCTCGTTGCAGGGCATGCGCCCGAGTTGGCGAGGCTCTGCGACGCCACTTGCAGCGGCGACAGCAGCAGCACCACCACCACCGAGAGAAGCGGCGCGAGGACAAGCATCAGGGAGCAGTGGTGGTCTCGTGTCGAATCGCCGACATCTGTGCGGCAGTGCGACTCTCAGATCTGCGTTTGCGCATCAGAGAAACACACTAGCTTCGTTTTTTGAATTTCCACGCTTCCCGAACACGACACCGTGTTGGCCTCCTTCGACGCCCTCCAGCTCCTCTTCTCACGATCATTGTGCCACGTGCGCTTGTATCACAGGGGTAGTGCCGAAGCTGGAGAGCGTCGCGGCGCCTTGGCCTCTACATCGTAGCCAGATGGGAGCTAGAGCAAGTTGCCAGCTCCCCGAAACAATTAAAAGAGGGCACGGAGCCTCATCCTGTAGTTGCAGTCGTTGTTCTTCATTGCAAGGGCGCCAGCCTCTGCTACAGAGATCTTGACGTCAAGCCACGCACATGCGCTCGCAGTTGCAGCTTTTTTCACACGTCCCTGGCTCTCCGAGTCTTCCCTATCGGCAGCCAGCCATGACCCGGAACGCCCGGTGCATAGTTTCGCCGTGTGCTACCAGAGAACTTTGGCGCAGGCACGACCTTGGCGCTTGGCCACTGGCAAATCACAACGGCCGACGAGTGCAGGGGGCCACGTACTCAGCCCGCCCCTTTTCAAAGCATTCACAGCCGATTCGACTCCCCGATTGACGTGGTGAACATGCAAACGCAACGTCGATCCGCGAGGCCATCGTCATTGAGCGTTCGAAATCTGGGAAGATAGTTGTCCCACGGCCGTCCTTGTCTCTCTCTCTCTCGCGCGCGCGTTGCAGGCGTATGAGCCGCGTGCCTCTTCTCTGCTCGGTCGGCCGAACGCGTTTTTATTTATTTCGTCCGCTCAATCGCCGGTGGAAACTCCTTTTCTCCTAGGGAAACCCACCGCCGTTTTATCCACCTCTGCTCAGGTCGCTCTTGCGCGTGACAGGCGGGCTGCCCATTCTGGAAAAGAAAAGCAATAGACTCAGTAGAATAGTACTACTACTGGCCAGGTGCTTCCTCAGTAATAAAACTTCCTGTACTCCTCCGTACTGCTGCCACTGCTGGATGCATGCGTGTAAAATTATTTTCGCCGGCAAACTCTCTCGTAGTTTACCCCGCAGGCCGTAGGACCGAAAGAAGACTGCAAGAAGAGCAGGCGGCAAGCGCCTTTATTTTTCCTCAAGTGACATGCAGTAGCTAGTAATATCAGGCGTGGGCGGGCGGGGAGAGGGCAGCAAGCGACGTCAGCGTGCCTGCACCTCCTCCCTCAACACGCTCGGTCTTTCGTGAGGCGAAAAATTTCCTCCATTGTCCCCCTTCTTCGCCCCCACTCGGAGTACAAAAGGGCCCCACTCTCGCGTTCGACCACGCTATAGCCAAGACCACCACCACCAGCACCTGCCAAGATGGGACTCTCATCGACAAAAACCAACACAATGGGCCTCAGCGGCACCAAGCTGCGCTTCATGATCGCGGCCGTCTCCATCACTGGCTTCTCCCTCTTTGGGTGAGTTGTGACGTCTGTCTGCTCTCCTCAAGCCCCACTGACGCAGTGATGACACAGCTACGACCAGGGCCTCATGTCGGGCATCATCACCGGTACCGAGTTCAACAACGAGTTCCCGGCCACCAAGGGCGACGACCGGCACGCAACTGTCGTGCAGGGCGCCGTTGTGTCGTGCTACGAGATTGGCTGCTTCTTTGGCGCCCTCTTTGCCCTCTTCCAGGGTGACCGCCACGGCCGCCGGCCCCTCGTCCTCGCTGCCGCCATCATCATGGTCATCGGTACGATCATCTCGGTCACGCCGTTTGGCCCCCACTGGGGCCTGGGTCAGTTTGTGGTTGGCCGTGTCCTGACGGGCATCGGCAACGGCCTCAACACGGCGACGATTCCCGTCTGGCAGTCGGAGATGTCCAAGGCCAAGAACCGCGGCCTGCTGGTCAACCTCGAAGGCTCCATCATTGCCGTCGGCACCTTTGTCGCCTACTGGATCGACTTTGGCTTCTCCTACGTCAACAACTCGTCGCAGTGGCGCTTCCCCGTCGCCTTCCAGATCGTCTTTGCTGTGCTCCTCTTTGCCGGCATGCTTGGCATGCCCGAGTCGCCCCGCTGGCTCATCGCCCAGGGCCGCACCGAGGAGGCGCGCGCCGTGCTCACGGCCCTCGAGGACAACGACAACGCCCTCGTCGATGCTGAGTTGAGCACGATCCACGACGCCATCCACCGCATGCCCAAGCAGCTCGGCTTCCGCGACCTGCTGACCAACGGCAAGACGCAGCACTTCCGCCGCATGCTCCTCGGCGCCAGCACGCAGTTCATGCAGCAGTTCACCGGCTGCAACGCCGCCATCTACTACTCGACCGTGCTCTTTTCCACGTCGCTCCACCAGTCCCGCCGGCTGTCGCTGGTGCTGGGCGGTGTGTTTGCGACCGTGTACGCGCTGTCGACGATCCCCTCGTTCTTCCTCATCGAGCGCATCGGCCGCCGAAAGCTGTTCCTCATCGGTGCCACGGGTCAGGGCATCGCCTTCCTCATCACCTTTGCCTGCCTCGCCGCGCCCGAGACGGAGAACAACGCAAAGGGCGCAGCCGTGGGCCTGTACCTGTTCATCTTCTTCTTTGCCTTTACTGTGCTCCAGGGCCCCTGGATCTACCCGCCCGAGATCAACCCGATGCGAACGCGCACGGCGGCCGCGGGTGTCTCGACGTGCACCAACTGGATCAGCAACTTTGCCGTCGTCATGTTCACGCCCATCTTCATCGGCCAGACGCGCTGGGGTGCCTACCTCTTCTTTGCGCTCATGAACTTCATCTGGATCCCCATCATCTACTTTTTCTACCCCGAGACGGCCGGTCGCGCCCTCGAGGAGATCGACATCATCTTTGCCAAGGCCCACGTCGAGGGCACGCCGGCCTACCGCGTCGCTGCGTCGTTGCCCAAGCTCTCGCCCGCCGAGATCCAGGCCGAGTCGGAGAAGCTGGGCCTGTTCGAGGGCGGCGCCAGCGACGATGTCGCCAAGGAAAAGGCCAGCGCCGGCAACAGCTCGAGCACGCCCTCGAGTCCCTCCGAGGAGGAGAGCCACTAGTCCGTGGATCCTAATAAAAATAAAAGCTCCCTAGATCTGCAAGCCACGGGAAGCAAATGAATTCGCTGTTCTCGCAACCATGTCATACAGAATTGTGCCTATAATCGAACGAGCAAAAGTCTTGTGCATGCTTTGGAACAAGTCAGTGTGTCTGTTTTTGGCGAGCCTGTCCCTTTGCCGAGGGGTGCTTTACGCCTGCTCACTCTGCATCGTCTTCTTCTTCCGATCTCGGTGGAGGAGGGGCAGTGGCGCGTGGAGGAGGCCCTGCACCACGCAGAGAGTGGAGGTGGACCCGGACCCACCTTGGTCAGATCTACAGTATACCTGATCGGGCTCGAGCCCTTGCCTGAGCCCAATCCCTTCATAAGGACTACCAACCACATCGGTAGCGCATCCCAAGAAGCTCTCAGACCATGCCGGGAAAGGTCTTTTTCGTCACAGGCACCTCGACGGGCTTCGGCCACTACCTCGTCAAGCATGCGCTCGCGCGGGGCGACTATGCCGTGGCGACGGCGCGCAACGCCGCCAAGCTCACCGGATTCGAGGGCGCCACCGACGCCAACTTCCTGCCCGTCAGCCTCGACGTGACCGACACCAAGTCGATTGACGCGGCCTTCAAGGCGGCCCTGGACAAGTTCAAGCGCATCGATGTCGTCGTCAACAACGCCGGCTTTGGCCTCAGCGGGCCCTTTGAGACGTATACCGACGAGCAGGTGGGTGTCGCTCCCCTACGTTCCCCAAGAGCAGCAAAGAGCTCACCCCCGCCTCCCGCAGATCCGGCAGCAGATGGAGGTCAACTTCTTCGGCCTCGTCAACTGCACCCGCCGCGCGCTCGAGGTGATGCGCGGCCAAAAGACGGGCGGCGTGATCCAGCAGGTGACGTCGATTGGCGGCCTCAACGGTGTGCCCACCTTTTCCGTCTACTGCGCGTCCAAGTTTGCCGTCGAGGTGCGTGTCCGATTGGCTTCTGCACTTGGTGAACCTGAGCTGACACCAGCCCTGGCACGTCTGATAGGGCTTCACCGAGGCCCTCTCCAAGGAGCTCAAGCCCGAGTGGGGCATCAAGCTGACACTCATCGAGCCCGGCGGATTCCGCACGAGCTGGTCGGGTGACAACATGATCTTTGGCGACAAGAACGTGCCCGCGTACGACCATCTCGACGCGCGCCAGCTCATGGCCAAGCGCCACGGCACCCAGGTCGGCGATGCGGCCAAGGCGGCCGTGCAGATGTACGAGCTGGCGCTCGAGCAGGAGCCGCCGCTGCGCATCGTGCTCGGCTCCGACGCACACAAGACGCTCTCGGACCGCCTCGAGGCGCAGCAGAAGCTCGTCAAGGACAATGTCAAGCGGTCGCTGGCCACCGACTACGAAGAGGGCAAGTGATCATCGTGAGCCTTCTGCCACTGAATGACGAGATCTATTGAAGAGGAGAGAAAGAGTGTGTGTGTATAAATGCTTGTGCGTGTAGTGTTTAAGCCAAAATAGTGCGAAGACTGCGACCTCCTCCTTTCACACCTTGCGGCCCAGGCCGCACGAGGCGAGGCGCCAGACGGCCTTGGAGAAGAGCGTGGCCCAGTGCTCAAAGGTGTAGGTGAAGCACATGGCGAGCGGGATGAGGATCGCATAGCCCGTGACAAAGACGACGGTGACGGCGGCCCAGTAGGGCGTGCCACGGGCGAGGAGCTCAAGGAGCAGCCAGGCATCCCAGGTCCACCAGACGAGGCCGTGGCAGAGGTAGATGCCCATCGAGTGCATGCCGAGAAAGTGCCAAACGCGGAGCCGGAAGAAGACCTGCACGCCGGGGCTCAGGTCGGCGATGATAAAGAGGCCGAGGATGAGCGCAAAGCCAGACACGCGCGGGTTCGTGTAGCTGTACGGCAGCCCGCCCGAGTCGGCATAGGGCCGCGAGGTGTGCCAGTCGGGGTGGATGTTGAGCTCCTCGGTCTCCATCAGGTTGCCGGGGCCGTTGGGGATCTGGAGGATGTACTGCTGGGCCCAGCAGGCCAGGAAGTAGATCCAGGCCAGCCAGCGGCCATGTATGCGCGCCCAGGGACGGCTCTCGCGGAGGAAAAAGGTGCGCCAGTGGGGCAGCAGCGGGATGCCTCGCTCGGCCCACTGGCGGTACTTGAGGTTGCCGTCGAGGTCGCCGACGATGAGGCCCGAGAGGAAGAAGCAGTCCCACGTGTTGGCGTACCAGCTCGCGGCGCAGCAAATGGCGTAGAAGCTAAACCGCTTCCAGGGCCGCTTGATCTCGTGGGCGACGAGGGCGCAGACCATGCATGTCCAGATGCCCTGCACGATGACGGGGATCGTCCAGAGCACGCCGGTCGCGTAGCCCGTGACCAACGCCGGCTCCGCGGGCGGGCCTGCCCAGGGCAGCGTGAGGACGGCATTGACAAACACGAGGACATTCTCGTAGTCCTGCCAGTAGCTCCAGGTGGACCAGGTGCGCGAGGCGAGGCGCGGCACCCACTTGAAGGCGGAAATGTCGATGAGAAAGTAGTTGGCGAGCGCGGCACCGGCGACGGGGAGCATCAGCCGCGGCAGCCGGCGCACCGAGGCGTCGGCCATCGAGTCGAGGCCGCCGCGGAGGAGGTAGCGCTGGCACATTGTGCGTGCGGGCAGCGCGAAAAAGGTGCCCAGGAGCAGCAGCGGGTTGTTGAGGGGTCCACCCAGGAGGATACGGAACCACTTTTCAAACTCGTAGTAGTGGTGCGGGCTATAGAAGTCGGAGATGCCGTGGTAGTAGATGAGGAGAAAGTGGCCGAAGCTGACAAACAAGCACGCATAGCCGCGCATCCCGTCCAGGTAGTCGATCCTCGTCGCACCCGTCGACGTGCGCTGCATCTCGCCGCCCCCGATGAGGAGCGCGTGGCGGATGCGCGACGAGACGACCTTGAAGAGCGTCGGCTCGACGTGGACGGCAGAGCTCTTTCGCCTGGCCTCCTGCACCGCTTGGTCGGCCGGCTGTGCGAGCTGGCCGCCGTCCTCGTCGTCCCGGCGCCTCTTCCAGCGCGCAATGACGGGGTTCCCCTGCGGTTTTTCTTGCTTGGCGGCGGCGGCGGCGGCGACATGCTGGAACTGCGACATGGCAGCCGGAGCAGGAACGGGAGAAGGACGCTGGCGATCGCTGGCATCAAAAGTGCGATCGGGCCGTCGAGGCAGCGCAGGGTGGAGATGCAGAGGCAGCTCCGGCTCCCGCTCGCCTGCATAGCCCCGCCGGTGATGCATGCCCAGGTCCTGCACCATCGAGTCGTCGACGGCGCTGTCGTCAAAGGACTGGTCGAGCACGGCCGTGTCGTCGTGCCAGCCCTGGAAGAGCTGCCGCAGCGCGCCCTCGTGCTGACCGCCCACGTCGCCGCCCTGAGCCGCGTCGTGGCCCGCCTCGGCCTCCAGAGGCATGGTGTTGATCCACATGGCGAGCGACGAGGTGGAGGCTGACCGTGAGATGACGCTCGCCGAGCCAGGCACCCACTCGGAAGCAGTGCCGCTGCCGGACCGCTTGAGGCTCGGCCGGGCAAAGAAGTCCTTTTCGCCATCGGCGCCGTCATGCCCGCCGTGGTGGTGGTGGTGACGCCGCTCCCGTTTCAGCTGCCGCCGCGCCAGGAATTGGACGAGCAGGCCGTGGCCGATGAGAAGAAGGGTGAGGCACACCGAGACGAGCTCGAGGATGACTGCCCAGATCGGCACCCGGAAGTGAGGATGAGGCGGCAACACGCGCTCGAGTGACTCGACAGCGAAGGGCGTGCTGCCGCGGAGCGTGTTGTCGTCGGTGCTGCACACGCTGTCGGCGGGCGGCGACGAGGCGCACAGGTCCGCAAACTGGTCCCTGCGCAGGGCCAGCGACGAGTTGAAGAAGAGGCGCGCATAGACGACGTGCGTGACGAGGTCGGTGTACATCGGCGGGCCCTGCGAGGCGCTTGGCTCGCCGTTGGACCAGAACTGGAAGCTGACGGGGGCAGCGACCGACGGCAGGTTGCTTGCATTGTAGCCCTTTTCGTAGCTGACGAGGCTCGTGCTGGCGTTGCTCCCACTGTTTCGAAACTGGAGCAGCTTCGACGAGTGCCAGTCGATGCGGTGCTCGTACGTCTGAGCTATGTCGGCGTCAAACCAGGTGAGATTGAGTGTGAGCGGGTCCGAGTCGCGCCCGCGCGTGGCGTAGTCGAGGCGCACCGTCACGTTTGGCGCCAGGTCCGACGCAGCATGGTCGTTGTAGAAGAGGCCCATACTTGCCGTCTCACTTTGCTCTCACGTTATCAGTCTTACATGTATACAGCTGGGAGGGGGGAAGAGCGCATGAGAAGCCCACCTCTCGTTGTAGAATGTGCCAAACTTGAAAGCAGCACCCCCGCCCGCCTGGGCCGTGTTGTTGGGCGGCACCACCATGGTCCGCAGCGAGCCAAACTCAATGTCGCGCCGCCGCGTCACGAGCTGTGCCCCGTCGACGATGCGCTCCTGGAAGTCGGGCACCGACACACGCATGGCTAACCCCAGGTCGCCGTCGGCAAAGGTGTTGTTGGCCTTGACGGCGCTGCGCCACGTTGCCCCAAAGCTCATCTCCCAGTCGTGCACCAGGTCGCCGACGACTGTCCACGCCTGCCCGCCCGTCTCGCCCGTCGGGCTGCTGTTACTTTTCGTCGGTGCATCCTTGCCGTAGATGGACTTGGCGCCCTCATAGGCAACATCGCCGGTGCCGCTCTCGTTGAAGTAGGTGATGCTCGCATCTGTCCACAGCTCGTTGGTCGTCGGGTCCAGGTAGCCGCACTCGCACGACGCCCTGGCCAGACCCACGGCCGCGGCCAGGAGCAGCAGTGGCGCAGCGACGACGGCGGCGACGGGGGCCCTCTTCATCGCTGGCGGTGATCGTGGTCGCTCCTCTCGATTGGCCGCGCGCGTGCGAGACAACGGTGGCCCTTATCATTGCGCGCCTGCTCAACCCCTCTGGCCGAGGCAGGCTGCTGCTGCACCCAGAAACGAGCATCGAACCTTCTTTGTGAGCAGGCGCGTCCATTGCGCCATCATTTTTTGCTTTTTTCGATTTCGGAGTCCGCCGATCTGGGACATGTCGGGAGCGCGTCTCGAGGGGTGTAGTATTTGCAGAGCTGAATTCTGGGCTGCCTCACACGCACGCTTAGGAGCTTGTCACTTGTAGCGATAGGGAGACGAGACGACAAAGGGGAAAGCAGTCTGCTCCTCCTGCTCCCGCCCAGCACACCAAGACCGACGATGAGGGCGATGGTGGACAAGCTCGCGCATGCGGCCTCGTCGGCGGCGTACGAGTGGACGCCGCTCATGCTGCTGTTCTCCTACTGCCTCGGCTCGTTTGCGCTGTACCCGCTGCTGCCCGACACGGCGCACGAGGTCCTCTGGTTCGTCCTCGCGGGCCTGCAGACGCTGACGTCGATCAGCGTCGCGACGGAAGCCACGCAGGCCATCCGGCCCACGGTCAATGCGCGGCGGGACATGCGCCGCGCCGCCAAGGACGGCTGGGACAAGGAGCAGGTCGACTGGCCACGCATCGACGTCATCCTCGTCGCCTACCTGCCCAACGAGAAGGACATCATCCTGCGCCAGATGCGCTATGCCCTCACGCGCATCGACTACCCGCCCGACCGGCTGCAGGTGTACGTCGTCTACAACACGCCGACGCCCATCGAGCCCGTCGAGAGCGAGATGCGGTCGCTGCAGGACGACTATGCCAACGTCGAAGTCGTCAAGGTGCACGGGTCCAAGAGCAAGGCCGACAACATCAACCACTTTCTTTCGCTGAGCCACCCGCGCGGCGACATCATCACCATCTACGACACGGACCACTACGCAGAGCCGAGTGCGCTGCGCTGGGTCGCCAAGCGCTTCCTGGCAGGCGACGTCGACATTGTCCAGGGCCGCTGCTGCGTGTACAACTACACCGAGACGCTCGTCACGCGCCTCGTCGGCGCCGAGTTCGACATCATCTACGGTGTCATGCACGCTGGCCGCGCCCAGGTGCAGGGCTACGGCTTCTTTGGGGGCAGCAACGGCCACTGGAATGCGTCGCTGCTGCGCACGCTGCGCATGGAGAGCCACATGCTCACCGAGGACATCGACTCGTCGCTGCGGGCCATTGTCTCGGGCGCGCGCATCGAATACGACACGCGCGTCATCAGCTACGAGCTGGCGCCCACGACGGTGCGCTCCTTCAACAAGCAGCGCCTCCGCTGGGCCCAGGGCTGGACCCAGGTGGCGCTGCGACACGCGCTGCCGGCGGTGCGCCGGGGCGCCTACACCGACGCCAACGGTTGGCGCTCGCGCATCGGCCTGCTCCAGCTGCTCCTCTACCGCGAGGCCTACTTCTACATCAACACGCAGCTCTTTTGGATCCTCGTCGGCTCCCTCGTCACCGTCCTGCCCCAGCAGGGCTTCCACGTCTTTTTCCGCAACTTTGGCGGCTACCAGGTCGCCATCTGGGCTCTCGGCTTCAATCTCGTCATGCTCGGCGTCTGCCTGGCCATCACGCTGCGCAACCAGAGCCACTTTGTGCGCTGGCACGGCATCCTCGCCCTGTATGCGCTCCTGCCCTTCTACTATGTGGCCGTGAGCCACATGGCCATCTTCTGCCACTTTCGCCAGTTCACCGGCTTCTCCAAGTGGAACCCCACCAAGCGGACGTGATTTCCTCTCCTATAGAAATTGATCATCTGTTGCAAGAGTACGGACTGCTGTGGGGCAGAGAGAGAGAGAGTGTGTGTGTGTTGAGAGAAGCAGAAGAGTGGAACTATGTGACTAGGAAGTGATAGACAGCACGGCTGAACCAGAGGGCGCCGTCGTCGACGATGCGCGTCCAAACCGCAGCGGCGACGAGGCAGGCAGGCATCATCGAAGCAAAGAGCATGGCCCGGGCCCCGTCGTCGGACCAGCCGTGGTGCGAGACGAGTTCGCGGTAGATGTAGGCGCCCAGGCTGAGCAGAAGGGGCCCCGCCGTGAGCATGATGGCGAAGCCGAGGGAGCCCAGGAAGCGGAGTGGGGCCACGTCGAGCACGCGTCGCAACGCCGGGGTGAGCTCGACGAGGGCCAGCAGGCCGAGGCAGACGAGGAAGTCGTCGTAGCGCGGGTACACGAGGCCCGAAGAAGACGCGTCGAAGAGGAGCTTGCCCGTGTCGAGGTCCGCGTGGAAGACGAGCTCGGCGTTGATGTGCGACGGGAAAGCGGCCGTCCAGAGGTACTTGAGCAGGAAGCCAGTGGCCAGCGCAGCCACCGAGGCCCACTGGAGCCGTCGCGTCATCTGTGTACTAAGCGTCGACGCATACACGACGGAAAACTCGCTTAGGGCGAGGCCAGTGAGTGTGTACCACGACCAGCGGGCGACCCAGGCCGAGAGAACGATGAGAACGCTCAGGCCGACGATCTTCCAGCGGCGGAGGAGGTAAGGGATCGTCCACGCGACGACGGTCAGGACGTACGTCTGCTGGAAGGCGACGCTGACGAACCAGACGAGGCCCCTGGGTGCCATAAAGTCAATCACGCGCGAGCTGTCGTACGTCTGGGGCGCAAACAGGAGCGCGACGAGCGAGTTGAAGTAGACGAGGGCCGATGTGATGGGCGCAGGCGGCCTCGCGTAGTCGTCGTGGACCCTGTCGGCGACCCAGGCCGAGCTCGAGAAGGCGCCCAGGTAGTTCAGCACCGTCGATAGGGCCAGACTCAGCGCGATGGGGACGAGCAGCCGCACGGGGCGGCGCACGCAGGGCCCCGCCAGAGCGACGGCCTTGCGCCGCTCGATGAACGTCTGGCTGCCGACGCGGCCCATCAGGACTATGTAGAGGCTCATCGGCAGCGTCGAGTCGAAAAAGACGGGCGAGAGGACCTTGCGGAGGACGACCATCCACGTGGGGCCCGGCGCAGCAGCCACGACGACGGCAGGACAGAAGAGACGAAGAAAGGTCCAGAGGAGGGACTGAATGGCCACGATGCCTCGCAGGCCCTCGAGGTAGCCCACGCGGCGGGTGCGCGCGCGTCCTTGATCGTTGCGTTCATCCTCGACAAACGGAAAAGCGGTGAGCTGTCCTCCCGCCACGGCGGCCTTCTCTTTGCTGCCCTGCTCTGGTGCCGCGCTGTCGAGGGCAGGCTTTGCCTCGCCCGTCGGCGACTTGCCCTCGGCTGGGATCTGCGGCAGGAGCGAGGCATCGACGTGGTCTTTCTTCATAGGGACGCTCCTGTCCACCTCGAGGGCATGCATCTGCTTTGGCGACCAGGCGGCCACTTTCTCCTTCTCGTCGCTCAGCCCGGGTCCAGCATCAGGCTCGTCGGCCAAGCCCAGGAACGCCTGGCTGGAGGGATCCGCCACGGGCGGCCACGGCGCCAGCTCCTGGCGGTCAGCAAAGGGCGATTGCGCGTGGTACGACGCGGCGGGCGGCTGCCATGGCTCGAGAAAGTCCTTGTCCGACGAGGTGGGTGGCCACATACCTGTGCCATTCTCCTTGTCATCGTCGACAAGCGAGGGAGACGACGCAGGCGTCCACACGCGCTGCCCTCCGGCCGTGTTCGGCTGGGCAACGACGGGGACGACGCCCTGGAAGAGCATGGCGCGCGGCCGCGGCCTGTTTGACCTTTGCCGCTCCGACATCGACATGGTGGCCTGGGAAGCGACTACGTGGTGGAGCCCCTAGCAGAGGAGGAAACGATCACACCATCAGCCCTTATCTTACTTCTCTCATCAGTCTAGCACCCGTTGCACGCGGCGATCCCCATCGACCCGCTCCTCCTTCAGCCCGTAGAGCCATGTAACATGCACCCAGATTTCTTGCATCTGGCAGTCGAAAGAGGAAGATTCCTCAGACAGCCCGCTTTAGGTAAGCGTGATTTATCCAAACAGACAAACAAAAAACATGCACCGAGACGCGCGTTTCGGACCTAGATTTTGCTTCGGATATTCGCCCTTCAGTTTTTCGGGCGAGCGTGAGACAGTTATGGGGCGTGCATCCTCGGCACCGCTCACCAAGTAGTAGTGGTTGAGCATCTACCGCTGCCGCTCGGCAATGAATCTGGACCGCGGTGACATACAGTGCTGCGCTGTCTGTGCCTGGCAAGGTCGCAGGCCCAGGGCAATGGCACCGCTTCCCATGTCAGAAATGTTGAGCGCAGTTTCATGCTCCCCATAGACAAGACGCTGGTCGCCATTCTCCTCGTCGCGTTCACTCGATAGACTGAGAGACTCACCCTCACCCTCGATGGACGCTGCTCGGGGCGAGGCTGTGCTCCGCAGGCTTCCAGATGTCGTCTGGAAGCCCCGGTCTGAGTCTCGCTCCTCGTCTGCGTCCTCCTGCGCGTCCTCTGTTGCTTCTTTGGGCCCAGCGCGCGGCAAGGGCGCCGAGTGGCTCCTCCCCTGGCTTGAACTCGTCCTCGATGGGCTGCGAGCGGGCGCACGCTCGTTTGGGTCCGCCGCCGCCTTCAATGGAGGCCTCGCCCTCCTGCTGAAGCTCCTGCACGCCTTCAAGCGGCGCAGGCTCGACTCCCTCACCTCCTACCTCAAGGCCATCGTTGGCGTCGAGAACGTGCGTTTTGCCGCCATGGTCTCTCTCTGGTCCTTTCTCTATCGCATTACCCATGGCTCGCTCCAGCTCAGCCGGGCTGGACCTTCTCCTTCTGCGCCTCTCCTCCATCGGCCGTCGTGGCCTCTGACGCCTGCGATGAGTGTCACTACCAGCTCGAGTAGCAGCAGCAGCGGCAGCACCAGCAGTGGCAGCAGCAGCAGCAGCAGCAGCAGTGGCAGTGCAAGCAACGGCAGCGCAATGACGAGCGCCGCAAGCAGCCCTGCCACAACAATAATCACGCTCAGCGACGAGACGGGCGACGCCGACAAAGACCCCCAGGAGAGGTGGTACGACGGCTACGTGGCGGGCGCCGTCAGTGGCCTGGCGATCGCCGTCGAGACACGGGCGAACCGTGTGTCGATGGCGCAGCAGGTCATGGTCCGCGGCCTCCAGGGCTCCCTCCACGGCCTGGCCATCCCCCATGCCGCCGTGCTCGTCTTTGGTCTGGCGTGCGGCCAGATCATGTATGCTTCTCTGGTGGGTTGGACTGTACGGCATGGCCTCGGTGTGCTGGACTGACCGTGGATCGCAACACAGAACCGGCCCGAGACGCTTTCCCCGTCGTACGTGGCCTGGGTGCGCAATGCCGCGCACGCATCGCCGGCCTCGATGAGGGTCCACGGTGCAGTGCGACGCGGAGAGCCCATCGACATCGAGCGAGTGGCCAAGATGCTCCTCAAAGGAGGATCAGTCACGCCGAGGAACGCAAGCACAATCCAGCGCTGGCTCACTGCCGACGACAGGCGCGGCACGATTCCCTGCGCAGTGTGGCATCCCTGGAGCGACTCGCACGCGCGTGAGGCCGTGAAGCGCTTCTTTGTCGTCACACGCTGGGTGTGGCCCGTCTACCTCACCCTGACGATGCTGCCCACCGTGACGCTGCGCTTTGCGTCGCTCAAGAGGGCGTGAGTGGGCAACTAGCAGAGCGAAAAACTGATTGCTAACCTCAGACCGCGTTTCGAAAATAAAAAGCCCGCTCAAGGGACTCCTGCTGGCCCTCTTTGCCTCGGTGCGCTCCTCGTGCTTCCTCGGCGCCTTTGTCTTCATCTTCCAGGCCCTCCACTGCGTGCAGAATGCCCTGGGTATGCACTCGACCAAGGCCGACTGGCTCATCGGCTTCGCCACCTGCCTTTCGCTCCTTGTCGACGATGCCCGCCGGCGCGTCGAACTGGCCGTCTACGTTGCGCCCCGAGGCGCCCAGAGCGCATGGGCAGTCGCGAGGCAGAAGCGGTGGCTGCCGCATGTGCCCGCCGGCGAGGTACTGCTTGCCAGTGCCGGCCTGTCGCTCATCATGGTCAGTCTCATACCCTCGTTTGCACTCTTAAACTCTCCCTCATTAGAACTCCTTGCACAGGGCACCTACACCAACCACCCCGACCATCTGGCCGGCGTCGTGCGCCGCATCGTCTCGAGGGTGAGCATCCCCCGTCGCTGCTTGTGCCTCGCAGTCTGACGCTGACTTCTCGCCCAAGCTCATCGACTGAGCTCGCAGACTACCCACACTCCTTTTTTGCTGCATTCACTAGAGCGCTTTGTTCTGAAATACACACTCCTTTACACTCGTTTAGCCATTTGCATTGCCTCACTGCATCAGTCTACACAAACATGTCGCTCGTCGAGAGGCCCCTCCTCCTCCAGTGCTTCTCGACGCCGAGGTCTTCCTTTCCCCGCCTGAACAGGCCGTCAGTGTAGCCCACCTCGGACCCGCTCTGGCTGACGGCATGGTGGACGCCGAGCGAGACCTTGATCCGCGTCGGCGCGGGCTCGTAGCGCTCGCACATCGCCTTGCCCTGGGCCAGCGCAGCAATGTTGCGCGCGGCGACGTCGGCCTGGTGCCGCGCATTGCCGCCCGAGTTGAGCGCTCCAAACGCATCCGCGGCATCGCCCACGACAAAGACGTGGGGCACCGTGGCCGTCGCACTGCGCGCCTCGTCGAGCAGCTGCATGTACCGGTTCACCGGCGCAGGTCTGCCTTTTAGAGGCGTGCCCACCAGGCCGTCGAGGAACGCCGTGTTGGCGGTGAGGCCCGTGCAGTCGAGCACCAGGTCCGCCTCGAGGAGGACGCGTCCAGACGTCGTGGTGATCACCGTCGCGCCTGCTGTGCCCGCGCCCTCGTCGACCCTCTGCGAGACGGCGCGCTGGCCGAGGATGACGTCGACGTGGCGCTTGGTGAGCCAGGCGTGGGCGCGCGCATGCATGGCGGCGTCGAAGCGCGGCAGGAGACGCGCCGACGAGGAGAGGAGCGTGATTTGCTTGGTGCCCACTCCGAAGCGGTCGACGAGATCCGAGGCAAACTGGACGCCCAGGGCGCCGCCGCCGATGACGACGATGCGGCGCGCCTCGCTGGCTGCGCGCTGGGCCTGCCGCAGCCGCTCCATCGAGTCGGCCTTGGTCGCGAAATGAGAGCCGACGTCGATCGAGGCAGGCCGCTGTGCCCCGAGGGCATAGACGAGATAATCAAAACGAATGGTGCCGGTATCGTCTGCCGCGCCGCCCGTGTACGTCGCCACGTTGTTTTCGAGGGCCACGAGGCTGCCCTGGACGAAGCGGCTCTCCTGGCCCTCGCGCGCCGCTCGAAAGAGGTTCGTGTAGGGAATGAGGGCCTTTTGCTCGTGCTTGGCAAAGACGCTGAAGCGTGGAAAGGCATAGACGTGGTGGAAGTGGCTGTTGCGCTCCAGCAGCACGACGCGGCAGAGCGAGGCGGGCAGGTGCTCGAGAAGCGCCTGCACGGCCTCGTGGCCCGCGTAGGAGCCGCCGACGACGAGGACAGTCTTTGCGACAGTCATGGTGAGGGAAGTGGCAGGATCATCAGCTAGAAGGACTGTCGGCGGCCGGGCCCTTATTTATATGGCACCATGACGACCACAGCGCAGGCACCGTGCTGAGCAGCGCACGGAGACGCGTCGGACATCGCGTCGGAAATCAGTCGGAGATTGCAAGCTTAAAATTACAGGCCAAACAAAAACGGATCCGAGAGAATGTCCTCGACCGAAGGGCCGGCCTCGTCCGAGGCGGTAAACGCCAGGAGGCTGTCGAGCAGGGCTGACGAGTCGAGCGGTGGCGACGCATGCATGGTCATCGGCGGCGTGGGTAGTGCGGTAGTGAAGGACATGGTGATTGGAGCCGACGTCGTTGTCGCTGCAGCAAAGGAAGGCTTTTTTGCAGGCGCCGCCGGCGGCGGGTCGCGATACACCCGACCGGCGTACTCGGCCACGCAGTCCTCAAACATGACAATGGGCCGGCCCGAGCCCCGGTTCTTGATGCCGTCGACGAGGAGCCGCTTCAGGCGGCGGCCCGAGAGGTCTGCCTGGCCCACCTGGCGGGGCACGTCGCCCAGGGCGTCGATGATAAAGGCCAGCTTCTCGCTCGTCTCGCGGCTCGTCGGCCGGGAGAGGAGAAGCAGATCAAGAAGCAGGACGAGGCCGGCCTGGAAGACGCGGTGGCGGAAGCGCCAGGTGCGGTCCATGAGCAGGCTCTTTTGCGCCATGCGCTGGGTGCCCTTTGCGATGAAGCCAGCCATGAGCACGGCGCGGTCGACGGAGGCGACCTGGGCCGAGAGCGGGTCGGTGTAGCCCTTGATGAGGTAAGGTAGGTGGAGCGAGAGGAGGGTGCCGTGAAAACCGCTGGCGATGTGGCACGACTGGATGCGCAGCGCGAGGCGCTTCTTGAGCCGCTCGTTGGACCCGTCGCGGCGCATCTCGCGCTTGACGTCGACGCGCAGGTACTCGGGCAGCACGTCGAGGTAGGCTTGAATTTTAGCATCGAGGCGCAGCACGGCGCCGTAGTCGACGTCGTTGCGCCGCATCGCATCGTTGACGCCGGCCTCACACAGCAGCCGGGCCGCCGTGGCGATGCGGATGAACCAGGGCCACATGCACATCCGCAGCCGGTCCTCGAGCCAGGCCGGGTCGGAGTGTTGCTCGTCGCGCTGGACAGTATCCATGTCCAAGCACCACTCGGAGGTGAACGTCGAAGGAAAGATGGTGAAGCTGCCGTTGAACGGCGCTGCGTCCCAGTCGGCGGCCACAAGGGCGAGCCAGAGGGCGCGTCCCGTCACGCGCTCCCGGTCCTCGTGCACGTCGTCGCCACGGCCCAGGCTGTCGAGGCCCAGGCGGCGGGCAATGCGGATGCATGCGTCGAGGATGGCGGAGCGGCGCGCGGGCGAAAAGGAGATCCAGGGCGTCGACAGGAGCGAGATGCCGGCCTGGGCGAGGTGGCGTGTGCTGCAGCCCGCGGCCAGGGCGGCGCGGAAGCAGTCGGACGACGAGCGGATGCAGCGCCGCGTCAGCTCGGGCACCGACTCGGCGTCGTCGTCGACAATGCCCCAGAGAATGAGCCGGATCGGGGCGACGACCTCGTACACGGCGGCCATGACGGCGCAGACCCACGCGAGCCGCGTCGCCTCGTCGCTGTCCTCGGCGTCGGCAGCAGCCGGCTTGGAGGCGTGACTTGGGAGGTACAGCTGGCGGGCCCACTGGTGCATGGCCTCGGTGTCGTACGTGGGCAGCGTCGGGTTGACGTGGACCGAGTGCACCTCGAGGATGGCGTCGAGCTGCGACGGGTGGCGGGGCAGCAGCTCCCTCGCCTCGCGCACAGCCCCGGCCAGCGAGTCCTCGCCGTCCAGCAGCGGTCCTGCCGGCGAGCCTGCGAGTGTCGACGATGCGGGCGTCGCACGGCCAGGAGCGGCGCCAATCCCGACGCCAGTACCACTGCTGCCTACACCACCACCACCACCACCACCACCACCACTGCTGCTGCTGCTGCTGCTTGTGCTAGCTCGGACTGGGGCGCTTGCGCTGTCGTAGCGGCACCGTGACTCGGGGATGCACCTGCGCTCGCACGTCGAGCAGAGGGGCCCACGCCGGTCGCACTTGAGCTTGGAGCGACGGCACGGCTCGCAGCTTAGCTGCACCCGCTTCTTCCTGGGCGGCGCTTCGTACTCCATGGCCTGCCTCGGCGTGGCTTACAGCGGAGCTGGTGGCTATCTGCGCCTTCTGTGACACCGTCGAAGGAGGAAGGAAGCGCAGTCCGGCTCGGCTATAGCTCGGACATCATCTCCGACAGATCCCTTTTCTCCGATTAAACTTTCATGCGCGACTGTCCGTCCATTCCACGTACTGTACTAGACTGGCACGGGACATTCACTCTCAATGCATGTACTGTGCAGTACGGTACCCTTCTTCAACGGTAATCGAGACCTTCGAGCTAGGACTCGAGCGCCTGGGCGTTGGCTCTTCTGCGTGAATTGCTCTTCTGCGTCTTTCGCAGCACCTGGGGCGCACAGTCATCGACGATCTGAGGCCGCGTCCGGGGCGCACGTGACCTGGCAGGAGCGCGACAAGCTCGTCGAGCGCTGCGAGCACGGCGGCCTGGGCGTCGCGGTTGGCCGTCTGCCTGTGCCGGCTCGGGCCATCATGGCCCACTTGTCCCCCAGCAGCTGGATCGCATCTACATCGGCCAGGCTCAGGCGGCCGGGAGCCTAATCTTGTCCAAGGTAGAAATAGAAGAAAAAAAAAAAAATCCAATTCGGGGCCGATGCCGTCATTGATCGAGGCGTGCATATCGCTGACAAGAGAGGAGTGGATCGACCCCCTTGATTCATTCTGCCCTCTTCTTATTCTCTTCACTACAAGTAAATTGCGGGAAGAAGTATTGGCCAAAGACGGATCATCGCATTGCACCACCACCGACACGCTGGATCGCTCGGCCAAGTGAAGCAAAGCAGCCCATCGTTCGACGACGACGACGAAAGCGCAGACGCAGTGTGGCCCAGGCGGATGCTTCGACGCGCCTCCACTTTTGCCCGACGCCATCTCGTGACGGAACTGCCGACAAATACGACCAGGCGCGCTTCTGCCATGGCAAAGATGCCCGTCTACCGTGTGCCTGGCCCGCAGCCTGCTGCAGATGGTCTGACGGGGAGGGCGCGACGGACATCCTCGATGGCAGCCGCCACGCCCGCGCCGACAACGGCAGCAGTCGACCCGGCGCCAGTCCCAGCAGCCGCTGCTCCCCGGCGCAAGACGGCTCCTCGGCCGAGACCAGCAACAGCAGCAGGCGTCCTCGAGCAGCTCGACGGCCCTGGTCTCGGCGCAGTCGACATCAAGAGCAACGGCAGAATCAAAGCAGCAGCAAGAAAGCCCAAGGTCGAGGAGGCGCCAGAGGTCAATGTCGTCATCGAGATTGCCAACGACCAGAAGCCAAGTACGGACGAGGCAGCAGCAAAAGGAGGCAGGCGCCACAAGGTCGCGCGAGGACAAGCAGTCAAAGAAGAAGCGCACGAGGGTATCGTGCATGAGGAGCCGCCGAAGAGGCGAGCAAGAAAGGCTGCGATTGTAGAGAAAGACGACGACGACGACTACGATGTAGGCCTGGACGACGGTGTGCAGGACGGCGCGCTGGACGACGCGCCGAAGAAGAAGAAGACGAAGAAAAGCAGGGCAGCGGCCGTCAAGACGGAAGAGCCAGGCGAGGACAATGCCGCCGAGGCCGAACTCGACTCCGACGGCGAGCCCGTCCGGCGAGACAAAAACGGGCGAAAAATTGGGAAGCGCAAGCGCAAGCCAAAAGAACCCATCGTCTACGAGATCCCGCCCGTGCCGCACAGAGACTTCCGCCTCGAGGGCCCGCTCGACAAGCGTGCCGAGCGTGCCAACGGCTTCACGGGCAGGCTGGGGTATGCGTGCCTCAACACGGTGCTGCGCGCACAGGACCCGCCCAAGTTCTGCTCGCGCAACGTGCGCATCAAGACGATTGAGGAAAAGGGCATGGACTGGGTCTTTGACCTGGCGCGGCAGAATGTGCGCGACATTGTGCCCCTGCTCGAGTTCAACCACGCGCACGGGATCCACATGATGCGCTTGTCGAGCGAGATCTTTCCCTTTGCCTCGCACGAAAAGTACGGCTACGACATTGGCTTTGCGGCCGCTGAGCTGCGCGAGGCCGGCGACGTCGCACGCAGGCTCGACCAGCGCCTCACCATGCACCCGGGCCAGTTCTGCCAGCTGGGCACGCCGCGCGAGAATGTGCTGGCGGCGTCGATCCGCGAGCTCGAGGTGCATGCGCGCGTGCTCGACCTCATGGGCGTCGGCCCCGACGGCGTCATGATCCTCCACGGCGGCGGCACCTATGGCGACCAGGCTGCGACGCTGGAGCGCATCCGCCACACCATCGAGCACCGGCTGCCGGCCAACGTGCGCGCGCGCCTCGTGCTGGAAAACGACGAGATGTCGTACAGCGCCGAGGAGCTGCTGCCCCTGTGCGAGTCGCTCGACCCGCCCGTGCCGCTCATCTTTGACTTCCACCACGACGCGCTCCGGCCCTCGTCGCTGTCGCCGCGCGAAATCATCGAGCGGGCCAAGGCCCTCTTTGCCCGCCGCGGCATCACACCCAAATACCATCTCTCGGAGCCGCGGCCGGGGGCACGGAACCTGCGCGAGCGGCGAGCCCACTCGGACCGCTGCGCCGAGCTGCCCGAGGACCTGCCGGCGGATGCGCACCTGATGCTCGAGTGCAAGGACAAGGAGCAGGGCGTGCTGGAGATGTACCGCATCTACAACCTGCGCGACGTGCCCCACGACAGCCTCCGCCCACCCGCCGACGATCTCACCACGGCCACGGG
Organism: Acaromyces ingoldii; assembly: GCF_003144295.1. Lineage (NCBI taxonomy): Eukaryota > Fungi > Basidiomycota > Exobasidiomycetes > Exobasidiales > Cryptobasidiaceae > Acaromyces > Acaromyces ingoldii. Next base: position 41,972 of record NW_020290254.1, on the reverse strand, counting down.
CGGCCGTCGCTCCAAGCTCGACGGCAGCGGGGGCGCCTCGTCGCCCAAGAAGAAGAAGAAGAAAGGGGCAGCGGGGACTGGAGGCGAGTTCGACGGCGACGAGAATGGCGAGCCGGCCGTCGACGAGAAGAGCAAGGTGGAGCGGGCGATTGAAAAGGCAAAGGCAAACGCCCTCAAGCGTGGCATCGAGTACAAGGGCCCCAAGAGCCAGGAGGACCGGCTCGCGGCGAGGGGCCCACTGCTGAGTGCAAGGGAGGTCATGGAAGACATGAGGAAGCAGGCCGACTGGGTCCGCGCCGAGCTCCGCGCCGGCCGCGAGCGGCGTCCGTATCCGGGCACAGAGATCGAGGCCGAGGCGCCGGAGCCAGACGAAGGGACTGTTGTAGAGTAGGGCTTCCATCTCAGAGCTACTTTCACGCCTTGTAATCATAGCAGAGTGGAGTGGGTGAATAGAGTGACGATGCATGCTAGATGGTATGATACAATGAGGCCCGTGACGAGGTGGATGCACAGAATGAAGAGGAAGGGAAAGCACTCAGAAGGAAGACAGCCAGGCCAGCAGATCCGACCGCAGCGCCCGGGGCGAGAGGGGCTTTGTGCGCCAGTGGTCCATGCCGCAGACGTCGAGCCCGCGCCGCTGATCGGCCTCGGCCGAGAGCGCCGTCGTGGCAACGATGAGGGGCCGGTGACCGACGTCGAGCTCGCGCACGCGGCGGCAGACCTCAAAGCCGTCGAGGTGGGGCAGGGAGATGTCGAGGAGGACGACGTGGGGCCGGAACGTCTGGTACTTGTCGACAGCCTCGAGGCCATCGAATGCCTCTGCGTACGCGTAGCCCAGCTTGGAGACAATGACGGTGAGGAGGCGCATGTTGATCGGGTTGTCCTCGACGAGGAGGATCCGCGGCTTGCTGTCCAGCGGCGGTGACGACGGTGTGCGACGGGGCGGAGCAGCCCGGCGCGTCGCCAGCGCGGTAGTGAGGCATGTCTGCAGCGCCAGGACGCCAAAGGGCGCTGCCAAGATGTTGGCCTGGTCTGCGTGCTCAGGCGTGCGTGCCAGGACAATCGTCCTGGCACCGCCGTTGGGCACGACTTTGGCGCCATCGACGAGGCAGCTGGTGATCTCGACGTCGGCGTCGCCTGCGCCTGTGCTCTGCACCAGGCCCAGCCTCTCCAAACAGCGCTCCAAATGCGCGATAGCTGGCTGAGATAGGCCCTGGTCCGGGTCGTCTTTCTGTCCAACGATGGAGTACTTCTTGCCCACGAACAGCAGCGGCGCTTCGTTTACGACCAGCGCCGACTCCGAAGAAGAAGGCAAAGGCAGGTGCGGGAGCGTAAAGGAGACGGTCGTGCCCTGGCCCGGCGCACTGCGGACGGAGAAGAGGCCACCAAGACCCTCGACGAGCCTGGCGCCCAGCGTTGCGCCCACGCCTGCTCCGACTGTAAACGGGCTGGCCTTTTCAAAGGCCTCGAGATAGCCGCGCTCCAGGAACGTCTGGCTCATGCCGACGCCGCTGTCCTCGATCCGTACCTCGAAAAAGGGTGACGGGCCAGGGTTTGGGAGCACCTCGACGCGCACGAGGCCACGGGCGTCGGTGAAGCGGAGTGCGTTGGAGAGGAAGCAGGCGAGGATGCGTCGTGCCTGGGCGGGGCACGGGACCATGAGCGCTTGGGCCCGCGCGTCGACGTCGAGGATGACGAGGGGAAGCTGGTTGAAGGGACGGGCGTCATCAAAGATCTGGAGGTCCTGCCGCTGGAGTTGGGCCACCCGGCCAATCTCGCCACGGCAGACGTCCTCCACCAGTCTGCCGAGGGGTTCCTCCTTTTGTTCCTCGGCGGCGCCCACTCCCTCGTCCAGAACAAGGGGCACATCCAGCCTTGCCGACGCTGCCACATCGAGGTCGAGCACGCTGTTGACGAGGGCCTTGAGGTCGAGCGACGCGAGCCGGGCCGCCTCCAGAAGCTCGTCCTTGTTCGCTTCTGCCGACGCCGGCCGCTCGCCCAGGAGCTCGAGGTAGCCGAGGATGCAGTTGAGGGGCGTGCGCATCTCATGCTGCACAGACCGGACGAAGCGCAGCTGGGTGTGCTGTGCCACGAGGGCCTGCTCGCGGAGAAAGACATTGTGCAGCAGCACGCCGGCCGTGTAGAGGAAGTGGGTGTCGGTGTCGTCCAGGAGCCTTTCGTCGCACCACGAGGCCACGATGACGACATCGACGCCCTCGGACTGCACTGGCAGCGCAAAGAAGGCCCTTGTGGCGTGTGGCAGAACGGCAAGGAGCTTCGCCCTGCTGTCGCTGTCGTCGCTGTCGTCGTCGTCGACGCCCTGGCACCAGGAAACGAGGTGGCCCTCGCCGCGACAGGGCAGGAGCTCCCTCAGAGCCTGACTGGTCAATTGGCCTGCTGCTGCTGTGCTACTGCTGCCACTGGCCACGACATTGTCCTCTGTCTGCGAGAGGTCCACAATGGCCACGAGAGCAGCATCCAAGAGCCGGGCGAGCAGCTGGACAAAGTGCTGCTGCTGATGCTGCTGCTGCTGCTGCTCTCCGAGCCCTGCTGTGGCGTAGTCACGGGATCGCGAAACACCTGCCAGGGCCGCGCTGCCCTCCTGGTAGGCGACGGCCTTCTGCTGCTTGACACTCAGCGTGTCGACCTCGATCGTCTTGGCCGCCATGGCAGCAAGATCATGGAGCAGGCGCGCCCGGTCGTCGCCAAAGTCGGTCCAGGGCGCCTTGCGCATGACGACTAGGTTGCCCACATGGACCTTGCTGCTCTGCCCAGCTGAGCAGGACGACGAGGGAGAGGAAAGAAGCAGGGGAACGGACGCGAAGAACTGCATTTCGGCGCCGTGCACGTCACGCTGGACGAAGCCCTTTGTGCGCCAGTCCTGTCGCCGATCGCCGACAACAAAAGCAGCATTGCTCGGGAGCAAGAAGCCGTGCGAGCAAAGCGCATAGGCACTCGGGATGCTGTCAGGGATCCCCGCATCACCACACTGGGCCATGATGGACACGCGCGTCTCGTTGATGCACGACATGGTAAAGAGGGCAGCATCCACACTGAAGATACGCTGACGAGGGGGTACCGGTGTCAGGTGCATGCTCGAGAGAGAGAGAAGGGAAAGCAGCCTCACCTTGGCCATCTCGCAGTAGAGTTTCAGTTCCTCGCTCTTGGTCGGCTGGCCCAGGCCGTGGTGCAGGCTGCGGGGGGGGACGACATTGCCTTCAGCTTAACCCCTCTCTCCCGCCCTTAGGACGTGCTCACTCACAGCGTGGTTCGTATCAGCTTCTCTGCTTCCTTGGATGGCCGAGGGGCTCCGAGAAAGCCGTGCTCGCGGAAAAAGTCGAAGCTGCAGTGTCTTTCTCCCAGGTGCTCAACGCCAGCATCGTTTTCGATCGTCTCGACGTTGATCTTGCCCCAGTCGTCGTCCCACCGCCCGCGCCTGTACGACTTCAGAAAGGGCGGCCACTCGTGCGACAGGGGCTGCCGCCCAGCCGACCGATAGACATCGACGCTCTCCATTCGTCTCTTGTCCTTCTTGCCGTCTCTGTTGTCGTTGTGGTCGTTTTGTTGTTGAGATCCCGGACCATGCTCCTCTCCCCTCTTTTTCGCCAGGATAGAGCTCGAACTTTCTGAGCTTCCTTGTGTCGGCCCGGACAGGGTTTTTTTCCGCGAAAATTGTAAAAGAAAGCTGCTGTGGCGCTTTTTTGCTAGTCGGGCTTTGTAGCTAGCTCCCACTATTTGAATCTCGAATAAGTTCTTTCGCCCACTGACGTTGGTCCAGGCCCTCACTACTCGTTCACTTCAATATATTTGAAAGCAAGGGACAACCATGCTGTCCTTTTTCCCTCTTCTACAGGTCCTGCTCGCTGCCGTCATGACCACGTGGCTTCGTCACAAAGGACGTACGAAAGGGCGCCGACGACCTCGGACCGCGAGCGAGCAGCAGCAAACGAATAGAGGTGCGAATTGGAAGAAAGAACGGGAAGAGAAAGACAGGCCTCTAAATCCTTCCCCGGCCTTCGATACATCTTGTCTCCGAGAGCCATCAGCGCATGAATTCCGTGATCTGCAAAGCCCACAGTCGAACTCACGTCACTCTCCAGTGGCTTTGCGCTTCTTCCTGTGAGAGTGTCCAAGCCATCTCTGCATGGAGAGGGCCTGTCACACCATTGTAAGCGGGCGTGCCGTCGCTGACGCGCTCGTCGATGTAGTAGAACCTGTCGCAGGCAGCTTAAACGCGGAACTGTACACCACGGTCCAGTCCTGCTCACCTGAAGCCCTTGGGACCGAAGATCTGAGCTGCCGCGTCAATGATCTGAGCAGTGCTGGTCTTGCCAATGCTGAGCGACAAGAGACTGGGCGGTGTCCGTGGAAAGGTCTTGGGATCGTCGAGGCCATTTCCGGTGAAGATAAAGGCCTTGGAAACCTGCTGCGGGAGCTTCTCAAAGCCGGCTGCTTCCGACAATCAGCAAGCGAATCTGGACTGGGCCTGCACAGGCCACCCACCGACAGCTTGTTGAGCAAGAGCATAGACGGACAAGGTGTTCACCTCAAGTGTCCTCCGCATGGTGTCGAGCGACGGCTGCAAAATGTTTTGGCCAGCGCCTGTGCCTCCGTAGGCTGAGCCGCGGTGCCGTGTCAGCACAAAAAGACACGATTCCAGCTCAGTGACACACCGCACCGTTGTAGAAGAAGACGCTGATGGGACACGAAAAGTCGTCTTCAATCGTTTTGCACACATGTGCAGTCTCCTCTGCCCTCGAAAAGTCGGCTTTGTACTGACGGAGGTTCCCATTCTGGATGGCCACCTCCTCGTCGAGACTCTGCGCCCCCGAGCGGGACACGACTGCGACCTTGTAGCCACCACTGAGAAAGCGGAGGGCGACAGATTTCCCCACCTTTGGCCCTGCTCCAAATATGGCTGCAATCTGTTGAGTCATTGTCGTTGGGCAAGTCTGGTGGTATCACGGCCCAGGAGCGAGCTTATATGCATGCGTGCCCTGATTCGCCTCCACCAGCTCATCGTGCCACGGACTTAAAGATTGCGCCTGAAAAACATGGCGCGAGGCGTTCAGACAAGATGGTCGCAAATACGTTTTTGATTGCTCCTCTTATGACCGACTTAACGCGAGTCTTAAATCCGTTTCCTTGGCTTGTGCTGTACCTGTATCGGTGCCTCGGCGAAGCTTCAAGTGCCAGATGAGTTGGATGGACCACGCCAATGTTTGCACCGTCTAAATACATGATTATGCCACAAAGAAGCTCCAGCCGCCGCTTTCGAACGTGTATTAACTGTGTGTCCCTCCATGTGTGCGCAGTGTGGCGACTGCTATGCATACAGGCTCAATGCGCCAAGTAACCGTTTAGCCGTGGAGAGAAAGCCAGTCTGTGAAGGGGTCATCTATCAGCATCGCGGTATTCGTCCCTTCGCCAGCCGCAACTCACCCTGCTCTAACGGCGCCAGGCTTCCGTAAGGCGCCCCCATCCTGGGCCTCAGCTTTCATGCTTGGGTGGCCCTTCTCAACGTCGGCCGGGAGCACAACCACAGCGGTGTCGGCCGTCGCAATCGCGCCTTCGAGCACTCTGGGCTGCTCCCGAGAAGGCTGCATCTCAACGGCAACGGCGCCATCTCGGCTTTTCATGTGGCTTTCTGCCTCAGTAGCGGCGTCCTGTCCAAATACAACGGAGGTGTAGTCGAAGGTCTAAAGGCAGGGGTGAGTCGTCGGTGACTAAGTGGAACAGAGCGGCTCACCTTGAGTAAAAGGTAGAAGCCGACAGCCATAAGCGAGCCGATAAAGGGGCCGAGCCAGTAGATCCAATGATAATGGGGCTACAGCTGATGCTAAGCTCACCTTCTGACTCCGTCTTCCGCACTGATCTCACTCACGAAAGAAGAGGCCACCACGCTTGGACCCAGCGCTCGCGCCGGATTCATGCCGCATCCCGTCCAGACGACGCCAAACAAGTGGCAAGAGAAGAGGGCGAGGCCGATTCCGATGGGGGCGAGGTAGGTCGACTTGTGTTTTTCAGCCGCAAGCAAGAGCACGGTGAGGCACAGAATCGCAGTCAAGAAGGCCTTTTCCGCAGCGAGTCAGATCTCCTGTTTCTTTCATCTTTGTTTGTCTTGAAAAATGAACACACCTCGATGAACAAGCCTTGCGTCACATTCACGCCTGTGCCAAGAGTAGTCTTGAGGCTTTCTGCACCCCCGAATGGTGTCAGTGCTGCCACGAGCGCGGCAGCGGCTATGCCACCGCAGAGCTGTGAAACGATCAGAAGGACGCAGCGGAAGACAGACAGGCCACCCGTGGCAAAAAGGGCCAGCGTCACACTGGCGTGAGGATCAGCAGCGCAGCCAGGGAGAGAGATCAAAGGCGCAGACACGCACGCGGGATTGAAGAGGCCGCCGGTGACGCGGTAGAAGACCCAGGCATTCACCAGGAGGCTGAGCCCAAAGGACACTGCGATGAAGAGAATCGTCTGATTGCCCAAGCTTGTTGACAGACCCTCGAGCTGCGACGTCGTCCGGGTTACCTGGGCTGTCTTTGCTCCTCCAAAGGCGAGGACTGCAATGCAGTGATCAGTTTGTGCGGACGTACAGTGTGGGTATGCAAACTAACGTAGAAAGAGGGTCGTGCCCACAAATTCGCCCAGCGCAGCGATCAGATCCTGCTTGTAGATGCGCATGAGAAGGGCGATGTGGCTATTACAGCAGCCATTGCAAGGCTCGAGGGTCTAATCTATAAGTGGCCCAACTTCAGGGGCCCTTACATACGTGCTTTTCGTCACGTACTCTGACAACGTCATCTTAAGACCCTGGTTGCTCAAGATGGGAACTGTAATCTCACCCTTAATTTTCTGCTCTTTCGTCTTTTCTCCTACCGGTCTAGGCTTTTCATAGTATCACGATTACTTTCCTTATAGGACGCTTGCGTCAGCTACTGGCAGAGCAGGGAGTAATCGACTTCCAAGACAGAATCGGACGGCTTGGTGCCGTCGTTAGTTCCTTGGCGGGACCGCGTTCGCTGGTCTTTTGATATTCTTGATATTCTTGACTGATCACCGCCGCTCAGTCATCGTTAGGCTTGGAAGTGAGCGCTCCTTGACTTTCTGACAAACTATTTCCCCATGTAAGTGTGCCTGAAGTGATCGAAGTCCGACATTCAAGCAGTGACCCAGAGAGGAACGCAGTCTTGACCGAAATCTAGATACGGAAACTAGTCAAATTAAGACTAACACTCGATTCCCTGATTCCTGCTCTTGGCTGACTTGATACATGCAAGATTGATTGAGAACCTCAGCAGTGGTGAGTCGCAGTACATTTGACTAGAGGCGAGGCAGAGGTGCGCGTGACGATATGCGTGCTGCCTGACCCTACCGAGAGCTCCAGTGGGGTCGGCGATGGATGACACCACGGGCTAGATAGCAAATGTTCTTGCTCCAGATCCGCTGAAGATGAGAACGGGCAAAGTCGGTTTGCCCGTTGCCGTGCGGCGGAAAGTTTTTCCTCGAAGGGTCTCTCGGTGGAGGCAATCGTATGAAGCAGGTGTCACGAAGTTGTCAATTAGAGGCGCTTCCCTGCCTCATCAAGGTTTAGTTCACGATCTGCTTTCGTGGTCATATCCGGCTGCAGCACCTTACTCGAGCTGCGATTGGAACATGTGCGGTGCTTCAGCTTCGGCTGTCCAGAAGAGTGCGCCCTTCTTCTTTGAGAGCGTCAAGGAAGCTCTGGATCGGTGAGTGCCTCCTTCTAGACAGCTACTTTTCCTCCTAGGACTGAGGCGGTCACCGGGCACAGTCTTTCTGTACCATCTCCAGCCGTACCGCCTCTCTTCCATTTCGAAGTGGTACAGGAAGGTCTGTCGGAGGAGACAGCAGACTACACCGCCTCAACGAACGAGCCGCCGTCATCTTCGATCGAGTCCAGCCCATGTGACCAGCCGGACGAGAGTACTTCCACGGTGCGCAAATGCTCTGAGATTTGCGGCTGCGCTTGGCGACTGCCTTCCTTTCGCCTCAACGTCATTCCCTTCCAAGAGAACAACAGGCAAGTCGTCCTGTTTCACGCTGGCTCTTCTCTGACCCGCTCACTTCTCCCACAGAAATCTCCTGAATTTGACCAGCCTGATCGTCTCCGTCTCGCTGGTCGAGTGTCAACACCCCTTCAGAACGCTCCCAAAACAGACGATGCCGTCGTTCCAGTGCCTGAGAGGACAAAAGGGGCTCAGCCCTACCTTTGCTTTTGGCTCGCATGGTGAGTCAATGTTGGTTTTTACCTTCTGCGACGCCCAGGCCTAAAAGACACCGCTGCTTTGACACTTAGCAGAGGAATACTTTCGCTTCTCGGGTCTCTGCACAGTGCCGGTGGGCTCTTTTCGGCTTCGCTTCGACTTGCTCGAGCGCGTCGGGCAGGCCATTTGCTGTCTGGCACACGTTCACAGCTTACCGCTGCGAGCTCGCAGCAACTCCGCTCATTTCGCCATGACTGGATCGATTCCCTCAAACCTTTCTCTTCTCTGACCGATCGAATGGGGAGGACGAGACTCGTGAGCGGCGAGGAAGAGGCAATGCTCATTGTCGCATCGTTCCCCAGAGCGTGAGCAGCAGGAAAAGGGCAATGCTCCTCGTCGCACTGTTGCCCCCGAGCACGCATACATGTAGGACTCGCTGGCTTGTGCGAATTGCGGCATTACGGAGAAAACGGGAAAATAGCTATGTGTACAGTACACAAGCCAAGTACTTCTTCTTCCCGACGCAGATATAGGTCCTGGAAATGACAACGGGAATACTGGCAGCGAGCAGCCTTCAGCTCATGCTGCTCGCGTAGCGAAAATCTTATCTCTGAGAAGAGCCCGATCGGGTAATTGGCAATGGCGCGCTGCTCAGAGAAGTCGGTGAAACCACAAGCAGAGATTTAGCCGCACTCTGCGTCGCGAGACGATAAAGGGTCGCATTTCTCAGCGCTTCTTCTTCTCAGCAGCCACCTCTCTGTAAACGAGAACAAGATGCTCGACTCCGCCATCTGCCCACACCTCCGGACTCAGCGCTCGCAGCCAAAGTCCACCCCGGCCTCGTATGAACCAGCATATCCGTCCTACTCTGCTCGCTTCGACCCATCCATCTCCGAGGTCGCCGCGGTTCTGATCGGGGCCATCGCCAGCCAGCCAAATTCGCGCCTCGAACACGATGCTCTCGAGTCTGTCGACCACTTCCTAGGCCAGGGTTCTCCTCAACCTCATTATCGCCTCCTGTGCAACTCGGAAGACCCGACAGGCCGCGAGACCCGTGCTTGGAAGGCCTACTGGCCGTGCAAGGAAGACTACCTCTCGTGGTCCTCTTCCAGCGGTTTCGCCGCCTGGTGGACCGAGTCAAAGAGGGAGACCGAGGAGCACGGGTGGCTGCTGGAGGCCTTGTACCCGACCATGGATCGTCTCGAGAGCGTCTTTTCCAACGAGGCCGCGCGCGAGGGAGCCGCGCTCATGTGCCAGGGAATGAGTGCAGCTATTGAGGAACACGGCTACTGGGGCAGCGCGCGGGACCGTTTTCCCATTGCGCAGACGGATACGGTCCCTGGTGAAAAGGTCTGTCCAGTCAAAGGGATGCTGGGTGGGGCGAAAGAGGCGAACGGCACCGCCTCCCGTCGCGTCGTCGTTCCTGGCCGGCAGAACCTCTGTGTGATCCACTCGGGTCAGGACTGGTCGGCGATGGAGGGCAAGGAGCGGGAGCTGTACCTGGGAACCTTGCATCCCACGCTGCAGGCAGGCATGCTATTCCTCAGCAACGACAAGTACCGCAGCCTCGACGGCGACGGGAGTGCTTCAGAACGCGTTGGATGCTTTGAATGCCGCTTCATGGAGCATCTGGATCCCGAGAGGGTGGAGCCAAGCCTCTCCAAGTCGTTTGGCCTTTGCTACTTTGACGACCTGGCCAGTCTGGAAAGATGGAGTCGCGAGCACAAGACGCACCTCAACATCTTTAACGGCTTCTTCAAGTACGCGGCCGAGACACAGGGCCAGGGCAAGCTGAGCCTGTGGCACGAGATTGCCGTCTTGGATCGGAGCCAGCAGTATTTCGAGTACGTCAACTGCCCACCCGGGACAGGTATGCTGGCGTCGGTGCAGAAGCCAATCAAGGATCTGTAGTATTGTCTTCCTGCGTCTCTCTCTCGACTTTCAGAAATTGCGATGATCTCTCCTTTGTGCTTCGTGTGGCAGATCTCTTCTTTATGCTTCGTGTGGCAGTATGATGCGAAGACGGCCTGGACAGAGGTAACAGACAGGGTAGCAGCCAGTCACACCGGTTCGCAACCGAGGACAGAAGCCGGTTTTATCTTATCTCTGCCTGCGTGCGTCTTCGGGTAAAGCACCGGCAAGATAGGGCTGCTACGCCATCCCTTCGCAGAGAGCCATGCACGGGCTGTTTTCAGCGGATTCTTGAGGCCATGCTCCTCTTATAACTTTCTTCAGTCGCCCCATTCTTGTCTCACGCTGGTCTCCCTTCCTCTGCCAGCAATCGCGAGTGTGTACAGTTCCTGCAAGTGCTGAGAGCCCGGCCGAGAAGTCGAGATGACCGTCGTCGGACCAGGCGCGAGCAGTATGGTAACAGGGCCGCCTTGGCTGGCTCTCTTGCTTTTCTTGCGCTTGAATGTACAGTACAGCACGAAGGCACAACGAGAAGGTTCTCCGAGCTACTAGCAAGACGCGACATGACGAGTACTTGCGCGGCTGTCGTCGGCCGAATTATCGGGGTTTCGTGCGGGTAATTATGGCACATCCTCAGCGCATATAAAGAATCATGCTGCGAGGGCTTGCAGACGCGTTGAGTATGAAGTTTGTCATTGATTCGAGTCTCAGGAAGCGCTTCGGCTTCGTCGCCGTCGCCGTCATTCGCGTACGACTGTCTGAAGGAGCCAGGGCGGATGTCACCAAGCTGGAATTCCTCAAGGCACGTGCTCTGGAGAAGCTGCTCGACCTGGTATCCTCTGGAACACCAGCGGAGCTGGAGCAAATCGAGTCGGTCGCACAGTGGATGCAAGCATACAAGACTATGGGCTTGAAGTCCAAGAAGATCAAGCCGACGCACTATGCGCTTGCACTGCGCCTCGTCAAGGACAAGGTGTGGCCACGGGCCATTGGACCAATTGTGGACACGTACCTCAGCAACCAGATGTAGGTAGCCCAAAGGAGCTCAGACGCATCAGCACTGACTTACACGCTGCCCGTCCAGAGTCCATCTCATGCCCCACGGTGGCTTTGACGTTGCCTCGCTCTCTGGTGGCACAATCCGGCTGCTACAATCGCCTGGACAGCAGGCCTTTCAGCCCCTGGGCGTAGCCGCAGATGAGGACGAACGCATCGAGACAATCAAGCTCGGCGAGGTTGTCTATCAGGACGAGTCTGGAATCAAACCCCCAGTCGTCGTCTGTCGCTACTGGAACCACCGCGATGCAGAGCCAACCAAGATCGGCGACGACCATGACGATGAGACTCGCTCGACAAAGGACTTTGTCCTGTTTGTTGAAAGCATCGACGGCAGCGAAACGGGGCAACAAAAGCTGCTGCAAACCGCTGCCGACCTCGAGCGCGCCTATGGTGCAGTCTATGGCTCGGGTGTGAAACAGTCGTACGTGCGCCTGCTTGAAGCCTCCTTGGTAGACGACGCAGAAATAAGTCTGGATTGGTGAATGCAGCAATAAATGGACAGCGTCGAGAGCTTCGGTCAACGTCCGCCGTTGCCTGTTTGAAAAGCCTCACCGGGACAATGACAATGATGAGTGCCAGCAAGAGGACTCTTCCACTTTCGAGTCCAAAAAACAGGCTCCACACCGCGCATAGTTTGAAACACACGTGGGTGCATGATGCGCCGATCCACACCAGATAAGACTTGCTGCAAACTCAGCACGCGAGTATGGCTCACCCACGATGCGGCAGCCACCCGTCCAGCTGACACTCGCCGAATCGGTCATCTTTGTGCCCTCGAGAGAGCGGATAGAAGATGACGGGGCCAGCTCCAACCAGCTGCGAGGCTTTGTGACTCTCGAGTGCCACGCGTCCAGGGGCGTGCGTCTCACCTTTCGCGGCCTCTCTGTGTGGGTCGATTGGGACGGTGAGCATACAGCGAGCCCAGTACGACGAGCGAGAACTGACAGAAGCCAACAATGGCAGCCACTCCGTCCCCCCAAAATCGTCAAACGGAGATCATCAGTCACACAGTCGAGCTTGATGCGGACGACAGCGTCGGTACTTTTGAAGGCGCAAGAGTGCCATTTTCCATTCCACTGCCTTTGGATCTCCCCCCTTCGGTGGACGCCGACTTTGGATCCAATACCTACGTCCTCACGGCGACCGTCGAAAGCCCTCCTGGCGGCAAAAGCAAGTCGGCAGAGGTGCCAGTCAGGATCGTGCATGAGGAGGTAGGCGGGGCGACGACGGAGAACGCCGAGGCTGCAGTCTCGGAGGGTGTCTGCGGTGACCGAATCAGCTATGCGTGGAATGCCGACCCCAGTCCGAGCGTTGGCACACGCTTTGCAGTCGACCTGGCGATCCTGTCGACCAACACGAGTGCTGTCTCGCTTCTTTCGGTGCAGATCTTGTTGCAGGAACTAACGTCCTACGGCCCGCAGAGCCGGCTGCAGACGCCCGTGATGAGACAGTGGGCGCTGCTGAAGCTAGGGGACGCCCAGAACGTACTCGAGGAGAGTGCGATCGAGAGTGCTTCTCAGCTGGCTTTGCAACGACGGCGCGCAACGAAAGAGACCAGCGAGAAGAGGAAAGGGAACGTGGAAGAAAAGGACGACGCTCTCCAGAGGCTGGCATGGGACCTTCAGATACCATCTTGCTCAAATACGCCCATCAACAACTCCATACGGCATGGCAAGAGTGCCGTCGACGTCTCGCACCGCCTCGTGCTTCGAGTCGTGCTCCGTGACGACGCCGTCGAGTCAGCACTCGAGGTGAAGCGCCCGATCTGGCTTCGATCGATGTTTTTGGCTCAGATGGGCTCGTTTCTACCTTGCTACTGTTGCTCCATGCACCAAGACCACCCCTACAATGTCGAGTCCCAGTGGAGACGCATTGCTTCTCAAGCACCGCCGAGCAGTCACAACCGCCTGCCAGACTGGCTCACTCGACTCTGGAGCAAGGACCGTCCTGAAAAGCAGGACGAGGCACACGGAGGCATGCTCTGGTTCGCGCTCAGCAGCAACGGCTCCGTAGACTCCGAGCTGCAGGCATCACACGGGCAATGCAGAGGGCATGAAGCTGGCTCAATAGCCCGGTGATGTCGATCCACCCAAAGACGCGTGGATCGGGGCCTCGAAGATTTGCCACGTGGTCGCTTCACAGTGTGGGACCAGGCACCGGAAGTTGCTCATTCCGGATGGTGATCATCTTGGACCACCTGCCTGACAGATGGCGACCTCTATGTGTAACTACCATGAGCAGCGTTGACGCAGACGTCGTTGTCGTCGGGGCGGGTATCTCTGGCATCGCAAGCGCCAAGTGGCTTCATGACCATGGCAGAAAGGTCATTGTGCTTGAGCAGAACGCGTGGACAGGCGGCAGGATCCGTACAGAACGACGCCCCGGTGAGGTGGCAGGTGCGTATCTGCAGCACGGCGGCATCTTCCACACCGACCAGTACCCTCGCCTCTGCGCTCTCATCGAAGAGCTTGGTCTTGGGGCCCGGGTGCAGAAGCAACCGAGCGCATTCAACGCTAATGTTCTCCAGCGCGGACAATGGCGCCACGTCGACTATGGGTCCCTCCTGGCGCCCATACGGTTCAGTGCCCTCGGCTGGCTTGACTCGTTGTCACTCTTGCGCGCTGCGGCCCCGATACTCGCCACCGGTCCGCCGCACCGCAAGGATGACTTCGGGACGCTTACGAGCATGCAACAATTTGACGAGCACGAGTGCACGCGCGGGCTGACAAGCACAGCGGCAGATTACTTTGCCGCAGGGCCCCACGAGTTCCTCTGGGGCGTGCGCAGCAACAAGATTTCCAAAGCCATGCTTGCGCTGCAGCTACAGATCTTCAAAGGCGACCTCAAGGAGCTGCAGGGCGGCACACAGGCCCTCGTCGAGCTCATGGCCAAGAGGCTCGATGTCCGACACGAGACGCAGGTGCACTCGCTCTCGCTCGACGAAGAGCGAGGCACCGTCGCCGTCACTGCTGGATCTGATGAGCAGGTCCTGCACGCACGTGCAGTGGTGCTGGCCTGTCAGGCACCGGTTGCTGCGCGACTGTGGCCTCAAGCGCCTAGTATCATCAAGCAACACCTCGAGGGGATCACGTACTCCCGTATTGACTACATCTACGTGCGCACCTCGACAAAGTTTTACATCTCAGAAGGACAAGAGATTGGCATGGAGGTGGTTCCTGCCGCTGAAGTGGAGCAAGGGCCTTTTCGGACCATTGGAGGTATGTATTGCTGCGACTCGTGGATCGATGCCGGCCAGGAGGGCAGCCTGCTGCTCGTCACCACGTCCAACGCCGCGGACGCTGCGACCATTGATGACGACGCTCTCGCAATGCGCCTTCAAGAAGAGCTCGAGCATCTGCACCCACAACTGAAGGGCAACATTGTCTCTCGGAGCAGCATCATTCGCCATGACGACTACACCCCCACCTTCAGCCAGGGAACCGTGGGTCGCCTGTCGAGAGCACAGCTCGAGCTAGAGAGTCTCACCAGAGACCGGGGACAGCAGTGCCAAGGGGCAATCGTTGACCTCGCGGGAGACCACATGGCTGCCCCATGGATGGAAGGCGCCCTCTACGCAGGCCACAAGGCCGCTCAGCGAGTCCATTCAGCATTGTGACTTGACGGCCATTGTACACTACCCGATAGCGACATAAGCTCTTGCTCAGGAAGACAGGCCAGAGTATTTGCAAGTGTGAAGTGGCACAGCACAAGTTATCCAAGTTCAGAGGCGTCGCTACAGCGTCACTACGACTTTGCGAGCTGAGACGCCCTCGCGCTGGCGATCCAAAGCTGATTGGATGGCGTCGAGGCCGTGCCCTACGACGAGTGCCCGAGGCAGCGGTCGTATCTGGCCAGTGGCAAGGGCCTTTGGCAGGAAGTCTTCAAAGATGGCCGGCCCGATGCTCGAGTATTCCAGGCTGGTGCCCCACACAAACTTGTGCTCTATCTCCTCCGGCAGCTTTTGCGGGACCCTCGAGACAAAGGCGACGAATTTGCGCTTGACGCTGTGCGGCTTTGGCGTGCGGGCTACGACGTCAGCGCAAAGCGATTCCACAGTGCTAGTCTGGTCCGTGATGCTACCGATGCTGAGTGCACCGGCAAGGCTCTTATCGGAAAAGAAGGCGACCAGTTCGTCATATTGCTCCTGCTGCGGACGGTGGTAGTCGATGGTGTACGCTGCGCCCAGCGATCTGACCAAGCCAAAGTTGCCGGGTGACGACGTCGTTACGACGTTGTAGCCTGCGCTGGTGGCTAGCTGGATAGCGCAGGCGCCAATGCTCGAAGCGCCAGCCGTGATGAGCAGCCACTCCTCGCGGCGCTTGGCTGGAATCGTGGGGAGCTGCAGCTGTAGATAGTCGTCTTGAAAGAGTCCTGTCGCAGCAACGCAGACGCCCATGGGTAGCACCGCCGCGTCGTGAAACGCCATCTCGGGCGGGATGGGCGCGGCGAGCCTTTCTGCTACAAAGGCGTGCGAGCTGTAGCCTGCGCCCCTGTACTTGTGCGAGTGTGGTCCGTCCTCTTCTCGGCACGACAGTCCCAGCACCCGGTCGCCGACTTTGAAGCGTGTCACACGGTCGCCGACAGCGTGTACCGTGCCGGCCACATCGAAGCCGAAGATGGTTGGGCAGGTGAGGTAGCCAAAAGCATTAC
Source organism: Acaromyces ingoldii (assembly GCF_003144295.1). Taxonomy (NCBI): domain Eukaryota; kingdom Fungi; phylum Basidiomycota; class Exobasidiomycetes; order Exobasidiales; family Cryptobasidiaceae; genus Acaromyces; species Acaromyces ingoldii. The sequence continues at coordinate 26,124 of NW_020290254.1, read as the reverse complement.
GTCCCATCGACTGCATCACCCAGTCGACAGGATTGACGGCAGTTGCGCGTGTCTCAATGACAATCTCATGCGGTGCCGCGGTGGGTATGTCCGCAGGCGCAACCGTCAGCGTCTTGTCGCCGTCTGCCATTTGCCAGGCGGCCATGCCCCTTGTCCTTGTCGGCGTCATTTGAAGTAATACGATGCTGTGTAGTGGTTGACACTCGATCGAGGGGCAGCCGAACGCACCCCTTTTATCCCCAATGCTCCCATTCTCACCATAGACGTCAGCCAATCGCCCGTATCACTTTGTCCAGCATCTTTCTCCGGGTGCACGATTTTCTCCGGCGAGGATCACCTTTGAAATTTGTACTGTACTGAATAATATTATGTCAGCCTCTTCTGAAAACTAACTATTAATATTTAATTTAGTGCAGGGTGATCAACGGCACTTTTCGCTTCGAGCCCTTCTCCAAGATCCGGAGATGCCTACATCGTGAGAAGGCGCTGATGGCACAGGCTGCGCTGGTTCAGAATGAGGCGGAGCTACTGAGCTCAGCAAAGGTTCGAATGTGAGGAGTCTGTTCATCACTGGTCCTTTCCTTTCGGGGAAGGGGCCATCTGCCTGGCGTTTGGCCGGAGAACGATGCTCGCTTACTGTAGAGCCGCCCTTGCTTGCTCTGGGACCAGAGGCGAATCCGAAAGGTCGTCCGGATCATGGAAGCCGTAGCAGATCAGTGCATCGGGACAACACAGCCTAGCTCAAAGGATCGAAGCTGGAATTGAGATTCACAATGATAAGCCCAAGCACCCACAGGCCAACCGATGCCGTGTTGTATTTGCTCGTAATGCCCCTTAAGCTTTACGAGGTTGAGTTACATGGAGACAAATTTTGCACTGGGCCCTCTACTTACACTTCACTGCACAAGTCTTGCTTTGTGTGGACTTCGAAGTTGACGTCGAGGGAGCCAGCCTTGTGAGTGCATACCACCTACGAGATAGATTAGCCGCAAGGGGCTGCGACCAGGGACCAAAAGGGCATCCAAAGCGCCCCGGTCACCGACAACGTATGCTCCGATCGGGGTTGCCTTGCAGATGCCGACGAGACCAGGGACATCTGTGTAAAGGGTTTGTGCAGAGACGTGGTTTAATCGCAGCTTGGAAGTAGATCCAGACTCGTCAGCTGCACTGCTCCAGACGTCTGCCAGACTGAATAGGACAGTGGTGCCATCTGTGCGGTCCGGCCATTAACAATGGCTTCTTCATGCGCCAGCCGGCAAGCTTTGTTCCAAAGATTCTTTATCCGGCGAGTGCTCTCGCAAAGCCTAGATTTCTCAGAATGCGTAATTAAAGTGTTCCCGAGAGATAGGCTCGCCATATAAACGTTTGCCCGCATGTTTGCCCGCAATGACGATTATTCGCCATGATTGCCCGCAATGCTGGGCAATAAGGTGGGCACTGTGAGATGCACTGTACACGACATGAAGGGTCACCGGTACCCTGCCGCGCTCTTCGCCCCAAGCCAATGACGGGCCGAGCCTAGATTTCACGCTCTACTGCGCCGCAATTCCTCCTTCAGAGGGCTGTTATGTGAACGTGGTGCTCACTACTTCATCCTCGGTGTTTTTTGAACCTCAGCTGGGACGATTCAGGTCAGCGATACCTCCATCTGGGACCCTTAGAGCACCCTGTGTCTCTCATACTGTATTTTCACAACGACAACAAACTGATCCTCTCGGTCGGTGGCGTGGAGAAAGTAGTGCAGTTCAGAACATGGGTTTCTGCATCTCTTCCATCACCGACGCAGCTGGTCAACACGCTGCAGGCGCATCCTAGCCATACAAGAAAGCAACTACTACCAGGGCACGACCCATCCGATCAGATCCGAGCAAAGCCATCCGGGCGGGCTTTGCACGCCTGTGGGCCTTGACCAGTCCTTATCATCATTGACTGGACTGTCTGAAACATACAGTCGCTCAAGCGGTTTGCTATCTCGACGTGATCGTACAAGCACAACTTCTGCTTCAAGTGTACTAGCATACGGTCGCCAGCAAGGCCGCACTTGTTGCCACTTGGGGCCGTGCTTCGGTCACCGGTGCTACGACTGCGCTTGTTTCGGTCACCGCTGCTTCTGTCACTAGTAATTTGTGTTGCCACAAGTCGCAGTGTCGGCACTGCGGCAGCAGCGCAACAGAATGAGCGCGCACCGATACCGCGCCAGTCCCTCGGCTGCTGGTTCGTTTGATACCGCAAGCCATTCGACGAGAGAGCTTCTCTCCTCGCAGGCATACACCTCCCTTTCTCCCCCTTTTGCGTCGTCTGCGAGCCCGTCGCATACGCATCGACAAAGGTCTGGGGAGTGGAGCAGCTCCGAGTTTGCCCGGCTTCTATTGACGGAGCAGCTTCCTCAGTATCTGTCGACTGAAGCCTCGGGTGAACAACGGCAGCATCATCTCCAAGCTTCTTCAGATGAGCCCGCAGGAGACGTCACTTGGACCCCGATCACACGCCCCTCTCACAGTCCTTTGGATTCGTGGCCGTCGCAGTCATCGCTAGACCTCCAGTTCTCTCTTTCAAACACAAGTGCGCCACCGAATGCCTCGCCAAGCCACGACACGCTGCCCACGCCTTTCGAGCAGCATCAGGTGCACCAGCAGCAACCCGTGCAGTTCAGTCAAGACGACACTTACCAGTCGGGCGAGGACAACTTGTGGGAGCAACAGCTTGCAACCAGTCTTTTTGGCGACTTTCCCTGTCCACCATTCAGTGACGCAACACCTTCCTCTTCCTCCCTGCCGGCGACTGCTTTCTATGCCAACGTCAACGCCAGCACGATCAATCCGACGCCTCTTGTCTCGCCAGAGGATCGGCAGCTGGCATATGCACCCTTACGGGCCTTTCCCGGACCACCCTCACTACAGGGGTCATCCGAAGTCTACAGGCCGCTCCAGCCTGGAGTGCATTCGTACATCGAACCGCTCTCAGTGGCTGCAGCCCCTGTCGACCCACCGAAGAGGGTGTCAGCGGCCTGTCGTTTCTGCAAGGCTCGCAAGCTTCGCTGCGACGGATGCCATCCGTGTCGACAATGTCAGAGGAGGAGCGTCGAATGCCTCTATCAGCCCGAGACGCAGGCCAGACCAAGCCGGCGAATGACCGACCCTTCATTTGAAGCTTTCCGATCCACGACGGCGCCTGCACCCAGTGAAGGCCAGCGGTTGAGTCAGCAACACGCCAATCAAAGGAAGAGAAGCTGTACCTCAGTGGCCGAGGCTAGCCTTCGGTCTCACACACCTCACCTACCCGCTTCTGCCTCGGCCCATTCATGGTCTTCAAACGGCTCCACTTCCCACTCAACGGGCAGCAGCATCGCAAGCTCCTCCGTCCTGGTCTTGGCTGGCGATACCGCGGATGGGAGTCGTCAAGACAGCAGCAGCAACAGCAGCTACAAAACGGCCAAGGGGGAGAATCAAACATCACCGGGCTCGAGCAGTACGGTCAAGAGCAGTCATCCACCGACCTCGGCCAATCAAACTAGTCGCAGAAACAGCAGCAAAGGCGGCGAGAAGAGCACGTTCAGCACCATCAGCATCAGGGTTCGACCGGATCGGAATCGGAATGATTCCGAGACGAGTGCCGCCCACGAGGTGCGGTATGTCTGCCCCTTTCCGGGGTGTGCCAGCCACTTTTCGACAAGCGGGCACGCCCGACGACACAGCCGCATCCACACAGTGCTGGAGCCCTTTGAGTGTCCGCACAGAGGTTGCGACAAGACCTTTACGCGGCGGGACAATTGCACGCAGCATCAGCGAGCACGGCACGCCTTTCAGATGGTCGCCTATCGCAAGACAGCCGAGCGCGCTGAGTCGAAGGACGAGCATTGAGGTTTGCGCAATCTTAATGCTGCTGGTATTACCATTGTATTGAATTGGCACATCATTGGAAGCACCCGTGTAGAGGACATCCGCGATCACGAGCAAACATACGAAAGACTTTTGTCTTCTAATCAAGCTCTACTTCAGTATGTCGTCGTGGCCACCACCCCTCACAAGCCTAGAACGGTCCCAACGATTGCCTGGACGTTTTCCACCAGACCCTTGGTGGGGATCGTGCCGTTGCAAAAGACGACGTTGCAGTCCGGGTTGGGAAAGAGATCGTTGAGCACGACTGGGATGCTCAGGTAGTTTGCCGGGTTCACATCGAGGTCCAGAGGCGGGACAGGGTAGGGCCCTGGATCGGGAATGTGCTGGTCCTGAACGGCGCGCATGAGGATGCGAAAGAAGTTGTAGTAGAGATCGGCGGGCTGCGCCGAGAGGATTCCGCTCAGGTTCGGTGCTTCATCGCCAAAGAGACCTGTCCACGTGACAGTCATGTCAAGGCTCGGAATGATGAAGTTGTTCTGATGCAATGCACCGACCATCGCATACAGGTCCGGGGGCGCACTTGGGATCGCGCTTCGGTTGACGGTCTGGGCTGCGGGGATATTGGCGCCTGTGCACGTCTGGCCGCGGTTGTTCCAGAACAAGTAGCCGTAGCACGGGTTGTGCTCCGACGGCTGCGACAGCTGGGCCACGTAGTCACTCGAGAGCAAGCGCGTCTGCTTCCAAACGCCGTCGTTTTGCATCAGCAGGCCAAGCTTGGCAAGCTGCTGCGGAGGGATAAACAGCCACGCATAGCCATACGTGTTGCCCGAACGGTCGCGAAGCCAAAAGTACTTGTCCTGCTCGATGCCGATCGGGCTGAAGAGATGCTCCTGGGCAAATTCTTGCAGATCTTGGCCTACCGCCTGCTGCACGACAAAGGCCAGCAGGTCGGGGACGCGCTGCGAGTACTCAAAGAACGTGCCTGGCTCGTGCTCGAGCGGCTCCGCCAGCGCTTCCTGCGGGATGCTGGTCTCTGTTGTAACGGTGGCCGCCTCGGCAAGGATTGACTCGCGCATGCCCGCCGTCTCGGTGAGGAGCTGCTTGATGGTGATGGCACGGTGTGCGGCATCTCCCCACCCTTCGCCCGTGGGCAGATACTTGTCGATGGCATCATCCAGCCCGAGCTTCTTTTGATCGTAGGCCATGCCCGTCAGGATGGACACGACGGACTTCGTCACGCTGAAGACTTGGAACGGTGTCTGATCGGTCAAGGGGTCCAGGGCACCCGTGGCCACGAGGCAGTTGCGACGGAAGATTTGTATCGAGAGCCGGTTGTGCGTACCGGCATATGCGATCGCCTCGGCAACGACTGCGGGATCAAGATTCTGTTCGCTTGGCGTCGACGTCTCAAAGGCTCCATCGGCATCAGGAAGCTCGCACTGCCGTGGTGCACGGCGAGACAGTGGGCCTGACGCGCAAAGGTGCGCTCCGAGGCCAAGGCAAAGGAAGAAGATAACCAAGAGCGCAGATGCTCGCGGTGGCCGTACGCAGTGCATTCTGATGCGATCAAAGAGGGGAAATGGTCGTGGATGATGAGGGGATCAACGGGGGCCGACCTGATGGACTGGTGCGATTGTGGGGCTCGGGGCCGATCGGTAACCATTGCTGCTAGGTTCAATCGGCCTCGAAAGTGCCCCCGAGGTGCAGGGAGATGCTTAGCGCGCTCGCGGAGAGGGTTGTTTGTATTCGAGCCGCACACCCGGTCTCGGAGAAGGGCAGAAGAGCGCTAAGTTTTACATGGTGTATGAACCCCACGGCGAGGTACGACGCTAGCGCAAGCAACCCCCGCATGAAAGCGATTAATTGACAGAGTACTCTCCGCTTCTCATGTCATCGTCTGCGAATAACCCGAAAGCAGCAGAAGCTGCGGACCGGGGCCAACGATCTGTCCCTGACTGCAAGGACCGTCCGCGGCTGTGGAGAACTCCGGTACGTTATGCCGAGCCGCTCTTGCTCCATCCACTCCAATCCAGAAGTGCATACTCCTCTGCATCGCGTTTCTAGCCATCGATTGTGCTCCAAATGTGCAGTGACACACCCGCATTGACTCTCCAGAGGACGCCGTGGTCGTCTGCCTCTCGAGGGACGCGCACAGACAAGGCGCTTCCCGTACAGCGAGCACTCGCACAAGCTCGACTGTGTCGCGGCAGATTGCGTAGGCTCGGGCGACGTCTCGGACGTGTAACGCGATCGAGTGGCGTGTAGCACGCACATTCGGCTGAGACGGGTCCCTTGAGTAGAACAAATGGCCCACGACTGGTCTGCAGGAGGGGCGTCTCTTTCTGGCGCATGCTTAAGCAGGGATGCTGGCGACGCTCGTCCAGCGCTCAAACGGGCGCAATGCTCAGCAAATCGCTGTCGATGTGCTGCAGGAGTCGATTAACCTGGCTCGGGGTTGGAGATGCAAAAGGCGCATCAAAAGGAATGGCAAAGGGCTCCTGAACATGTGCGCCATCTTCCGGAAAGGCGTCGATCTGCGACGCTGTCCCTCCTTCGATGGCTGTGTCCAATTGGTCGGCAGTAAAGTCGGTAAAGTTTTCCGTCTCGACGGCAAACACCTGCAGTCTGTCCCTTTCCCGGATCTGTTCTTGGTCCCGGTCCAGTGTGCGAGGCGCGCCATGGCCCATCTTTTGCCGCAGCCGGTTCACTTCGCGCAGCAGGTCTGCCCTCTCTGCCAAGAGCTTGCGGATCTCTACGCTTGCCGTCAGCGCCCTCTGACGCTGATCGATGTGGTGTGCGATGGAAGCCCGCACAATGACGCTCTTTGACTGCTTCTTGGTGGAGGGCTGATTGGGTATGTTGGAGGACAGTTGCTGTGGGACAAGAGGCCATGAGTAGGGCCGTCTCAACTTGCAGACCTCGCAAACGCACCGAGAGCAGCTGGTTGAAGGCATCTCGTCTCTGCCTTTCTACGACGCTGTGCATGGCCCTGTCCTCCCTGGTAAAGTTCTTTTTCCTCTTGCGCCGGGCACGCGCCCCCGGAGCCTGGTCTGGCCTGTTCTGGCTGGCGGGCGAGTCGGATGTCTGACGAGGAGACTCGGGCGACGTGTCCTGGCCGTGCGCAAGGGCATTGAGGTAAGTTGAAGCGGACTCTGGGCTCGAGTCCGCTGAAAAGGAAAAGTCGAGCTGTGTGGACATGGTGTGTGTCGGACAGCTCCTGCTGCGCTAGGACACGAGATGTTGGCAGCCACAAACGAGCGACTCGGCAGAGACGGCCGAGGCCGACGCGCCTGTTTTGGGCCTTGTCCGCCCCCCACGCTGAAGAGATGCGGGGCACGCGAAGTTTGATAAATCAAGTAGCGCAATGCATTGCAATGGACGAGGAGGCAGTACTTCTTTATCAAGTACAGTACAGTACAGCACACTAATCCTTCGCCAGCCTCGTGACAGTCGCGCCTTGCGAAGCGTGTTCGGCAAAATGGTAGAGCGGAGGGATGGCAGCATTGCGTTGCCAAAAGATCCAGCGCTTAATGAACCAGGGCAGCCAGGTGCGGCACTGGTACGAGGCATGGCGAGAGGTGGGGACAGCAAAGACGTAGTCGAGCTCTTCCAACGTCCTCTGCTTTGTCTCTGGGAGACCCAGGAACACCATGACCGTTGCCAGAACATTGAGGCCGCCGTAGAAGCAAATCGCACCCGTAGGCCCCATCGTCTTGAGCATCGAGGGGAATGTGAGACTGAGGATGGTCGAGAAGAAGTTGTTGACAAAGATGCTCCAACCCATGCCCATCTCTCGGTGCGAGAGGGGGAAGCTCTCGCTGGCATACACAGACGGCACAGGGCCCATCCCCGGTGCTGCAGGTGCAGAGAAGTAGTCGTCGTCAGCATACTAGCTCTGAAGTGCACGCGCATGTGAGGCTCACAGTAAAAGGCAGTAAAGAGGTAGATGAAAAAGGCGAGAAGGGGCACTCGTGCAGCGTTGTCTGTCGACATCGTAAAGGTTGCGCCGGCGGCAAACAGACACCAGGCCATGTTGGGAAAGGTAAAGAGGAGCAAGCTCCGTCGTCCAAACGTGTCAATCGTCTTGACGGCAGGAAGCGCAAAGAGGGTGTTGACTGCGCCAAAGCCCAGCGAGGCAGCCAGGGCCTGTTTGGTAGAGTAGCCAGCCTCGGAGAAGATGGTGCTGCTGTAGAAGGCCATGATGTTGATGCCGCACATTTGCTGTCCGATCATGACGATAAAGGCGCCCAGCGTGGCTCGCCGCACGCGCGGGATGGTAAAGAGCTCGACGAAGCGCTTGCCGTACGACGAGGCGCTGACGGTCTCCTTTTCCAGCTCCACCTGCACGTGTGCGCTGTAGAGATCGCGAGCGGCTTGCAAGGGCGTGTGGCGGAGACGACAGAAGCTGAGGAACGACTCCGAGTACCGCTGCTTCTTGAGAAGCCAGCGGGGCGACTCGGGCACCCACCAGATGAGTATGCAGAGGGGCACGGCGGGGACAAAGGCGGCTGCCAGCTCGAAACGCCAGGCCAATTTGCCGACGCCATAGAAGATCATGTTGGAGCAGAAGCCACTGCATGCATCGCAACTGTAAGTGATGACCTCAGGAGAGAGAGATACTTGCACGTCAACCACCCACATAAAGATGCCAAAGGCGACAAAGAGCTGGAAACTCATCACCAGCCCGCCGCGGATCGACGCAGGGACGCACTCGGCCGTCATGATGGGGATCGTCGTGATCTTGCAGCCAATGCCCACGCCCAGAAGGAGCCTGCAGATGGCCAGCTCCCACCAGGTATGGGTAAAGGCCTGTCCCAGGACGGGAAAGACGGTGAAGAGGCCGGTCACAAAGATGGTCTTCTTGCGGCCGATGAGGTTGTTGACGGGATCGCAGAGCCATGCGCTCACGAGGCCCGAGATCGTGGGCGCCGAGTTGAGGAAGCCGACGAGCCAGGCATTGTCTGCGATGCCAAATTCCTGTGGAAACGAGAGGTTTGCTCCGTTTGCGCCGGTGTTGTCCCAGCCCTGGATTGCGCTGAGGGGCCCATTGAGCAAGTCAGCCTGCTAGTCCCAAGACACTGACTACTGAGCAGCACTCGACTTGCCTGCCTAGCGAAACGACAAAGACGAGGAGCCAGAGCGGGCCAGGGAGCGACCACCGGTGTGTGACTTCGCGCGTCAGGCTACGTTTCTCCTCGGGCGAGAGGTCCGGCACTCTGTCCCAGCTCTCTGGCTCTTGCGCCACCAAGGCTGCGCGCTCAAAGACGTCGAGGTGCGCCATGAGGCCGGCCATGTTGCAAAACGCCCTGACGTCGACCATCAGTTGGTCCTGTGGTCGGTGCAGCACAGGGTTCAGGAGGATAGTCCAGACGGAGAGCTGAGACTGCTCTCACCTGGGGAATGCCCGCAAGCGGGTTCTGCAAGATGGCATTGACGTTGTGCTGCAGGGACACTGTCGCGCCCTGGTAGTGAGGCGCCTCTTCTGGTGCGTCCGAGGTGTTGAGCTGGACATGGTCGTGGGAGACCTTGCTGTCCTTGTCTGGCTCCAAGCTTTGCTTCTTGCTGAGCGAGGACATGGTCGTGGAGCAAGGAGATGGCGATGCGGCTCTCAGTGACGAGCCTGGGAGTGTGTCCGCATCACAGCTTATATAGCCAGCAGATGTCATGACAGGAGGAGGCTGCTGTTCCCTTGGCGAGCGGGGCCCCGCAGTGCAAGTCACTGATGGGACCTGCGTGCAATCGCAGCCACACCATCGAGTCAGGTCCAGAGCAGGAAGGGGAGACCCGTGCGAACGAACCTGCATGTCGCCCAATCTCCCCCCACGCGCATGAGCTTAAAAATGCGGGGACTCGCACGCTGGTCGCAGGCGCGCCCTGTACAGGCCGCCAAGCCGCAACACAGTCGGGCGAGCCACACGGCCAGTCAAAGCAGAAAATCACCCTGCGTGTTGTCAAAACAGAAAATCGCCCTGCGTGTTGACAAGGGGGATAAATGTTCCGACAGCCAGGCCGGTCCTGTGCGGGGTTGCCTGGCGTGCCTGCACAGTCTGCCGGTATTGCACATGCGCTCACGCATCACTAGGCCAGTCTCTGCGACGATGGTGGCCTGTGTGCTGGCCTCATCTATGCCTGCACTTGACCTGAACTTGTCCAGGTGTCCGCGTCGAAGTCAGATCACATTGCTGCCAGAATGGACCGCGGAGAGCAATGCGTCCTGTGCAGTGTGCAGAGTCCGGAGGCGGCTCTTCGTCTCAAAGTCGAATCCAGCCACTCGGCTATAAAGGAGCGGCCGCGAGTGCCTCGTCTCCTTCCACATCTATCCCCATCCGTTACAGAATGGCACCCACTGCAGTCGCCTCGTCTCCCGCGCTGGCCAACCCGGCCGCTCCCGTGAATGCAAAGACGGTGCCCGCCATCGTCAAGCTCGCCGAGCTCGTCAATGTCGACGTCGACTCGATGGATCCCGCCGTGGCCAAGTCCTTGATCGCGCTGGGTGTGCGCCCCGCTGATCAGACCAGCAACCAGATCCTCGTCGGCGACGGCATCAAAGACCCGGCCAATCGAGACATGCTCGAAGGCGCAGTCCGCGAGCTGGGGAGCAAGGGCTGGGGTGCAGTCTACGACCGCATGTCTGTCCTCCTCTGCGCCAAGAACATCGAGAACATCACCGGCCGCGTCCTGCTCCAGAGCTCGCCCTCCCAGGCATACAACACAGACGAGATTGTCGCACACGCTCGTAGATATGCTGCCGAGTTTGAAAAGGTCGGCATCTCCAAGTGAGTACGGTACACACTCGCAAGGGAGGCCGGGTGCGATCGCGCACACTGACACACTGTCCACCAGGGACCGCTTCTGCATCAAGATTCCCGCCACGGGTCCGGGCATGTGTGCCGGGCCCATTCTCCTCAAGGACGGGTGAGCCACCACCGCCAACACTCGATTCGGAGCACAGAGCTGACTTGGATCCACTAGCATCCGCACGCTGGGCACCTCGCTCTTCAGTGTCCCGCAGGCCATTGCGTCGAGCCAGGCCGGTTGCCTGTACATCAGCCCCTACTTCAATGGTGCGCTGTCCAGTGTTGGCCCTTTTTGCCTTTTCTCCGCTCATCTTCTTGCTCCCACAGAGGTCAAGGCGCACGACATGACCACGGGCCTGTTCCCCAACGTCTCTGACCCGGCCGTGGAGCATCCCATGGCGCCCCGCATGGTGCAGATGTTTGAGCTCTACAAGCAGCTGGCGGCCAAGACGGGCAAGGACCAGCCCATCATCAAGGGTGCCAGCAACATCACTGCTGCCGAGGTGCTGGCCTGCGCCGACATGGGTGTTCAGCACATTACCATCCTTGCTCCCGTCCTCAAGGAGCTGTGCCAGATGAAGGTGGCCCCCAACGACGCCAGCAAGATCCAGCCAAAGCCCAAGCGCGCCTACTTTGACGACAAGCAGCTCTCTCCTCGCATGCTGGCGCTGATGGACAAGGATCCGCTGGCGCCCAGGCCCGAAGCGTTCAAGATTGCCAGCACAGACGTCGACTACCTTGCCAACCAGGGTGCCAAGCTGGAAGAGGCCATCGCCCAGGACCCAGAGACTGGCCGTCGTCTCAAGGACGCCTTGGATCTCTTCATCGGTGCTGAAAAGGAAGCCAAGGAGGCCATCGAGCGTGTCATGGCAGAGCTTGGCGTGTAGACATTGTCCGTGTTTTTCTGCCTAGACCTGAGCCAATCGATCAATCGGCTTTCCGGCCAGTCCTTGCGTCCCAACAAAAGGAGCAGAGAGCTATGGAGAAGCGGAATAGCCCGCGCGGTGAAAATCCTCTTGCTTTGATAAAAAAAAAGGTCGCGGGCAGTCGAGTGTACCCTCACCGAAGAGTGCTCAGAATGTCTGGCTGCAAGCACGGGCTTGTTGACGTGAATCAGAGGAGTGATGCACGGATGCAGTCGCAAGCACGTTGAGCAACGAGCGTCGAGTTTTCGAATTAGCGGGTGCGTCATGCATCCCGGTGGGCGCGGCGCCAATCTCCCCCCACTCGGCCGACAGCCTGCACCTGCGCGCATATCGCGGACGCGGCGGTACGTTCTCCACATCTGAATGCTGCTCTATCTACCACCTCATGACGTCTGCTGCTCTCGATCGTGCTCTTGTCACGAGCCACTCGCCCGTCCCCATCTCCTTGCGCTTCGTGTTCCGCTTGACGGCCACCTTGGCCACGCCAATAGCGATCGGCGACAGTGGCCAAGGCCTGCGCAAGGTCGTCCCCCTCACCGGTGGGGTCTTGGAGAGCAAGGCAGATGGGCAGCTCGGCGAGGGCGCTTTTGACGGAGCCCAGTGCGTCGGTGGAGGGGCAGACTACCTGACCGTCGATGCCAGAGGGCTGTCACGTCTTGATGCACGCTATGTGTTCCAGCTCAAGAGCGGGCGTGAGTTGGAGAAGAGAGTACGCAATTGAAGCAGGCACGCACTCACCAGCAATGCGCAGACTACCTCTACTTTCAGTCTAGCGGGACCCGCTACGTGCCGCCTGGTGACGATGAAGCATCCAGACTGCTCAGCAGTGGATCTGACATCGACCCAAGGCGCTACTACTTCCGTCTCAAGCTCGTGCTCGAGTCCGACGATGAAGATGCAGGCGTGCAGGGTGCCTGCAGGAGCATCGTCGTCGCCAGCGCTGTTCGCGGAGCAACCAGCATCGTGTATGATGCGTACGTTGTGGGATGAGACTCAAGAATGCTTTGGTGACATGCTCCTCCCTCCTGATAACACAAATATCACAAGCGTTCGATGAGCAACGTGTGCAATGAGAGGGAAGGCTTTAAAGCTTGTCTAGCACGATCCTTGAATCAGTCATCTGGAAATGAGTTCAACAAAGAGGCCGAGCTGGAGAATACGTCAGCAGCCGTCTTTAGAGAGAAGAGAGGAACGGAGTCGGCTCGCAGTAGGGGAAAGGCAGGCGTTTGCTCCTCCAGAATAGTCGACGTAGCTTCCGCGCCCTCGTGCATCTCGCGCGACGAGGGCCAGGCAGCCTCATCGTCTTGCCCAAGCAGCTCGGCGAGCAGGTCTTGCCGCTTATGGCGAAGCAAGTGGAGGCAGACAGTAGGATGGCCGTCGATGTCGTCGTTGGCAGCACTTTCATCGAGGCCAGCAGACGGCATCGGCGGTGACTCCTCCGAATCAATCAGGCACCGAAGCCAAAGGTCTGTGATATAGTTTCCACACATGTCCGCGGAGGCTTTCTTGGCGTGCAAATCTCACGAACGCGCTTTCGACCCGAGTCATCCCTGTCTTGCACACCATATAAAGTACAGACATGTAGCTCCGAGACACCGCTCATCACATCACCCTGCTTCAAAGATATGCAGCATATAGCTGAGCCATTCGAGCTCGGTATACACAACGGAGTCGTGGCGCTCTTTGGGGAAGGACTTGCCACCGCAATCCGCAAGCTCTGTCCTGACGCCAGTACGCCGCCGCATGCTTTGCACATCACGCTTCTCACAGCAAGCGAATACAAGCAGCTCAAGAGGCCGCCAATATGCCAGATAAAGCTGAAAATGGAGCAAATATACCTTCTCCCGCATTCCCCCACCAAGTCAAGCGTTGTCTGGCTGCCCGTCGTGTGGAACCACGCCGATGTCTGGCGCAAGTCTGTGGGCCTCGCGCCAAAGTCATACCACATAACCATGAGCGAAGCGGACGACCACTCGCTGGACAAGTCCGTGGCTGCCCATTTCCGAGCAAGCGGCACGCTCGAAAAGGCGCTCGAGGCAGCGACACAGATCGGCATCGATGCGCTCGACCATCTGGTGGTAAGCCTCGCTGAGGAGCACGCCAGCTCGATGCAAGGTGCCGAGCAGATGATCTCTGCATTTCCGCGCTCCTACAAGGGCTATCTTCGCCTCGCCGACGCAGCGCTTGCGGCTAACCCCAAGCTTGCGGCGCTATCGTACGCGCAGGCACTCACACACGACCTAAGCCTGCTGGAGCCAGTCTCGCAGCGCATCCGCAAGCTGTCAGACATCGTCTCCTACGGGCCAATCGTCACCGCCAAAGAGACGGAAAACATCCCCGCAGCCTTGCACCAGCATCTGATTCGTCCTTGGGCTAGTGAGCTTGACGCCGCTCTCTCGCAAACGCTCTGGACTGCCCCGACGACTTCCCGCGAGCGCAATTCGTACCTCGGCCGCGAGCTCCCGCGCTTCTTTTCCTGGGTCTTTCCCGGTCGTGTGGCAGGCATGTCCACGCCACGCCACGCCGGCGACATCAGCGCCCTCATCGACATGGGTTTCACGCACGTCCTCTCGCTCACTGCCGAGTCTCCGCTGGACCCCGCCTGGTTTCATCTCAAGCCACTCCGGCATGTGTACGTCCCGCTGCCCAACTACGGCGCGCCCACGCTCCAGGAGATGGACGCCATCCTCGAGGAGATTGGTGAAGGAGGCGCTTGGCTTGTGCACTGCGGCGGTGGAGTGGGACGGGCTGGCACCGTGCTCGCGTGCCTGATGACCATGCTTGGCCGTTCGGGCGTCGCAGGCAGTGAGCCACAGATGGACGCCAAGGCCGCCATCTCGTTGCTCCGCCAGATGCGGCCCCGGTCACTGGAGAGCGAGACGCAGGAGCGGTTTGTCTCGGCGTTTGTCTCGCACCGATGGAAGACTGCCTATGAGGCGCCGCACGGCGCCGAGCCAAGCACAGAGCTCCGCATCAGCCCGGCAAGTTGCGCTTCAAGTGCAGCCACGCCAGACGTCATCTTCATGGTCGGTAAGCCTGGTTCGGGCAAGAGCTGGCTCGCGAGCGCCATTGCAAAGCGACGGGGCAGGACAGTCGTCATCAATCAGGACAACGACGGCCGCTCTGCATGTGAGGGACAGTTTGCCAGGAATCGGCCCGAGGACACACTCGTCATCCTCGACCGCTGCAACTCGAGACGCCATGACCGTGCAGAGTGGCTCAAGCTGGTGCCCCACGGGCGGCGCTGCATCGTCGTCTACTTTGACTACCAGACATCCGTCTGCCGGCAGCGCATCAACCGCCGTCTCACCCATCCTACGATTCGTGCCGGCCGTGGCGACAATGCGCTTGACCAGATGGAGCGAGAGATGGAAATGCCGGACCTGAGCGAGGGCTTCGAGACGATGCTCCACGTGTCGAGCTTCCAAGCGGCCACGCAGGCGCTCGTCTTTCTGACACCAACGCCGCCGCTGCTCAAGTTTCCGCGCACGCTCCATCTGCTCAGCACGGGGGCCTCTGGGGAGGACGACATTGTGCTTCCCGACTTCAACGTGCTCTTTGGCCGACTCACAATCGAAGAGAAGATCGACGGCGCCAACATGGGCTTCTCGCTCGACGTGCAGGGCGGCCTGCGGAGCCAGAACCGGAGCCACTGGGTCAATGCCGCTGACCACGCGCAGTTTAAGCCGCTCTCGAGATGGCTCGATGTGCATGGTGCTGCGCTGGTCAAGCTCCTCAACCAAGACCCGCACTTTCCCGAGAGATACATCCTCTACGGCGAGTGGGTCGTGGCGAAGCACTCTGTGCACTACACGGCGCTGCCAGACGTGTTTCTCGCCTTTGACATGTACGACCGCCTCGAAGCGTCCTTTCTCTCCCGGTCGATGCTCGCTTCTGCGCTGCAGGGGTCTGGCATTGCACAAGTCCCGCTCATTGCCGAGCTCGAGGCGCTCACGAGGGCTGAGATGCTGGACATGGTGCAAGGGCAGAGTGCGTATGCGCCAGGCAGACGCGAGGGCGTCTATGTCCGTTTTGAGGACGACGCCCGCACACAGACGGTCAAGCGGGGCAAGGTCGTCCGCTCTGACTTTATCGCCGGCAGCGAACACTGGACAAAGGCAAAGCTCGTGCTGAACGGCGTCGCCAGCGACGCAAGTGAGATGGAGGGACGTGATTGATTCCCGATTCTGCGAGCAATGACCACGCAGTCCACGATGCGAATCCACGAGGGGCACGTAGCCAGTCAGCATTCTGACAAGCGCTCGACTGTGCTGGTCTCCGAGTGGCTCGCACATGTTTTGTCAAGTAACAAGAAGCCCGGTCTCGTCTTGTTCATTAGAGTACTGAAGAGAGACGCACGCTACAGTTTCTAACAGGATCGAGAGGTGCTGGCTAGTCGCTCACCAGACTGGATCGAAGAGGCCCAGGAATTCCTGCTCTTCAGTGAGCCCGGCAGTCGACGTTCCTTCTTGCCAGCCCTGCTGCCGGTAGACGTCGTCCCCAGGCAAGAGAGCATCCGACATGGGCTGGAACAGCACCTGCGCCAGCCAATCTGACAGCCAGGAATTCGCGTTTGGAGTTTGCGCCTGTTGAGCATCGCTAGAAAAGAGGTGAAGGTCCTCGCCGAAGTGCTCCTGTCCAGCCGGCACATGGGCCCCAGTCTGGTTATCCTGCGTGGAAGCGGTCGAGGGAAGATGCTGTAGTCTGAGCCCCAGCTGCTCGCGTAGCTCATGTACGTTCTGATACGAATCGATGGTGGAAAGTGCAGCGACGAGAGAGTGACAGCACTCTGCGATGTGAGCAACCGCACCGGGCTCGGCTTCGTTGGCGGCCATGCCTATGCCGAGATGGACAAACGCGACGATGGTCTTCAAGAAGGCATTTGGCGAGCAACGGAGGAGCCCATGAGGTTGGGCCTCTCTCGTCACCTGGACAAAGTGATCAAAGGAGCTCTTTGCCAGCTTGTCGACCCTCCCGCCAGTGTCAGAATCGGCGCAGTCTTGTTCGTCGACGGCCTCTTTGCCATCGGGCTTGCTCTTCATCCGAAAGACGAGCAGACTGGCCTGCTCAGTCACGTCTTGACCCGTGCGCAGCCCAAAGTCCTTTACGGCTGACCACAGACACAGAATCGTGCCGTGGTAGAGGTACTGGAGCGAGAGGGCCTTGATTGCGTTCCTACGCGCCAGTTCCCAGCCGATTGGAGCCGACTTGCGCGCGTCACCTTCCGTGACGTGCTGTGCCGCAAGCGGT
The DNA here is from genome assembly GCF_003144295.1 of Acaromyces ingoldii. Lineage (NCBI taxonomy): Eukaryota > Fungi > Basidiomycota > Exobasidiomycetes > Exobasidiales > Cryptobasidiaceae > Acaromyces > Acaromyces ingoldii. The sequence goes on along the minus strand of NW_020290254.1, from coordinate 9,312 downwards.
CGAACATTCCTCTCCCACCGCAGTTCACCTGGGAGCTCTTGCTTCCACAGGCGCAGCGCAGAGACGGCATTGTCTACGTCTCGGACACGGATGCCCTTGCCCTGCGAGCGTGGCGACACAAAGTGCATTGCGACGGCGCGGACGAGAAAGACGAAGCGCAGGTTGTGCTCGAGATACAGCCCGTCGAAACGCACTGATCGTGCTGGCTGTGTGGTGACGTTTGCGGGCGCCGGATTCACCGACGGATCTGTGGCGTCTCCCGTCTGGTATATTGAGAAGTCAATCAATGGGTCCGCGCCCTTTCCTGCCCTGACCTTCCGAGGCTGCTCTTGGCGCTCTTTGGATCTACCATCCACTGCGCTCAGCTTTGGCAGATCCTGGTCGTAGTCGTCATCGCCTATCCTGGGAGACTCTCTCCTGGCAAAGCAGCGCAGGGTGTCGTGCGTGAAAATGACCCAGAAGATACGCTTTCTCCGGAACAGCTCCTTTGCCGTTATGAAGGAGCCATCAGCATCACGAAATGGCCTCGTCTCGCCCTCCGCACAGTCGGTCCGTCTCTGCGGAGCGCGATTGACTCGCAAAGACATGGCCATCTCGACGAGAAGCGTGTGTGAGAATATGCCCCTGCGCAGAGGGCCCTCCTTTGCTTTGTGTTCCTGGCCTCCCTTTGGTACGTCGGTCATCTGCCTGTATGAGGAGGAAGTTTTGGGGCTGCCTCGAGTGCCAGACGTCGCTTCGTGACTGTCTCGTCTGCCCTGGGGTACCTCTTCGTCAAAATCGGTCATGAGATACATGGCTTCCACCACGTCGCCCGCGTTGCTCCGCTGGTGCCAGTCCGTCCAGTCCCTCTCCTCGAACAGCACGCTGTATCGCTCGACACAGCGGTCCTGCAGCTTGAATTTGGCCTCGCTGCCCAGGGATGCCATCGATGGCTCGAGCAGTCCCGCACCGAGCCCAGCCACGGCCAGCAGCAGAAGCTCGTCTGCTGCCACGGGAGCCTCTGCTTTACCCTGTTCCGTTTGCTGCTGCTGCTGCTGCTGATCGTAGTAGCTCAGGTATGCGTCCCAGAAATGGTCGAGGTGCAGGATCGGTCGGATTGGTGCAACGTAGCGAAAGAACATCTTGAAGCACTGCTCCAAGAGCGAGCGTGTCATTCCTTCCACGCCCAGGAGGCCATTCGTGGCTGCAGGTGCCGAATGAGAAGTCTGGGCAAAGGCGCAGGTGCACGCGCAGGTGCACGAGCAGGCGCACGAGCAGGTGCAGGTGGAAGGCTGCTTGAGCGTGCTTGTCGACGCCGCCTCATTCATCGGTGACGGATGCCCCTGCTGCTGCAGTTGAGAGCTCTGGATGGCCAGGATGCGCTTCCCGTTCCGGAGCTTGGCCCTTTTTCGGCTCCCATGTTCGAAAGTGCAGCGCAGGCCCTGGGTCAGGCACTTTGAGCACGCTGTCGCTTCCACCTCTGCCTCCGGCAGGAGCGCAGAGGCGGTGCCGAGCTCCTGTGCGCGCTGGTCAAGCCGTTCCTTCTTGTCACATCGGACCTGTTGGTGTTATATCCTGCAGCATGAGGAGATCATGACACTTCAAAGACAGGCAGCAATCACCTTGCGAAGCCTGCACGCGTCGCAGGAGGGTGGTTGCGGTCGCTTGCATTTCCCGCCGTTGTCACCATCCGGCGTCTGCTGCTGGCGCTCGCCGCTTGCCATGGCGAGCTCGCCAAGATCGGGCGCCCAGCCTGGAACAGCGCAGCGGGCAAGGTGTGCTCTGATCGATAGCCGGCCGACTCCAAGCGCGTTTGTCTTAGCAGCATCGGTGTTTAATGAAGGTAGCAGTCCCTCTCCGTGTCGCAATGAGTAAGTAATCTACGACACGTGGTGTCAGCTCAATCGATGTGCCTTTGTCCGAGCTTGCGGACTAAGTCCGCGCGTTCCCGCAACCTCATCGCCTAGCTTCACTTCACACCTCATTGACACTCGGCAAGCATGCTCCGCCAAGCCTCCCTGGCCATCGCACTCGCATGCTGCGGCGCAATCGTAGCCATTGGTGCTCGCTTTCTCCTGCTGCCCCAGCAAGCAACGGCCGCGTTTGGCGTCACCCCCGGAAACATCCGCGCCCTGACTGCCATCAAGGGCGTACGCGACATCACCTCTGGCATCGTGCCCCTCGTGGCCTGGTCGATGGCGGGTCCTCGCGTCTTTGGCTGGAGCATGCTTGCAGCCTCGCTCACCCCTGTCGGCGATGCGATCATCGTAATCACAAACGGAGGCGAGCTTGCGCAAGCACTCACTGTCCACGGCGCTACTGCCGCTGTCCTCATTGCAACCAGTCTCGTTCTCATACAGACATAGATCCGTCTACTTGATCCTCCATGCTCCTTCTTGCTCAAGGTGATTGCTCTTCTGAAACCGCCGCCAATGCCCAGTACTGCCTTCACTTCTTCCCAGCGCTCTGGCTCACGCTTGCGACGATGGCACTGCGTTTTCTCGAACAACGCAGGGCATCTGCTAGCCAGAAGAGGATACGACCTAGTTTAGCTGCTCCTCACTGGGTACAGGATCACCTTCCGTATGTTTCCTGTGCTGTGCTGGAGGCCCTCCCGACAAGATGCCGATTTGCAAATTTCATAGTCATGCCGATGCCACGTGGGGTGAAGTGATGGCCCGTGCACTCAGCTCATTTTTCCGAATAAGCTCCGGTTTGCCCTGTGTGACGCCCATCCAACTTGGGCTATATATAAGCCGGCGTGTGTCGTGCAAGAAAACCAGACAAACGCAGCAATGATGGCGCACCACTACAATCCAGCCCCGCAGTTCGATGCCTCGACTCCTCAGCAGCAGCAGCAGCAGCGACCACTCAGACGTGGCAGTCCAGCACCGATGATGGGCCAGCACCCGCAGTCTAATATGTACAGCAACCAGTACAGGCCAGACCTGCGCGCCCATCAGCGCGTTCCGATGGGATGGGCCCCCTCGTCGGCCCAGAGCAGCCTACCACCTCCGGCATCTCACAGCAGAATCTCCTCGCCGGGCTATGCTTCTTCGTCCAGCTATGCATCGGCGCCCAGCGATGCAGCATCCAGCTACGTGTCCGCGCCCAGCTACGCATCCACGATCTCCATCTCGGCCGAACAGGCGCAGGCTGCCATCGAGCGGTTTGGGTCCCCCTATGCGACAAATGCAGACTGGCGTCCAAGCGCGCACCTCGAGCCTCGCCTCAGCGTGCTCCCTTCGCTTGGCATTGGCACGCGCATCAAGCAGCGCTTCGCACGCTCTGCGGGGGACATTTGGAACCCGCCCTGTCCGTGCTTTGTGCGGGCAGTGCATCCCGGCGCCATTCACCGCGGCAGTGCTTTCCAGCCGGTGCGATGCAAGGGCAAAGGGGAACTGGCCTCGGATGGATTTGAGCCGGTGTTTCCCGGCAACATCCTGGGGCCCCGCGACGTGTCGGCGGCGGACTGGCACCGCTTTCTGCAGGATCTCGAGGTGTCCGGCCGGCTCACGGGTGCGCAAGAGGTGATTGCGGGTGTGGCGCCGCTCACGATGCACATGGGCGCCACGGGCTACTTTGTGACCAAGGCCATCAAGAAGAGCATGGCACGCAAGCGCGAGCCCGTCATCTTTGAGACGGTCGAGACGTGGAACGAGCGCTTCTTCCTCCCGCGCGGGCTCGACGTCTACATCCGCAACAAGACCGAGCGACTCACGGCGACGTCCGTCGGTGGCCTCATCGCGCCGCTGTCGGAGCAAGAGTGCGCCTCGCATTCTAGACCCGGGCATTCCCGCACCAGCAGCGTGAGCAGCGACGACTCCAGCGCCTCCGACAGCTCAAAAGAGAAGAGGCAAAGGAAGAAGCGAGAAAAGGCGGAAAAGAAGGAACGGAAAAGGGTCAAGAAGGAAAACAAGAAGAAGGGCAGCCTCGCGATTGTCATTGCGCCCGCTTTCTATGCTTCCTCGCTGCCCCGGGCTGGATCCTAGTTGTCATCATTTGCGACGTGCAGATCCATACTTGGCCACGTTTCCTTGACCGAGTGTGTGCTACCGATGACTGCTTGCCCGACGCAGGCGCATACAGTCTGAGGAGAGCCCAGAGAGTATCAGCAGCGAGAGCAGTAGAGTTGCGTCAAGTAGACTTGTACAGGCAGCGTGAAGCAGCAAGCAGACAGACAACCAATGGCTAAAACTTCACGTGGCATCTTTGATGCGATAAGTTACTCGGTGTATCTAAACGCAGAGGCCCCTTTTAGCTATCGATTCAAAACGGCTCATCACTTCGGTTCTAGGCCGCTCGACCTGCCGCTTGCCCCCGTGATCAGTGTCTCGAAAGGCGACGTGGCCAACAAGGTGATCGCCATGACGCAGCCGCTCGTCTGAGAAAGCCGACTGCACGCATTTGACAAGCGATTGATTCGAAGCAGTTGGTGCAGGCGAGGCGATCGAAGCCAAACAGTCAAAAAGATCGATGTTCGACAAGCCATTCTAGCAGATACAATAGGATCATACATGGCTAAAGACATATTCGAGCATCTCTTCGGGCTCCCGCTTGCCGTGGTAGGTGTCCACCTCGCCGTGCTGTGCCAATTTGATTGTTCTGGAGCGACAAGTCAGCACAGGCATACCGGCAAGACATCGGCTCACTCACGGGAAGATGGGCACCTCGTCTTGCGTGCAGATGTCGGGGTACTTGACGCAGTCCACCGTCGCGCTGGCCACGCCTCGGCTCCAAAGCTGCCGCTGGACGCTTTCGAACTGTGGGCGAGGACTGAGCAATGGGCAATGAGCAAAGCAGCCGGGCTGAGCACTCACAATCGGCAACACCTCCTCGCAGACGTTGCACCAAGGCGCATAGTACATGATGAAGGCCGACTAAGGCACGACGGTTGTGTCAGCGTATGTGCAAAGCATCGCATGGAGCAAGACGCACCTTGGACTGCAGAAGCATCTCGTGGTCCCTCTCGGCTGCCAGCTCGAAGAGTTGCCTCGTCACATTGACCTTTTGCGACGGACGGCTGGGCTGCTCGAGGCCTGCGCTTTGGCTGCCCTGGAGACCCTTTGAGAGCCAGAAGAAATAGGCCACAGCGGCGAAGGCGAAAGAGGTGAACGAGTAGAGGAGGTTCTGGTTCTTCATGGTGCAGAGGGGCGATAGTGTGCTTGAGGCGAGGCAAGGTCGACTTTACTCTTGATGAGGGTTCGTCGTCTTCCTTCTGTCGTGCCTTTATTTATTTGGGTCCAAGGCCGTCGCCAAAGCGGACGCCAACGCCAGGGCTGCGAAGAGCCAGGGCCGAGATGCGCCAGGGCTGCGATGCAGAGCCGGCTAATCATCGTCGTTTGTTCCTGGGACCTTGCGGCGATCGAAACAGCCGAAAGCGTCGTTGATGTCATTCCTGCCCTCCTTTGCCACCTCGCTTATCTCCTAAATCCCGCATGCATATTCACTTTTCATGCGCGCTAGCAAGACGCCGTTCTCTTCCAAAAGCGCGCGCGGCTGAATAAGCATTATTACAGTGGGACGTGCATGCTTGCATCCGACGGCGTTCTGCCATGCCGCCTAAACCGCAGGACTCGGAAAGTCATCTGCGCCTCATGACGTATCAGCCGACGCTTTCCTTGCTAGCCTTGCCCTGGACCAAAATTCACACGCTCCGTTCGATCTCAGTAGGGCTGAATGTGCCTGGCAAGGGCGCATTGGCGTCTCGCGTGCCTGTGCCTGTGCCTGTGCCTGTGCCAGTGTCTTGTAGCTGCCTCTGGTTTTGCGGCCGCGGCAGCCGCAAAGTTTTCCCCGGCGCGTTTCTCGGCGATCATAGTGGTGAAATCTGCGCCGCCAATGTTCCTTAATAAAGTCACCGATCCAGGAAGCCAATAGCAGCCAGCCAGCGAGCGCCCTCGGCTAAGGACGATGCCTCCAGGCCCGAGTCTCGGCTCAACCGCCGTGGCGAATCAGGCCGCAGCGATGGGCCACTCGTCTGCTGGTACGATGGCCGCAGACGGCTGCCGCCCTGCTGCTCTGACGCACCGTCCTTCGCATCGACTTGCCCACATCCTTCACAGACCGGTTCCTGCGTCGCCTCAGTCAGGGTGCCGCCAACGTGCATGTCGCTTGTCGTTTGTGCTGCATAGAGCGAACGTTGGCAAGATTTGCTGGCGGGCTCGCGCAGGGCTCGCTTGAGGCTTGTTGGGACTTGCGGGGGCCTCGCTGGGCTCTCTCCGAGAGCATAAAGGGCGGCTGAATTTCCCTCACGAATCGAAAGTATCACCCATCTCCCCCCAGAACATCCCACTGTTACACCTACTCTTGCCAGCCATGTACAAGCTGCCTTTCTTCCTTCTGGCCCTGCTGGCCATCACCGCCCGCCTGGCCGAGGCCAGCGCCTGGGCCCAGTTCTGCAACACCGACGACTGCAACGACTGCGGCGAGTCGGTGGAGATCACCAACCCGGGCTGCCTCAACGAGAGCGGCCGCAAGACGATCAAGTTCCACGGCTACAGCCTCACCTCGGGCGCCGAGCTGATCCAGCTCGTCGTCTCGCCATCCCCCGACTGCCCTTGCGAGGCCTCGTGCTCCACCGTGCGCACCGGTGCCGCTGGTGTCGAGTGGACCGGCGTCTTTGGTGTCATCGGTGGCGGCGGCTGCATGGCCATCCCCCCTGGCCAGAGCTTCCGCTTCCAGAGCCAGTCGTGCTCGCAGTACTCCAACTGCCCCTCGAAGCGCAACCTGCTCGCCTCGGGCGGCTACAAGAACCTTGACCACGTCGCCGAACGCGACCTCGTCAGCCGCGGCCTGGCCAACACCACCCTCGAGGAGCGCTCCGTCTGCGGCACCTACGTCCAGTTCTGCGACGACGAGTACTGCACCAAGAACTGCGGTATTGCCGTCTGCACCACGAACCCCGGCTGCCTCAACGAAAACGGCCGCCAGACGATCCGGGGCGTCTATGGCCAAATCAACGACGCCGCCAAGCTCGTCGTCAGCCCTACGCCCGACTGCCCGTGCCAGAACAACTGCGTGGGCATGAGCGAGTCCTGCCAGGCCATTCCCGCGGGCCAGTCCTACCGCTTCGTGACGGGCCAGGACTGCGACCCCAACAACTGCTGAGCTTGCTCCTTCTTCTTGGCTCTCAATAAGTGTCTTCAACAAACGCGCCGTCCACTCCCCACTGTAAGGAAATGAAGTCTTCTCCAATAATATTATGCCTTTTGCTGCTGCGCGTGATATCGGACGCAGACAGCATCAGAGGGGATCGGACGGACTCGGGATGCTCTCATATCCGTCTCCAGTGAATGGGAGGATGCTTGGACGGGGCGTGGCAGTCCAGGACGGTCTCCACAGATGCCTAGGATGCATGGGATGCCTGGGATGCCTGGGATGCCTGGGACGGGTTCGGACGATTTCAGACGGACTGGGACGGGTTGGGACGGATATCACAGACGAGTGGGACGAGTGGGACGAATGGGACGAGTTTTTCGGACGACTGGGACGAACTGGGACGGGTTCTTGGGACGACTGGGACGGGTTGGGACGGGTTGGGACGGGTTTTTGGGACGAGTGGGACGAGTGGGACAAGTGGGACGGATTGGGACGGATTGGGACGGATTTGTCAGACGGCTGGGACGAACTGGGACGGGTTTTACAGACGAGTGGGACGGACTGGGACGAGTGGGACGACTGGGACGGGTTCTTGGGACGACTGGGACGAACTGGGACGGGTTCTTCGGACGATTGGGACGAGTGGGACGGAATGGGACGGATTTGTCAGACGACTGGGACGAGTTTTCGGACAGCTTGGACCGGTCTGGACGGAAAGCGACGAATCTATCGGACGGCTGGGACAAAGTGGACGAGATCAGACAAGTTCAGGCGAGTTCTTCAGACGGCTTGAACGGGCTGGACGAGATTGGACGGTTCAGATGGAATAGGGCGAGCTGGTACAAGTCCTTCAGACGGCCTGGACGAGCCTGGACAGGCTCAGGCGGGTTCAGACGGACTCGGACGGACTCAGACGAGTTTATCAGACGGCTTGGGACGGGTCAGGACGGGTTTTACAGACGAATGGGACGACTGGGACGAGTTTCAAGACAAGTGGGACGGGTTGGGACAGATTGGGACGGACTGGGACGAGTTTTCCGGACGACTGGGACGGGCTAGGACGGGTTGGGACGAGTTTTTTCGGACGACTAGGACGGACTGGGACGAGTTTGAACGGCTCAGGTCGAGTCTTTCAAACGGATGGGACGGGTTGGGACAAGCAGGACGGATTCATCAGACGAGTGGGACGAATCAGCACCTGTAGGACGAGTGGGACGGGTTTTTTGGACGAGTGAGACGGAATGGGACGGGTCTGGACGGCTCGAGACGAGTTTTATCAGACGACCGGGACGAACCAGACGGTCAGGACGGATTGGGACGAAATTTTCAGACGATTGGGACGGATCAGGACGGATTTTTCAGATGGTTGGGACGAAGCAAGACGGGTGTTGCAGACGACTGGGACGGACTAGGACGGACCGGGACGAGTTTTTGAGGCGATTGGGACGGATTGAGACGGCCTGGGACGAAATTTTCAGACGGGTCGGGACGAGGTCTTCGGACGACTGGGACGGGTTGGGACGGCCTGGGACGAATTGGGACGAATCGGATGGGACGGACTCACCAGACGGGACGGACGGGTCTGGACGAGTTTTGGGACTGCTGGAACGACGGGGACGAATATCTCAGACGAGTGGGACGGATCAGGACGAGTGGGACGAGTTTTTGGGACGACTGGGACAGGCTCGGACGGGTCAGGACGGATTTCATGCTCACTGAACAACAGCAGCAGGACGAACCAGACAGCCAGGAAGGCCTGGGATGAGTTTTTCAGACGACTAGGACGGAACGGGACAGCTTGGGACGGGTCGGGACGGACTTGGCAGACGGACAGGACGAGTTTTTCAGACGAGTGGGACGATTAGGACGGGCTAGGACGGATTCTTCGGACGATTTCAGGACGACTGGGACGAGTTCGGACGAGTTTTCCAGACGGTCAGGACGGGCTGGGACGGACTGGGACGGTTTTTTTTAGACGGCAAGGACGGATTGGGACGGCTTTTTTATGCCCATTGCAATTTGGCAAAGAGACAGATCCTACGGGTTCGGACGAGAGTATCAGACGGCAAGGACAGGGTTAGGGTTAGGGTTAGGGTTAGGGTTAGGGTTAGGGTTAGGGTTAGGGTTAGGGTTAGGGTTAGGGTTAGGGTGAGGGTTAGGGTTAGGGTTAGGGTTAGGGTTAGGGTTAGGGTTAGGGTTAGGGTTAGGGTTAGGGTTAGGGTTAGGGTTAGGGTT